>NC_133620.1:323418271-323769521 GCF_048593235.1 Sminthopsis crassicaudata
TTATCTTTTTTTTTCTTTTGATCTCATTTTTCTTGCACAGTGTGATGAACATGGAAATAGATTTAGAAGAATTACACAACATTTAAAAAATAATAATAGCTTTTTTTTCAAAATACAATTAAAGATAGTTTTCAACATCAACCTTTGCAAAATCTTATATTTCAAATTTTTCTCCTTTCCCCCTACTCCAAGACAGCAAGTAATCCAATAAAGATTAAACATGAATTTTCAGTGTTTAAACTAATTAGATTACTTGCTGTCTTGGGGAAGAGGGGAGCAGGAGAGAGAGGGAGAAAAATTTGGAACACAAGGTTTTGCAAGAATGAATGTTGAAAATTATCTTTGCATGTATTTGGAAAACTAAAATACAACTTTAAAAATATAGAATTCATATGATATGAAGGATTTTTTGCGAATATTCTTCAAATTATTCATCTGCATTAATCAAATTTATCAATTACTCAATTTTTGTGCTTTCAATTGCTAGCATAACCATATCATCTATCCAAAGAGCAAAAATGAAGAATTAATATTGTGGGACAGGTTCTAAAACATGATAATTTGGGATTCCCAGGTGTGTTTGGAAACAAATGAAGAGCTTTTTAGTGTTCTTTTGATGTCAATACTAGACTTTTTTAGGAGAAATTATTATTTTTAAATTGTTGAAATTGTTGTTGTTTTAAATTCTTAGACCACAATTTGTTTTTCTTCACCTTATGGCTCCTGTGATGAATATTACATCTTACCATAATCTTGAAAACACATAACTTGGACATTGTTCTTGTCTATTGGAACTGGTCTGAATCACTTTATTGTTGAAAAGAGCCAAGTCCTTCACAGTTAATCATCACATAATCTTCCTGTTGCTATGTACAATGTTCTCTTGGTTCTACTCACTTCACTTAGCATCAGTTCATGTAAGTCTCTCCAGGCTTGCTGATCATTTCCTATAAAACAATAATTAAATACTCTCTTTTTGTTGAGTTTTCTTGACACAACTCTCTCCCAAGGCAGGACTTGAACTCTGGTCAAATAAGGAATCACTGGAATTTATTAAGTAGGAAGTAGGAGTTACATGGTTAGACTTGTACATTAGAAAAAAAATCACTTTGGGAATTTTGTGAATGCTGGATTAGAGTAGGGAGACAAATGGAAAACTATTAGGTAGCTATTGCAATAGTCCAGACAATAGGTGATAAGTCTGAAATAGGGAGAGACATTATAGAGATACAAATAATAAGATTTGACACAATATTTCTGTGTTGATAGTTAACTGTTTTTTTTTTTATTGGCTTATCTCCAAATAAGGTAAATTTGGAGGGTAAAAATATAGTTAAAAAAAAGTTCAATGTTCACTAAAATATTCATAGTAGGGCTTTTTTATAGTAACAAAGAACTGAGAACCAAACAGATGTTCATTGGTTGAGCAATAGCTAAGCAAATTGTAGTATAAATATGTAATAGAATATTAGTGTGCAATAAAAAGCAATGCACATAAAAAATTCAGAGTAGAGGAAGACTTGCATATGAACTGATGCAGTGAAGTAAACAGCACCAAGAAGACACAATTGTAAGTAAAAAAAAATAAAAGAAACAATGCTATATGCTTATGACAATTCTTAGTCCTATAGAAGAGATGAGAACATGTTCTTCTCTTCTCTTAATTACTTTGGCCACATAATGAGAAGATAGAACTCATTTTTTTTCAAATTTTTAAAATTAATTTTATAATTATAATTTTTTTGACATTACATATGCATGGGTAATTTTTTTTACAGCATTATCCCTTGTACTCACTTCTTTTCCAAAATTTCCCCTCCCTCTACCCCCTCTCCTAGATGGTAGGCAGTCCCATACATGTTACATGTGTTACAGTATATCCTAGATACAATATATGTGTGTAAAACCGAGTTTCTTGTTGCACGGTAAGAATTGGATTCAGAAGGTAAAAGTAACCTGAGTAGAAAGACAATAGTGCAAACAGTTTGCACTTAATTCCCAGTGTTCCTTCTCTGGGTGTAGCTGATTCTGTCCATCATTGATTAACTGGAACTGAATGAGATCTCTATGTTGAAGATATCCACTTCAATCAGAATACATCTTCATACAGTATTGTTGTTGAAGTGTATAATGATCTCCTGGTTCTGCTCATTTCACTCAGCATCAGTTCATGTAAATCTCTCCAAACCTCTCTGTATACAGAGCAATAATATTCCATAACATTTGTATACCATAATTTACCCAACCATTCTCCAATTGATTGGCATCCATTCATTTTCCAGTTTCTAGCTACTACAAAAAGGGCTGGCACAAACATTTGGGCATATACAGGTCCCTTTCCTTTCTTTAGTAATTCTTTGGGATATAAACCCAGTAGTAGCAGTGCTGGATCAAAGGGTATGCAGTTTGATAACTTTTGGGGCATAGTTCTAAATTGCTCTTCAGAATGGTTGGATTCTTTCACAATTCCACCAACAATGCATCAATGAAAGACAGAGCTCATTGGAAAAGACCTTGATGTTGGGAAAGATTAAAGGCAAAAGGAGCACAGAACAACAGAGCATAAAATGGATAGATAGCATCATGGAAGCAACATGAGCTTGGACAGACTTTGGGAGATGTTGAAAGATAGAAAGGCATAGTGTACCCTTGATCTATGAAGTCACAAAGAGTCACATAACTAAATGCTTGAACCACACTTGTCAATTATAGAAGTGAGGGATAGTAGGTGTGTGGCATCATATGTATTATCACACTTAGTTGATAGATTAGTTTTGCTGAATTATTTTTTTCTTTTTTGTATTTTCTCTTATGAGAGAAGTATCAATGAATAGAAGAGGAGAGATATATTCAGACGTGAAGGCAATATAAAAATAGAAGATATCTATCTATAATCTTAAAAATAGAAAAAAATTCTGCAAGTAAATTATCAAAATCCTGGGGTTTATTTACAAAATTGTTGTTTAAAAGAATGAGGGAGACACAAATTTCTCCAAAGTTCTCAACTATAGCAGTTTTTGTGGTGGCAAAGAATTAAAAAATGAGCACTTGCCCATCACTTGGGAATGGCTGAATAAGTTATGGTATGTGAAAGTAATAAAATATTATTGCTCTATGAAAAATGATGAACAAACTGGTTTTTAGAAAGCCTAAAAAGATTTATGTGAGCTGATGCTGAGCAAAACAAACAGAACCAGGAGAATAAGATTGTGTGATGATCAGCTATGAAAGACTTGGTTTTTCTTAATGGTTTCGTGATCCAAGACAATCCCAATAAACTTTGGATAGAAAATGCCATCTGTATCTAGAGAGAGAACTGTAGAGACTGAATATAAATCAACACATGCTATGCTCACTTTTCCCCCCTTTGTCTTCTGTTGTTTTTTTTTTTTTCTCTCATGGGTTTTCCCTTTTTTTCTGATTTTTCTCTACCAACATTATTCATAAATAAATGTGTATTTAAAAAATTAATGTACATGGATAACCAGAAAAAAAAAAGAAAACAACAAAATTTTCAACTCCATTCATTCTACTGAGATTCATTTGGATTACAAATTTCTTTATTTGGGAATGGGAATTCTACCTGTAACAATTTCTTTGCTATCTGGAGTCAGATGGGAATCTGATTTCTGTTCTTTATGTGTTATAATAAATGTATAATGTTTTAAATAAAATTTTAAAAGACATCCTTTGCATTTCCCTCTGAGATCCCTATTCTATGGTACAGGCTTCATTATTATTATTATTATTATTTATTATTATTTTTTAAAATTTTTTATAATTATAACATTTTTTGACAGTACATATGCATAGATAATTTTTTTTTACAACATTATCCCTTGTACTCCCTTCTGTTCCGAATTTCTTCCCTCCTTCCCTCCACCCCCTCCCCTAGATGACAGGCATTCCCATACATATTAAATATCTTATAGTATATCCTAGGTACAATATATATATGCAGAACCGAATTTTGTTGTTGTTATTGTTGCAAAGGAAGAATTGTATTTGGAAGGTAAAAATAATCTGGGAAGAAAAAAAATAATAATAATGCTCACAGTTTACACTCATTTCCCAGTGTTTCTTTTCTGGATGTAGCTGATTCTGTCCATCATTAATCAATTGGAATTGGATTAGCTCTTCCCTATGTTAAAGATATCCACTTCCATCAGAAAACATCCTCATACAGTATCATTGTTGAAGTGTATAATGATCTCCTAGTTCTGCTCATTTCACTCAGCATCAGTTGATATAAGTCTCTCCAAGCCTCTTTATATTCCTCCTGTTGGTCATTTCTTACAGAACAATAATATTTCATAACATTCATATACCATCATTTACCCAACCATTCTCCAATTGATGGATATCCATTCATCTTCCAGCTTCTAGCCACTATGAAAAGGGCTGCCACAAACATTTTGGCACATACAGGGCCCTTTCCCTTCTTTAGTATTTCCTTGGGATATAAGCCCAGTAGTAGCACTGCTGGGTCAAAGGGTATGCACATTTTGATAACTTTTTGGGCATAATTCCAGATTGCTCTCCAGAATGGTTGGATTCTTTCACAACTCCACCAACAATGCATCAGTGTCCCAGTTTTCCCACAGCCCCTCCAACATACATCGTTATTTGTTCCTGTCATCTTAGCCAATCTGACAGGTATGTAATGATATCTCAGAGTTGTCTTAATTTGCATTTCTCTGATCAATAGTGATTTGGAACACTCTTTCATATGAGTGGAAATAGTTTTAATTTCATCATCTGAAAATTGTCTGTTCATATTCTTTGAGCATTTATCAATTGGAGAATGGCTTGATTTCTTATAAATTAAAATCAATTCTCTGTATATTTTGGAGATGAGACCTTTATCAGAACCTTTAACTGTAAAAATGTTTTCCCAATTTGTTTCTTCCCTTCTAATCTTGTTTGCATTAGTTTTGTTTGTGCAGAAACTTTTTAATTTGGTGTAATCAAAATTTTCTATTTTATGATCAATAATGTTCTCTAGTTCTCCTTTGGACACAAATTCCTTCCTCTTCCACAAGTCTGAGAGGTAAATTATCCTATGTTCCTCTAATTTATTTATGATTTCGTTCTTTATGGCTCAGCCTTCATTATTGAATGATAATCCAAATGGTTTATTCTGATCACATTTCCTATGCAATTACATTGATTTTAAAACAAGTTAGCTGCAGACCTCCCCAGTGACAGGAACTGCAACAGAATCCTAGTATCTGGAGATTAGATTATGAATTTTTTAATCAAATACAAATCCATTCAATAGCTTTTTAGGCGTAAAAAGGCAAATGTGGAAAATAAGACCCCCAAAACATCAGGTTCCTGAGGTCTTCTATAACTTTGACACCAACATCTTTTTCTGTTCTGTGGAATATTAATTTTTGAAATTTGTTTTTCTTAAAGAAATCAAATGAAGGTGGCCTAGCTGTATCTAACCTAAACTATGTTATAATGCAGCAGTCATCAGAACCATTTGGTATTGGCTAAGAAATTGACTAGTTGATCAGTGGAATAGGTTAGTTTCACAAAATAGTTAATAACTATAGCAATCTAGTGTTTGACAAACCCAAAGACTCCAGCTTTTGGGATAAGAATTCACTATTTGACCAAAAGTGCTGGGAAAATTGGAAACTAATATGGCAGAAACTAGGCATTTACCCATACCTAACACTATATACCAAGCTAAGGTCAAAATGCTTTCATGATCTAGGTATAAAGAATGACATTATAAATAAATTAGAAGAACATAGGATAGTTTACCTCTCAGATCTGTGGCGGAGGAAGGAATTTGTGACAAAAGAAGAACTAGAGATCATTATTGATCACAAAATAGATAATTTAGATTATATTAAGTTAAAAAGTTTTTGTACAAACAAAACAAACAAAAAAAAAAAGACAAGCTTAGAAGGGAAGCAATAAATTGGGAAAACATTTTTACATTCAAAAATTCTGATAAAGGCCTTATTTCCAAAATATAAAGAGAATTGACTCAAATTTATAATAGTTTAAGCCATTCTCCAATTGATAAATGGTCAAAGGATATGAACAGACAATTTTTAGATGAAGAAATTGAAACTATTTCTAATCATATGAAAAGATGTTCCAAATCACTATTGATCAGAGAAATGCAAATTAAGCCAACTCTGATATACCACTACATACTTGTCAGATTGGCTAACATGACAAGAGAAAAAATGATGAATGTTGGAGGGTATAATGTCCTTATTTGGTTTTCTGGAGGTCTTTGGGCAGCTTTCCTTCATCAGAGTAATCACCATGAGAGTAGCCAGGGGTTAAAGTCTAAATCCTATATTATCTCTTTCAAAGTCTTGTCTCCTTTCCTGGGGCCCGGTTAGCTTTTTTAAAGGCTTTCTGGAGTCTTGGTTTCAGTGGAAAAAATGCAGGAGTATAGGCCTGCACAGGGTGTGAGATGGGATGAATGAATCTGAGTCCAAGGGCTTGTGTTTCAGCCTCCAGTCCTCTTGTCTTCCCTAGTTCTGAATGAAACTGGCTGAGGCTCCCAGCTTATATGCTCTACACTGAGTGTAAACCAATCATTATATCACTCGGAAACCATTATTTGTTGTAAGATTAAATCAATCATACTGAACTTAGAGAACTATTAAGCACCATGCTAAACCAGATAACCACTGTCTCATCAATTCCACTGAATTAGGATCTTGTAAGAATCCTTGTTTCAAGTTCAGAGTTCTGGCTCATAACATCTCCTGCTTTCTTTTGTTTTAGAACATAGGTGGTCACACTTTCCCTGACTTCTCAAGGAGGTGAGAACCCCAAAAAGGAGGTGATCACGCCTTCTCTGACTCCTCAAAAAAGAGGTGAAAACACCAAAAAAGGAGGTGATCACTTCCTCCATGATGTCTCAGGAAGGAAGATGAAAACCAAAGGAAAATGGGGAATCAAAACTGATTAGCAGGTTTCTGAAAGGTCTCACTTGAAACAGGTATACATAAATCCATCAACATAGGAGGCATTATACATAATTACATACATTACATAAGCACCTAGTAACACAGGCTAGTAGTGATATAACAAATAACATGAATCAACATGAGGAATTATACATGTCCATAAGTCCTAGAAATAATCCAAAAGGAATCTATTGTCCATTACTTCATATGTGTAGGGAATCCAATAATGCCTGCAAGTTTTGAAGTCCTGCATCAGTCTTATCATGTCTCAGGGAATCCAATGATTCCTGCTGGTTTTGAGGATCTATGACAGTCTCATTATCAGCCATGCTCTTTCAGTGTCAGATATTTTTTAGGTCTTCTCCTTTGTTTCGAGGTTTTTTCTCCTTTTCTGTCTCTCTCTGATGGACAAGATGAATACGGCTCGTTGGCTCCCATCTGATTCCTTCTCCATTTGCAGAGATACAAGTAAACCCTCTTCCCCAAGCAGTTAACCTATCTATTCCCTTCCATTCAGCACTGGCCCATAACAGGAGGGGATGTGGGAAAACTAGGGCACTGATACATTGTTGGCAGAACTTTGAATAGACCCAATCATTCTGGAGAGCAATTTGGAACTATGCTCAAAAAGTTATCAAACTGTGCATACCCTTTGACCCAACAGTGTTACTACTGGGCTTATATCCCAAAGAGATCTTAAAAGAGGGAAAGAGACCCATAGGTGCAAATATGTTTGTGGCAGCCCTTTTTGTAGGGGAAAGAAACTGGAAACTGAATGGATGCCCATCAATTGGAGAATGGCTGAGTAAGTTATGGTATATGAATATTATGGAATATTATTGTTCTGTAAAAAATGACCAACAGGATGATTTCAGAGAGGCCTGGAGAGACTTACATGAATTGACGCTTAGTGAAATGAGCAGAACCAGGAGATCAATATACATGACAACAACAAGATTATACAATGATCAATTCTGATAGATGTGGGTCTCTACAACAATGAGATGATTCAAACAAGTTCCAATTGTCCAGTAATGAAGAGAGCCGTCTGCACCCAGAGAGAGGACTATGGGAACTGAGTGAGGACCACAACATATAACATTCTTACTCTCTCTGTTACTGTTTACTTGCAGGTTTGTTTTCCTTCTCAGGTTTTTTTTTTTCTTTCTAGATCCAAGTTTTCTTGTGCCACAAGATAATAAATATGTATACATATATTAGATTTAATATATAATTTAATATATTTAACATGTATTGAACTACCTACCATCTAGGGGAAGGGGTAGGAAAAAAGGAGGGGGAAATTTGGAGCAGAAGGTTTTGCAAGGGTCAATGATGAAAAAATTACCCATGCATATGTTTTGTAAATAAAAAGATATAATAATAATAATAAATTTGTTTTTCTTTTAGACCAAGGTAAGACTCAAAGAAAGCAGAGTTTAGAAGTCACCAAAGGGATGTTTAAAAAACAACCACCACCACTATAACAAAGATCTGGAGACAGAAACTGTATAGGGGCCTTCCCTTTTGCTAATATCTGTATATTATGAGGAAGTAACTCCAAAAGAACAGATGTTTCCCAAGGAAGGGAACTGCGATAAAGAAAGGATACTGCTTCTAAGGCATATCACAGAGGAACAAAGAGATCAAGACCATTTGACACTGTCCTGAGTTTCCTTGTTAGGACTAAATCGTTTACAATTTGCCATAGAGGCTAGGACTTATTTATGGGTAATAAGAAGTTAAATGGTGTTTCTATATACATATATATATATATATATATATATATATATATATATATATATATATACACATATATATCTTCTTTTCCTTTATCTCTCCCTCTCTCCTTTTCTTCCTTTACTCTTCAGAGAGTTGAAATGAAAAGGAAAAGGCAGAAAAAGATCATGAAAATTATTTTTTAAGTTTTTCCTCACCTTCTATCTCATATTATATTACTAAATGGAAACCTCAAACAAAATGTGCCAAGAGAATCTACCCTGTCACATAAAAGCCACAAGGTGACTTTTGAAAAATCTTGTTCACTTTTTCAGTCCAGTTTCTGAAATTCCATTTCCTGCTCTCTTTCCTTAGAGGGAAATCTAAACTATCTGTTGAACATTGTCTAATTAAGGAATTGGGGTTGGAAGAGAAATTAAGGGATCATCTAATCCATTAGTTTCCAAACCTGTTTCAGCTTGCTGTCACAACCAAAATATATCAATAAACAATCTTACCTAATATCAATAGTATCTGAGTCTCATGATAATTACCAGTTTTCTTAACCCCCAAATATTCAATTAGATGCTAAGACATATTAATACATAGTTGTTAGACCTGTAAATTGGTCCAATCATTCTGGAAATCAATTTAGAATTATTCTAAAATATATATCTAAAATAATCCTTTGATCCATAGCTTTTACTGCCCCTACTCCAAGGAGGTCAAAGACAGAAAGGTATCCCATGCATATGGAGCATTCAGAACAAAAAATATTTCTAAAAAGAAAGGTAGAATATATGCCAAAACATCACATATAGTTTGATCTAGAGATCCTACTAATAGGTATAAATAACAAAGAGGCCAAAATATGAAATAAAAGTTTCATATATGCCAACATATTAATTACATTCTATCTAATTTTCAAACTACCAAAGTGATAGTTCTAAGATATAGATCTGACATATGTGAACATATACTCACACCACACATATAAATATATGTGTGCATATGTATATCTAAGATATATCTGACTCTTTGGCTGGATAAATCCATTAATTGCTAGAATCAGATACAAACTCCCCTTTTTGACATTTATGCTTCACAACCTGATGCCATATTGTAAATTATTCCCCTTTCCACACTCTACTATACAGCCAAACTACTCTTTTTATTTATTCTACATGGCATTGCTTTGCTCATCTCCCTGAACCTGCATAGACTTTCTCTGCATGATTTCTTCCTTACTGCCTCTCAAAGTCTTTAATGTCCTTCAAAGTTTAATTTACATATCACCTTTTACCTGAAGTCTTACTGATTCTCTGTAGTTGCTAGTCCCTCCCTCCTAAAAATTATTTTTATATATTTATAATTATTTGACTACCTTTAGAAAATATTTCCTATGGAAAGGGATTACTCTAATTCTGTCTTTGTATTCCCAGTGCTTAGTGGAGTGCCTGGTACACAGTAGGTCCTTAATAAAGGCTTGTCGATTATTGATCAACTTGTTGATTGCTAAACATTTGAGAATAGCAAGAGAGAGGCAGCTAGGTGGCGCAGTGGATAGAGCACTAGCCTTGAATTCAGGAGGACCGGAGTTCAAATCTGATCTCAGACACAACACTTCCTAGCTGTGTGGCCCTGGGCAAGTCACTTTACCTAGGACATGGCTATTCTCTGGGCTGTTTTGTTCCATTCAGGTCTAGATTACTAGAGAAGGACCACTAGTGTTATAGTGTTATGCTTAGACTCTTTCAGGATCCTAGGGATAAGTCTCTTGTGAGTATAATATTTTCTGCCTACTCACCACATTAGCTTTTGAGTTCCCACTGATATGATTCTTTATACATAAAACCAAACAGTTTACAGTGATAATACATTTAGATCCTTAACATATTATTTACTTAGCAGTAAGGCAATAAAAATAATAGTATTATAGATTCTCATGTAGTAAAGCAAATGCAGGAGAAATAAATGTATTACAATCTATACGTAAATTTGGATCTCATGCTCCCATCAAAGCTTTCAGCACCTAAGGAAGTGGAGGTTCACACTTAGAGAAACCTGGCAGGGAAAAATATGAGTGAGGAAAACTGATCAGGATAACTTTTAAATGTATTTTTCCTATTCAAAAATATCTACTCTACACAAAGCTTCTTCTCTTTTAACTGTTCTCTTTCTGATACTGCTGTCTACCTGAGCAAATCCTCTTCTATTCTCAAACTAAAGAAACATTTAAAAGTTCTTTCAACTTAAAAACTGCTTTAAAAGGGTACTTTATATGGTGGTTCACTTTAAGCTAGGGAACTATGAAGTTTATCAGGTCAGATGAGAAACTGAAATATCTGCTTTACAGTTTCACAAAGTATAATGGGTGTAATAGATCATTATTTAATGTCTTAAATATTTGTTAATGCGTTTATGTAAGTCTTTTGTGTTTTAAAACATCTCTTCTAGGGGCAGCTAGGTGGCGCAGTGGATAGAGCACCAGCCCTGAATTCAGGAGGACCCGAGTTCAAATTTGGTCTCAGACACTTAACACTTCCTAGCTGTGTGACCCTGGGCAAGTCACTTAACCCCACCCTCAAAAAAAAAAAAAAAAAGAAAGAAAAAGAAAAAAGAAAGAAAGAAAAAAGAAAAAAAAACATCTCTTCTGTGGTGGAGGGAATAAATAGCTGTTCTATACCTCATATCAACTTTGAGCATTAAGAAGCTGTTTTTAAAAGGATCCCATTTATTACTTTTAGGGGAGACCTTAGAGATTATCTCTAGAATTCTATTTTAGAGTGGTGGGTTTAATGAGCTGATGATGGCAACAGAAGCCTGATCCCTTTTTTGAATATCAGTCTCCCAAATTATTTGGGATATAGAGTTAGAACTACTTTTTTAAGAACTCCTCTTCCCCCCCACACTTCAAACTGTACTTATTCTATTATAAAGGAAGGCTTGCTGGGAAATAAGGGACAGGTTGGTATATTTGGAAATGAATATGATTTTTTTTTTTTTTTTTTTTTTTTGAGGCTGGGGTTAAGTGACTTGCCCAGAGTCACACAGCTAGGAAATGTTAAGTGTCTGAGACCAGATTTGAACTCGGGTCCTCCTGAGTTCAGGGCTGGTGCTCTATATACTGCCCCACCTAACTGCCCCCATGAATATGATTTTTAAACGCAAAAGGCATCAATAATTTTTTGTATTTTTTAAAAATGTGGTTGGTGACTAGCAGTGTGACCATAGTCAAGTCACTTAACCCCAATTGCCTCAGGGGGGAAAAAGTTGTGGTTGGTTAGTTTCTTTGGGAAAAGCTATTCAGACTCATCCAAAAGCACTTCAAAGACCATGTAATATATACAACATGAATCTAAACAAGAATCTTCTCTACAATATATCCAAGAAATGATTATATAACATTTCCTATATTCAAAATGATTGTATAGTATAACCTATACCGCATTACTTGTTGTCTTGAGAAGGAAGGAGGTAAGAAAGGGAAGGAGAAAAATATTTGGGACTCGAAATCTTACAAAAATGAATGTTAAAAACTATCTTTACATTTAATTGGAAAAATAAAATATTGTTGAAGTTAAAAAAAAATCCAACATAACCTCTACTTGAAGACCTTCAATAAAGTGTATCTCAGAGTAGTTCATTCCATTTTTGGATAGCTAAGTGATGCAGTGGATAGAACACTATCCCTAGATTCAGCAAGACTCCTCTTCCTGAGTTCAAATCTGTCCTCAGACACTAGCTGTGTGACTGTGGACAAGTCACTTAATCCTCTTTGCCTGAGTTCCTCATCTGTAAAATAAGCTGGAGAAGGAAAGAGGAAACGATGCTATATCTCTGCCAAGAAAATGAGATCATGAAGAGTCAGACGTGACCAAACAACAAATTGTTAAAGAAAACTTTTCCTTAGGTCAAACCTAAATTTTCTTCTTTGCAGCTTCCACCTATTGTGCTTAGTTCTGAAGCCAAGCAAAATAACTCTTCCTCTATATAAACAACCTTCTGTATCATAGGATCATAGACCTAAAATTGGAAGGAATCTTAGTGGACATCTAGTTCAATTCCTTCACTTTACAGAAGAGATTCTTTACAGGAGCATAAGTATAAGCATCAGAAGTGGGATTTGAGCTTCAGGTGGTGATCTTCCAACTGTATTATGAAAATCAGTCACCACCTATCCCTACTATGCTATAATAGAGGAGGAGCCAAGGGGAATTCATCTTTATAAATACAAACAGTGTAAGATCAAAAATGCTTTTGCCCTTATATGGAAATTTTTTACTCCTGCCTATAAAAGGTTGCTCCCAACTGCCCTGTTTGCCTTCGTAGGATAAATAAAATCCTTTTAACTTTCTTTACTGATTTTGCCTCATTAATTAAGATGAGGTCTGAGAGCAAGGATTTCTTTTTTAACAGTACTCCTGCCTCTGGGAGCTAGATGTCTCTGTAGATAGAGCCTAATCTATGTAAGGTAAGTAAGAAAGTTATGTGACTCTGGGCAAATCACTTAACTCTTGTTTACCTCAGTTTCCTCATCAATAAAAAGAACTGGAAAAGGAAGTGATAAAACCATTCCAGAATCTTTGCCAAGAAAGGTCACAAGGAGTTAGATACAATTAAAAAACCTGAAGAGCTGCCTCCAGATATAGATGATGTGAATTCCATCTTAGTTCTCTACTAATTGTATTATTCTGGGTGAGTCACTTAAATCCTCAGTCTCGTCACCTGTCAAATGGGAAAAATAATGTAGTCCTTGGGCATACCCCACAACTTGTAGGGACAATGTCCTGAGGTAGTTTTTCTAGATTTGGATAATATGACAACCACCACCACCACATTAACTAAAACCATAGCTCACAAGCTTCTGATTATGTGTTTAGCTTTCATAATCAGCCAGAAACATATTTACTTCAAAGCAAAGATATAATAAGAAAGGTAGCAGTAAAACATTTCCTCAGTGGGAAAGGGTGCATTTACGGATCATGGGTGAGGAAGTACATGTATGGAATACTGATATTTAGGGCATGCTTCTAATGCTCAGTTTCTTTCCCACTGACTTAATCTATTTATTACTTCATGGGTCCTATTTGTGACCCATTTAGGGTTTTCTTGGCAAGACTATTTGTGTGATTTGCCTTTTTTTTTTTCTGCTCATTTTACAGATGGGGGAATTGCAGCAAACAGGGTTTAAGTGACTTGTCCAAGCTCACACAGCCAGTAAGTACCTGGGGCAGGATTTGAACTCAGGAAAATGAGTCTTACTGACTTCTGATTTAGCACTCTATCTATCTATCTAGCTGGGTCTTGGGATATATGGGATGTTCAGGGAGAATTACTAGCACCTGTGGTGTGAGGGCTTGCTGAGTCCTTTTCAGGACTGTTCATCCACTTGTAGTATGCACTTCTCACCCAATCTTCACCTATGGCTTCAAGAAACTGTAGCATAGGCTACACCTCATAAAACCATCTGGGTAGATAGACTAAACCAGGTTGAGAGTAACTGACAGGATTCATTAGTGATATTAGTGAATTAGGGGACTATCTACCCCAAACATGTGAAAACTTTTCCCCGAAGAATGGATAGATAAGAACAAATTGTTCCAATGGCCATGATGGTGGTTGATAGAGGTGCTGTGGGGTGCTTAGAATTTGATCAAAGACATCAAAAGTGACAAAGCCATTCATTCTTTCTACTTCTAGAACCAACTGAAGTTCTTAGCTATCTCTTCCTTATGAGCTCATATGAGCCACTGTCTTAGACATGCACCAACACAAAGTCTTCCTTGAGAGAGAAAAAAATAAAATAAAATGAAGAAAAAAACACACAAAAGCAGTTTATTTCCACAAAGGAGTGGCCTCTTTTATCTATTCATAGCCTAGAAAGGACATTAAGTCTCCATTAGGAGATTTTTAGCCTTAGTTTCCAAGCTAAAGAACCATCATATTCATGTCTTTTTTTCTGACTAAACTTCCTAGTCCAATGGCTAAGTTCTCTCTGTGTGAAAGACTTCTCTCAAATTAGCATTCTCCAGGATTCCATATTTTAATCTTTGAAATCTAAATTATCTCTGTTCCCTCCTCATTATGCATTTGAGAGCTATTTTCCTAATGGCTACCAAATTGATCTGAGTTTCAAAATTTACCAGTTTTTCAAGTTCAAATCTCTTCCATTTTCCATTGTAAATGAATGGATAAGAAAGCATGGAAACAAGGATAAACCCAGATAAAGTCTTAGCCTCCCCAGCTTAGTCACATTCTTGGCTTTTCATATGTACAAATAGCCAGCAAAACATGAAAAGCTTTAAGTTCACCTTAATTTAATAGTTGTACTGGGCCTCTTGGGGTTGTTATTTTAAAAAAGTATTTGTCAAACCTAAAAATGCTATAGAAAAGAGAGTTATCTAATTCTCATTTTTTGTGATGGGGTTCAGATAGAAAGTCTTACCACAAATAGGGCTTTTTAAAATCCTGCTTTAAATTTTTTTAATGTAATAGATACTATTGTATAGATAAATAAAATAACTGCTTTTAGTAGCTGAATAAGAATATTGAGACATTAACTCATCCCGATTCACTATAAGCATCCTCAGTTCAATTCCAGTAAGCAGACAGGACAGTAGGCATGATAGGGATAATATGCAATTCAACTTGTTACTAACTTTTTTTTTTTTTTTTTTTTGTAAACTCCTTGAGGGCAGGGGCTGTCTTGTGACTCTTTTTCTAGCTCTCTAACACTTAGTACTGTGACTGATATGTAGTATCAATCCTGGTTACAAATGGCCAGAGTCAAAGGTTTTGCAACCGCCATTTAACTCCATTAACTTACACAGGTTAAAAGCAAAAAGTATTCATTTCACTGGGGATAGAAATTAGACACATGTGTCGGAAATTTGACACAAGTCTCTAGTAGGAGACCTGAGGAAGTAGGGCCAAATCTTTATTTATTATATTTGTGACTAGATAAAGAATCAAATTGCGTAATGTATCAACAGTGGTAGGGCACAATAACAATAGTAAGGTAAGGTTGTTTGGTGACATATCTGGGCCTGTTCCAATACTTGCCAAAGCTCAGGAACCATAAGTTCTGTGATTTAGTTGCTGCTAAACTCATCCAGAGGGTAAGTGTTAGGCCAAACCTAGGGCACAGTTTACTTACTGGGCCTTAGCTCTAACCTAGAAACAAAGGGGTGATCTTATATGCTGACATTCCAAAAAAGATTTCCATAGGTTTTTGACCTAACATGTACTCTGAGAATGCTTATTCTTTTTCTCTTTCTTGATAAGGAAATAGCTACTTTTTTAATGGCTGTTTTAAAGTGTTGGGCCCTGTGTTTCAGTGTAAAAACAAATTTTTGATACTTTCCTAATGTGTTATGATCCATTTTACATTTTAAAAGCATAAAGTTTTTTTTGTTTTTTTTGTTATTGACTCTTTAGGGCTCTAAAGAGACTAATATCTCATCTGTGAAGAGATCATAGCTTTGTTTTTTTTTTTTTGCCTGTGCTTATTTCCTCAATTTCTTTTTTCTTATTTTCTTACTAATACTATTATTTCTAATACTATATCATATAAAAGTCATGATGATTGTAACCACTGTTTTTTTCTGATCTTGGAAAAGCCTCTATGCTTTTCCCATCACAATATCATAAAAATTTATCAAAGGATTACTATAAGGTAAAGAATTATTAAAGATTAGAAAAAATAGTAAAAAATTCATTTGGAGGAAAAAGAATTTAAGAATTTCAAGGCACTGATGAATGCAGGAAAGATTTATTTTACATTCTTGTAGGAATTGGTGCCTAGGTTAGTAGACACATTTGAAACCACAAAGGCAATATTTTATTTCCTATTCTGAAGTTCAAGTCTCTCCCCTGAATTCCCATTAATTGAATGTTAACAGAAGTTACAAAATATGAATCTCCACCTCTCATTACATAGCCAGTCCCTGCTCCCAAGGAGCTTACATTCTTACGTTCTTTTTTGGGAGAAGAAAACTGGAGGACGGGAAGGGGGCAAAATCCAGAGGGTTTCTGTTCAAATCCAAAATATATACCTCTCATTACTCTTTGATGTCCTTCTAGGTTTCAATTTTCTAATTTAAGTTTCATTTTTCCAATTTAATTTTCATAACTCTGTGGAAACCAAATATGTCCCCATTCATTTCTTATAGTTAATACCTCTTCAATATCATTAATCCCAGTGAGTTAGTGCCCTACTCTCAATCGAACCAGTAGTTTCTCCTCAATATCAATTAACTGATAAGCTTTTTTTTAAAAAAGAATTTACAAAAAGTTATTGCAAGAAGTTAAAAAATGTCCTCTCAAACTGGGTCACACTCTCCTATGCACTTTGTCCCTGGGGAGAATGAACTCAAACTTAAAGCTACTAAGTTGCAGACATTTTTTCCACTGCCTACACTTCTGGGTGCAGCATAATTGATGCATATTTGCAAGCCACAAAATCTTCACTGATCCATTGCTGGGCTAGATCAAAAAAGTTGCTCCAAAGACTCCTTCCTAGGCTTCATCTAGCATCAAGCTTTGGAAGTTCAGAAATCACATATTTAACTTGGTACTCATTCATCTAAGTTTGAGCTGGAAAAAAACAAGTCCAAGAGCCAATGAAACAAAGGTATCATGTTCATGACTATGTTTTAGCCCTGGTGAGGCTTACTTCCCACCCAGAGACTTTTAACACTTCTTCCCTTCCTTGAAAAGCTAATTTTCCATGATGGTTTTGAGTTGAGCTAGTCTACAACCCTATTCTGACTTGTCCTTTTCCAATATTCATAGAAGCAGTTTCACCACATGCCTAGAGCATCAATTCAATAAGTGTTATGGACAGAGCACAGTTGGCTGGAGTTTCAGGATTCCTGCCAGGCCTTTGCAGCATGTGTAGGAGTCTCAGAGTACACAGAGTTCCAGTTGTATTTTATCCTTCTTGGCACTCCCTTATTCTATCATTCTTTCCTTGGGAAATTATTGTTTCCTAGACCCACATTTCGCATCAGTCCATGGGCTACACTTTGGCTCAACCCAACCTTCTTACAAAATGTAAGTTCATTGATCTAAGAAAAAATCTCAAGCAGAAGTATGTGATTTTTCTCAACTCTTGTTATGGGGACACCATGGTGCTTGGATGAATACAATAATCACTTCAGAGAAGAATGAAGAATTCAGTGACTTTTTTTTTTCTGAGGCAATTGGGGTTAAATGACTTGCCCAGGGTCACACAGATAGGAAATGTTAAGTGTCTGGGACCAGATTTGAACTTAGATCTTCCTGACTTCAGTTCTGGTGCTCTATCCACTGTTACCACCTACCTGCCCCCTCAATGACTATTTTTAATTATAACCTTATGAAATGGATTTTTATTACATGCTTTGCTTAATTTTTTGCCCTGTGCACTGATCCTTATAAAGAGTTAAATTTTCCATCTAAAGAGTCTGCTATGTTTTGATCTATAAAATGAGAAAGTTGGACTAAGATGGCTTTTGAGATTCTTTACAGCTCTAGTTTAATTATTGTATTATCCTATGATCCCATTTAAGGATTTCTTACTTGCCATTGTCCTCAGCATACTGCTATTGGTAATGTTAACACAAGGGTCTCAACATAACTGAAGAGAAGATATGAATTATTTTTAGTAGCATTTTGGCCAGATTTTGTGGTAATGCTTGCAATTTCTACTGCTTTAGGGGCTGAGAATGATAGATAGCATGATTTTAGGAATTCTGAATTACAATAAGGCTAAATGTCAAATAACCACCTTTAGGTCACTGGTGAGCCCAGGGAAGAAGAGTGAAAATCAGATTTTTTTTTTTTTTAAAGAGGGATGAATCAACTCAGATCAGAAGTGGGATCAGGTCAATGAATGTACTTTCAGCCTGAGCAAGATAGAGAAATCTAGCCAATAGCTAGTAAGATGAACTAATAAATAAAGCAGTAAATGAATGAATAAATGTATGTAGGAATGAATGAGGTATTGTGTAGGCTATAAAAAATCTGGGTCATCTGTAAAGTAGATAAGAAAATAAAATCTACTACATCATGAAGTCCTCTCTAAAAGAGAAACACTTCAAGTATTCCTGGTACATCAGATATGGGGCAAAGAAAATGGAACTGAGAAGCTAATTTCATTCTTTACTACTGCATTTCTTTGGGAAAACACTGTCTTTACAGTTTATTATTATTATTAAATACCCCAAACTAGAGTAATACTCATGAAAACATAGGCAAGAGGCAAGATATATTTTCATTAATAGCTGTCAATTTTCTTTTTATAGAACCTGCTTAAAAACTTATAAAAGGATCCCTTGCCTTCCCCCCTAAATTTAATTCATTCAAATGTGTAAGGTCTTGGATCTTGGTTTCCTGAGAAATGTTCCTTTGGGTGAACTACCCAGGCAATAGAAGGACCATCTTATGAAAAGTTTATTTAACTGATATTTGGCAATTAATTTGGCAGACACAAGAGAAAAGCTGCCTAAAAGGAATAGTGAAAAATATTCAGATATTTGGAAAGAGTACTCATATTGACTGATATCCTTTAAAAAGATTTTTATAGTATTTTATGAAATACCTAGTGATTATGGTATATACTATGGAAAGAAGTATGACATAGTGGAAGGGAGTGGAATTGTGAATCAGAGAATGAGCTCATAGGATTTACGCTCTATCATTTATTTTAGACAAGTCAGTTAAACTTTTTTGGACCCCAGTTTCCTCTTCTGGGTATTGAGGAAATGGTACATATATCAGAGTCCATAAACTCATGTCCAGTTAATGAAAATTCCCCATTTGGGAGAGTCTGGGAAGTTTGTGTCCTGAAACATAGTTGATAATTACCATGGAAGTGCTGGCTTTGCACGATGAATATGGAAATGTTTAGAATTGCACATTTTTATCCTGTATCAGATTGTTTGATGTCTTGGGGAGGAGAATTGAGGGAGGGAAGAAGGGAGAAAAATTCGGAATATAAGGTTTCACAAAGGTGAATGTTGAAAATATTTTCATGTGTATTTGGGGGGAAAAATACTAAAATAAAGTAAATAAATCTATTTTCAGAGAAAAGAATAAAACTGGCTCTGGTTTACTAACCACATGATTAGAGAAACTTTTTCAATTAATGGTGTCACTTGAACTGAAAGAGATTTCAAAAGGCCTTAATTGACTGTTGCTGTTCATTTGATTCTATTGTGAGAGACAGTGCCATAAGACTCCTTGCCTCTTCTCTTCTGAGACTGACATGTGACCCCATGTAATGGGCCTCTGTCTTTTGCTTCTGTATTTGTTTTTTTTCTATTTTAGGTGAAGTGTTTGGAGACTCCAATCTGGTGAGTTTCAAAAGATCCAGAGAGGAAGCTTCCAAGAATTCTGATAGCCTGACCTCTAGATTTTACAGTCAGCTCAGCTCTGATAGAAGAATAAGGAGAAACCTAGAGAAATGATCTTCAGAACTCAGCCCAGTGGTAGCTGAGACAAGGATTTGCTGGGCAGTGATGCAGAGATTGGACATGGAGTTGGTGGGATCAGTGCTATATAGAAACTAGGTTAAGTATGACTTTGTTCTCCTTAAAATCCTGCCACTCTGCCATTTCCTATTCATATGATCTGGAGGGAGCCACTTGATCTCCCTAGACCACTATCTATTCATCTGTTATGATCCAATCCTTTCATTTTGTAGATGCAGTGTATATGCTGTAGCTCACTGCTCTCACAGATACCTTGCTATGTAAGGATTCTAGGAGGATTCTTGGAATACCCTGAGGAATTTGTGGGTATGTCCCCTCTAAAGCTATTGGCTCAAGCCCCTACTTGTTGTACCAGAATAAGAATACTATATTCTGGGTATATAAAGAAAAAGAAAGAACAACCCTTCACCCCTCAAAAAAGCAAAATAAAAATAACAAAAAAACCAAGCTGGTGCCTAGTCTCAAAGTGTTCATAATCTAATAATCTAATGTAATTCATAATCACAACTTGAAAATTATGAACTTACAAGATATTTCTTCTGCATCTATTCTTACATATCTATTTCTATTCCTATATCTTAGATTAATAGGATAAATTAGAGATGATCAACAGATGGAAGCTGTTAATTTTAAGATTATCTTCTTGTCGAAGATAAGATTTTTTTCTAGGGCTTGAAGGATGCTAAGGAAACCAGGAAAATGGAAATGAGGTGAGAGAAAATTGAAAGCATAGAGGCAGCCAGTGAGAATTCTCAGAGTTGGGAGATAGAGTGTCTTGTATGATGACAAGCAAGAGACTAGTGTTACTGGAGTGCAAAGAATACTTCAGATATAAGAAGACTGGAAAGGTAGCAAGGAGTGAAGTTTTGAAGGGTTCTAAAAACGCTTTGGTTTTATATTTTATTCTGGAGGTGATATGAAGGCACTAGTGTTTATTCAGTAGGGGAGTGACATGGTCATTCCTGAATTTTGGAAAGCTTGCTTTGGCAGCTGAGAAGAAGATGGAATGGAATAGGAAGAAAGTTGAGGCAGAAAGACAAACAAGCAGACTTTTGCAATAGTCCAGGCTTAAGATGATGAAAACCTGTGCCAGAGAGGTGGCAATGTCAGACCAGAGAAAGGGGCCTATAGAAGAAATGTTAAGAAAGTAGAATTGACAAGCTTGGCAACTGATTGAATATAGGAAGTAAAAGAAAGCAAAATGTTGTGGATGTTATCTATGTTGTGAGCCTAGGTAGTTGGGAGGATAGTGATGCTCTTGACAGGAAATTTAGAAAGAGGACAGGGGTTGGAGCAGGGCAATGTCAGCTGTTGCTACTATAATTATTGTCAAGCCAGGGACATCAAAAAGCTTCAGTCAGATTGTCTCACCTATTCCTTTCTTTACAAATTGAAAAGAAGAAGAAGAAGAAGAAGAAGAAGAAGAAGAAGAAGAAGAAGAAGAAGAAGAAGAAGAAGAAGAAGAAGAAGAAGAAGAAGAAGAAGAAGAAGAAGAAGAAGAAGAAGGAAGAAGAAGAAGAAGAAGAAGAAGAAGAAGAAGAAGAAGAAAGAAGAAGAAGAAGAAGAAAGAAGAAGAAGAAGAAGAAGAAGGAAGAAGAAGAAGAAGAAAGAAGAAGAAAGAAGAAGAAGAAGAAAGAAGAAAGAAGAAGAGGAAGAAGAAGAAAGAACAAAGAAGAAGAAGAAGAAGAAGAAAGAAGAAAGAAGAAGAAGAAGAAAGAAGAAAGAAGAAGAAGAAGAAGAAGAAGAAGAAGAAGAAGAAGAAGAAGAAGAAGAAGAAGAAGAAGAAGAAGAAGAAGAAGAAGAAGAAGAAGAAGAAGAAGAAGTTTGATAATGAAGTCTGCCTGAGCAAGGGCCATTAACTCCTATTTTGTTCCCCTTTCCTTGGTCAGTTTGAAAGTTAAGTACAAAAATATTTATTTATTCATGCCAAGCTTCTCCCAAAGGAGGTTTCTGAAACATTCCACAGAATGAATATCAGTGATGTTCTTATCTCTTTCACAATCATGTGTTGGATTATACCTTCTTGTACTTCCTGCTGAATGCAAACCAAATTATCTGAATCCATGGATTTGATGATTTTCCCGTCTGATCACCTTTGGTCACAATAGTGTACTCCTTTGCAATTACCTCTCAGGGGGTTCACTAGAGTTATTCTCCTACTAGGCTAACTTGATTTGGAATGTCTGACTCCAAACTGGCCTGTTCTTTTGTCCAAGTCTCAGAGGGCAAGACATGATAATCTTCTTGTGTTGTGTTACCTCATTTTATCCAATGGCTGGAGCTATTCTACTCCTTCAAAATTGATTAACAATTTTTCAACTTTAATCCATTAAACTGATCTAGATTATTTGTGTTATAGTGACATGACTCTAATCAGTTTCTCTAAGATCAGAATGGTGAGGCATGTAGGTGGTGCAGTGGATAGAGCACTAGCCCTGAAGTCAGGAGGACCTGAGTTCAAATCTAATCTTACATACTTAACCTGATTAAGGTTTTTCTGTTGGCTCTGAAATCCTGAAGAATGAATACCCTTTGTGGGAACTTTATAACTCCCTTTTTAAATTTGTTTGATTTAATTTAACAAGCTTGTCCCAAGGGGAAGTATATTTAGATCATTATTTGAATAGAAGAATTGATATTACAGAGATTTGGGGCTGGGGGAGGAGGAAGCTTTTATTTTTTCTATTTTAGATAATAATTGGACAATTTATTCTTCTGTATATTCTTTTATAAGTCAGACCAATTTCTTCAAAAGAACTTTTGCATGGTTGTATATTTAAGTACTGCTATCTATGGTATTATTGCATCCATTTTGAGTATGGAAATTTATAGGAACAACATAAACATTGTATGCTGAGAACACTGGTACCAATTTATGCACCTAGAACTACATAGAGGAGTCCTAGTGCCATATGATTTAAGAAACAAAATGGTTGAGAGCATTTTGTGAGATGCTATCTATAATTTGGGAAGATATGAAGAAATCACTAAGCATTATGAAAAGAAAGAAAAAAAAATCCTTGTTTTTTGTAAGTTATCTGAGAATGTCAACCCTTGCGAAATTCCTGTCAAGGTAGATAGGAATTTCAGAAAGTATTTAGAAGCTAGATGACATTTCCTTTAATAGAAAATAATGTAGGGTTAAAGTTCTATTAATAAACAAGTCAGTCAATAAGCATTTATTAAAATGCTTATTATGTGTCAGGTTCTGTGCTAAGTGCTGAGAATACAAAGATGGGCAAAAGACACTTGCTCTTGTTCTTGGAGAGCTCATAATTTGAACTAGAGTTAGCTAAATATGCAGACATGTCTTTACACTTCACAGGATGCAATGCTGTACCACAGTAGAACCACAGACTTGATTTGGTCATTTTCTTAGAAAGGGATCCCCCTCCTCTGGGCATGAAATGTGGGCTGTATGGTTGGGAAATATGACTGAAGTACTACAGCACTGGCATGTATCTAAGAGAGATAAAAAGGGGGAAGACTCTTAGAATACATTAAAGGCATAGATTTTAGAAGCAGAGCCCATGACAAAGATGGCTGTAGGAACTAGAAGGTCAATTTGCTGGTGATGGGGTAGCATGACAAGTGTATGTTCATTCAGTCTTGTTTAGTCCATTCAATGATGTCTGAGTCTTCATACTCCTCCCCTACCTTTTTTCCCCCATTTCACACTGTTTACTTAAAAACAAGCACCACCACCATGCAATATTACCCATTGCATTCAAAGTTACTCTGTCTTTCTGTGATTTCTTCTAAATTTTCTTTTGATCTCTGCTGTGCACTTTTCATTTTTTCTCCTTCCCTCTCCACCATGCTCTAGAGAAGGCTTATAATTGAATACACACAATATAATATTCATATTTCTGTTTATCAGTTCTTTTTCTGGTGGTAGATATAATTTTCCTTCATAAATATTTTGAAGATTGAGTATTTATGATATTCAAGATGAATTATTCATTTAAAGTTGTTCTTCAGAAAAATTTTTGGTTGTAACATTTTCTTGGTACTGCTCATTTCACTTTTTATTATTTCATGTAAGTCTTCCCATGTTTTTCTAAAATTAGCCAACTCATCATTTCTTATAGCACAGTAGTATTCCATCATAATGATGCCACAATTTATTTAGTCATTCCTCAGCTGAAGAACATCTATCGTTTTAGCCAATCTGATATATGTAAGATGATAACTCAAATTTGCATTTCTATACTTGACAATCAGTTAGTTAAGGCATTTTTATATGACTATATATAATTTAGATTATTTCATTGAATCCTGTTTATAGCCTTTAACAACTGATCAATTGGGGAATGACTCATTCTTATAAATTTGATTAAATTGTTTATATTTTTTATAAATGATATAAAAAGGAAGTCTATAATTATGTTCATGTAGTTCTTAATTTTGTTTTAGCAGGTATTCTCTCAGATATTTTATACTGTCTAAAGTTATTTTAAATGGGTATCTCTTATTATTTCTTCTTTCAAGGTTTTGTTGGTGTTATACAAAAATGCTAATGATTATGTAAGTTCATTTTATATTCTACAGGGAAATCATTGTACCTCTTCCTGTTATATTCTGAAACTTGACTCCACCTTTAATAAATGTTTATTGACTATCTATCTGACAGACCTCAAGAAACTCATGTGGAAGTTCAGGGAACATCCAAGAAATGAGGAAATCCAAAGTTGACCCCATTGGAACTGACCAAATTGCTACTCTGTAGATGGTGAAGGTATCAGATATTGTTTCTGGTGCTGCCCGGCCAGACCAAACTGCAGTTGAGAGTAGTAGCCATGTAAAGGCTGACTGTACAGAGCATCTTATAAATGGGTGACACTGTCTTAGGGTAACTCATCTATTAGTTGATTTCTGGAGGGGCAAAATGAAAAGAAGACCAGAGAGGCTAGGAGGTAGTACCATGGAAGAAGGAATATTCCAAACATGTGGTGGAGTTGGTGAAGCTGCTATGCATTGGCTCAGTCTTGGCTATTCTCTTGATATTCCCAGATATCCCAGACAGGGATGTGCCCAGGCTGCCTAATAGTGCACTGGACCTGGAGTAAAGAAGACCTGATTCAAATCCTGCTCCAGATACTTATTAACTGTGTGACTCTGGGTAAGTCATTTAAAATAGGTTTAAAAAATAGTACCGGTTCTGATAAAGGCTTCATCTCCAAAATATACAGAGAATTGACTTTAATTTATAAGAAATCAAGCCATTCTCCAATTGATAAATGGTCAAAGGATATGAACAGACAATTTTCAGATGATGAAATTAAAACTATTTCCACTCATATGAAAGAGTGTTCCAAATCACTATTGATCAGAGAAATGCAAATTAAGACAACTCTGAGGTATCATTACACACCTGTCAGATTGGCTAAGATGACAGGAACAAATAACGATGAATGTTGGAGGGGCTGTGGGAAAACTGGGACACTGATGCATTGTTGGTGGAGTTGTGAAAGAATCCAACCATTCTGGAGAGCAATCTGGAATTATGCCCAAAAAGTTATCAAATTGTGCATACCCTTTGACCCAGCCATACTACTACTGGGCTTATACCCCAAGGAACTACTAGAGAAGGGAAAGGGTCCTGTATGTGCCAAAATGTTTGTGGCAGCCCTTTTCATAGTGGCTAGAAGCTGGAAGATGAATGGATGTCCATCAATTGGAGAATGGTTGGGTAAACTATGGTATATGAATGTTATGAAATATTATTGTTCTGTAAGAAATGACCAACAGGAGGAATACAGAGAGGCTTGGAGAGACTTACATCAACTGATGCTGAGTGAAACAAGCAGAACCAGAAGATCATTATACACTTCAACAATGATACTGTACGAGGATGTATGCTGATGGAAGTGGATTTCTTCAACATAGAGAAGAACTAATCCAATTCCAATTGATTAATGATGGACAGAACCAGCTACATCCAGAAAAGGAACACTGGGAAATGAATGTAAACTGTTATTTTTACCTTCTGAATCCAATTCTTCCTGTGCAACAAAAAATTCGGTTCTACAAACATATATTGTATCTAAATTATACTGTAATATATTTAACATATATAAGACTGCTTGCCATCTGGGGGAGGGGGTTGGGGGAGGAAGGGAAAAAATCTGAATAGAAGTAAGTGCAAGGGATAATGTTGTAAAAAATTACCCATGCATATGTACTGTCAAAAAATGTTATAATTATAAAATAAAATAAAAAATTTAAAAAAAAATAAATAAAACAAAAAAAAAATAGTACCTACCTCCCCAGGGCCATTTGAGGAGCAAATGAGATAATATTGAAGTAGTATATACATTCTAACTTCCTCCATAGAATCACCAATAGATTGAAATGAATAAAGAGGGTGTTTTAGTATTCTAAAGAAATTAGAACAGTCCTGGAAAACTGGCTATCAAGATAACTTTGGAAGACTAACTGATTCCTGGTTGGTTTTTGGTTAGCAGATCTGTCTATTGGTGGACTTTTGCTGTCCCTCAACTCAATGGGTCCTTGGCAGAAAGGTCTCCATCCAGCCTGTGCCCAACAGTGCAGGATCCCTGAAGAAAATGACATCTTGGTCAAAGCAGCAAAGATCCATCAGGAGTAAGGAGAAGGACTAAAAGCTGGTGTTAGAGATACTCCTCTATTCTAACATAGCTTATTTAAGTATATGTTGGCCATTTTTGAAAAAGTAGTTTGGTGTTCCTATTCTATTAAACTATTTTGGGCTGAATTCCCATTAAATGCCCAAGACATTGGGTTTATTTAATAAAATTTGATGTTTTTTAAAAGAAAGAAAGAAAAGTTGGTATTTTCAGGTACCTTCTCTTTTTTAGATTTCTAGTAAGGTAGAGGAGAGAATATCTCTTCTTGTTTCTACTCCAAGTATATCTACAAAAAATATAACAGTAAGAACTCACACCAGCCTAGGCAAGCCTGAATTCCTTGGCTGCCTCTTATTTTCTGTTTCCTTCTCTGAGCACAGGCCAGGGACTACACGTTCTGAGAAATGGGTTAAACTACCAGTCTAGATAGTTACATCATAAATACTGGCTGACCAGTGGAAGGTAATTTCCTTAAGAGCATACTTCTTGGACAAAGCTGCAGTTTACGCCCAATTGGCCAGAAGATATGAACCTTGTGAAATTCTCAGACAATATAGATCTGAGGTTAAAGTGAAATGTCTACACAAATAGCATTTACTTAGGAGGGATGGGGAAGAAAAGGGCAGAACACATATGAAGTTGTTGTTTTGTTTTTATTTTCTTTGCTTTTAATTTTCTTAACATTAATTAAGCATTTTCAGTAGCAGAGGAAATAAATACATGTTTTACATTTGATATTTTTATTGTCCATTGAGTTCATTTCCTAGGAAGGACTCTATTGACTACATTTTGAGGAGACCTTGGACATAAGCCATAGCTAAGCATTGTTTAAGAGATTTCAGTGGGGGTGGGGAGAAAGCAGAGGAGTGAGAAGGGGAGAGAGATCAAAAGAAAGAGAAAAAGGGGAAGAAAGAGACAGAGAGAGAGAGAGAGAGAGAGAGAGAGAGAGAGAGAGAGAGAGAGAGAGAGAGAGAGAGAGAGAGAGAGAGAGAGAGAGAGAGCTGTAACTTCCTTATTTGGTGTCAGTACCCTTGGAAGTACCTTTTTGGTGACAATACCCCTAAAGAGTACTAATTTTGGTGATGGTAGCAAATATGTAAAAGAGAACTTTGAAGAGTTAAAGTTGACATGGGTTCCATGTGAATAGCAGTTAGATCTATGTCAGTTGGTCGTGATAGCTAGGCAAGTGACATTCTGAAGGCTTAAATAGGCTTTTTGAATGTTCACTTCCAGGAGATTTGTCTCATATAATGGAAAGTCATAGTGGGTACACTGTAAGCCCAAGGCACAAGTACAGGTAGAGCCATCTCTGTGATTTTATAGACCAACTAAAGTGCATCTTCCTGACTCATAAAAGTCCATCTTCCTTGACCCTAAGTGGCCAGACTAATCAAGAGTTACTGTGTAGTTACTCTAAGAAAGCAGACATGTCTCTTCAAGTAGAATGGGACTCCCCAGACCTATATCTTTTCCTCTTGTATAAGGTGAAGGGAGTTACTATTCCTAAGTCACTCATTAATTACACAATATTTATCAGCTGCTGGGTATTCAAGCCTCTGCCTTCATGCAAGTTAGGCTACTTTTCCTTTAAAAGGTATTGACAGCATCCTTGATATTTGGTTAGCTCAGAGAACTAAAGGCTGTTAACATGATTTCCTGATTGCATGAATACAAAAGAGCCAGAGCTCCAGATTCTTGGCTGGCAGAAAATAAAAACAAGTGAGCTTCATTCAGTCAAATCATATCAATGTGTATTCAATGCCAATCCTTATTGAATGCCCTTCTACTATGGCTAAACAAATCTCATTTAAAAAAACTTGTTGAATGACTTATATTTCCTTTCTTCCCCCCCCCCCCCCCAGGCTGGTTAAGTGACTTGCCCAGGGTCACACAGCTAGGAAGTGCTAAGTGTCTGAGATCAAATTTGAACTCGGGTCCTCCTGAATTCAAGGCTGGTGCTCTATCCACTGCGCCACCTAGCTGCCCCTGAATGACTTATAAATGTCTCACTTTGTTTCAGTGTTGAATCTAAAATACCAATAACTGGCTTAAATCAAGTCCAGCCTATCTAAACAAGATACATTAGAATATCTGCAAAGCAAAATAATAAAAAGAACTAGGTAGAATGAGAACAATGTTGACTCATAACTTGTATCTCCCTCCCTTTTTTTGCTTCCTGACTTTCTAAGTTTCAGCTAATATCCTACCTTTTGCAAGAAATCTTTCCCTATCTCCTTTTCTACTATTGCCTTCCCTCTGATATTATCTCCAATTTATCTTTTCTATATCATATTTGTACATACTTGTTTGCATGTTGGCTCTCACATTAGATCATAAGGTTTTTTTGGAGTTGTGATTGTTTTTATTTTTGATAAGTTGCCCTTTTTGGTACTTCCGAAAGCCTAGCTCAGTACTTAGCACAAAAATAGGCATTTAATAATAATAATAAAATAGGCTTGTTGATTTGACTTTTGTAAATTAACTTTCAGTCTTACTACTTCAGTGCTTCAAAAGATTTGTGATTTTGTCAGCCATAGCTGGTTTTTCCTTCTATGACACAGATGAGCAATTTCTGTATTCCTTAGAAGACAGTTTTTGAGTTGTTCCAAAAATTCATTGCTCATTGATCAAAACCTTAAAGTCACAGACTGGTTCTTAGATATCTAATAGTCTGATTTAGACCTGTAGAAGTCAGCACTTCCTTGTCATATCTCCCAGATCACTTTCACTCTGTAGGATTTTGGTCAAGTCTATCCCAGGACTTCAATAAAATATAGTGTGACCTAGAGTTTGAGGCATCTGAAAAATGAAGTCTTAGATGATCTCTAAGACTTCTGCCAGCTCAAATAATGGACAAATATGATCTTTTTAGCATGAACAAAAAGGGGAAAGGAAGGAAGTTCTCCATCTGTAAGGATTACTAGGTAGACCAGGAATGGCTGTTGGAAAATAATGGCAGAACTGCGGTCATAGCTCTCTTCTCCCTCTTCCTCTTTCCCCTTCTTTTTCTGCTTTCTGCTTGTTTGCAGTTTCCTTTATTCTGTGCAGGCACAGAAGGAATATGTTGGAAGTGTTGCAATCTATGTCTCAGGCTGAGGCTAAGTACCGATGACTCCCTGATAGGGAGGGATCCCATGCCTCTAGTTACTATTTCTGGGTAGACAGCGTAGGTAAATTTGTACTTTCCTCATCACATCAAGGTGCTTAGAAGTAACTGTTAAATTAGCTCTTTTGTTTTCTTTTGGAGCTAGAAATTTTAAAACGTTGACTCAAAGCAGGGGCAGAGATTAAGTGCTTAGAGCTCACGGGAATGAACCAACTGCTCCTTGGTTTCTACAGGCTGAGTAATTTCTAACCCACGAACACACACACACACACGGAAACACGGGTTCCAGAATTGGACGGGCTTGTTACACACAAGACCACATCTAGAGTTTAATCACTTAGGCGTTAGTGGCGTCAGCAAAATGTTTCCTCCCGTCCCTCCACTTGTCACTCTGCCTCCTGGTACAGTTATGTACTGAAGTTAGGGGCTCTAAAAGGGTGAAATGGGCTAGATTTAATGCCACATTCCTGGCCTAGGGAGGTGTGGAACTGGGTAGGAAAAGAAGTCTCTGGTTAAATCATTCACCTGGGCTGCTGAGAGTGTAGGAGGGAAGGCGAATAAACAAGCAAAAATGAAGTCCAATACCTTTTAGTTGATTATAGTTTAAAAAACAACCAACCAAAAAAACAAAACCAAAAACCTCAAGATGATAGTTTTCTCCAGAATACCAGAACACGATGTCCACACGATATGCACAGTGTCCCAGGAGGGAGAACATGCAACGCCAAAACAACAACAAAAAACAAAGAAAGAAAAAGAAAAAAAGCGCACCTCTGAAACTGCAGATAAATAACTATCTAAACAAACAGACAAACAACTGTGCCTGCCAAGGGACAACCCTCTTCTGCTGCAGAATTTCCATGGCTCTGCTCCTTTCCCTAGAGTGGACAGTGCCAACAACCCAGTTGGGAGTTTGTAAGCAGGAGCTAAACATACATTCTTTTGGGGGAGGGAGGGGAAAGAGGAACAGTTCTCCGAAACGAAGCCATCTCCATATATATCTATATATAGATATCTATATATATCATACATATGTAGCACTTATACTATATCGGGTGTCTCAGAAGTCTTTATTACTATGAGACTGTAACTATTAGACCTGGTTCAGGTATTTATCATGACTACACACATACACATACTTTTGCTGTCCCAAAAGTTTTAGTGTAATTTTAAGCGAGAAAGCTTGCATTTAAATATGTCTATACACAGACAGGTTGTCCCAAAAGTCTTTGTGCAGTTTTGCGTTATTAAAAATGTGTATTTATGGTAATAATCAATGAAAATGTTAAAATGCAGTAATAATAAATATTTAAATGCATATATGTAAATCAATATATATTCACAACTAGAAAGCAGAAAAACTAAAAACAGCAAGACTAGCCGGTGATTGAGCAAAGGGAAGAGTGGTTAAAAGGGCGTTTGGGAAGGGGTCCCTGGCATCTCCACAAACTAAAGCAGGAGCGGTTGTCCGTGTATAAATTTAAGAGAGAAAAAAAGAGGAAAATAACAAAAGTAAGTAACAAAACAAGGGGTTAAACTGGGCTGTGAATTCCGAATGCAAATGAAAGTAGCGGAGGGGGCGGGGGCTGAGGGGGGCCGAGCTGCGGCTCTCCCGCAGGTTGGGGGAAGTACACCCCCTCCACAAACTTTCCGGCTCGGGGCGTGGCCGAGGCGTGGGGGCGGTGGAAGCTGAGAGGGCGGGAGTTCGGCCTGGGGGAGGGGAGGGGGCCGGCCTGAGGAAGGCCGGCTGGAGGAGGGGGGAGGGGAGAGATTGGAGGGGGGAGTCACTTTAAAGGCTCTTTCTTTCCCATAATGCTTTGTGGGGACGTTGACAAGTGGATTCAAGATGGCGTAGAAAGTAATGACAGGTAAGTCCTGACTTCCCCCTTCTTGGCTCCGGGGGTCGCCCCGGGAGCTGCTCGTTCGCTTCCAGAACGGGTCCGGAGACCGACCGCACCTTCCTGTGGCCTCCGGCGGAGGAAGGGAGGATTGGGACCGGAGGGCCGCGGAGGCGAACAGCGGGCTCACGGCCTGGGGAGCTGGGCTGTGCGAGGCGAGGCCCGGCCCGGCCCGGGCGCTGGGGACTCGGGACGGTCCTTCCCCTCAGGCAGAGACCCCGGCCCGGGCCGGGGCTGGGTGGGGCGGGCGCCTCAGTCTTGTTTCAGGAAGAGGCCGGACCGATGGGGGCCCCGAGAGCGCTTCCCTCCCCACCGGCCCGCGGCTCGGATCCTGGGAGCGGACGCGGAGACTGGGAATGAAGCTTTCTGCCCTTCCTCTCCCACCCATCCTCCCTCCCCTCCCTCCCCCTCCGGGACCAGTTGGATGCCCCCCAGGGCTGGGGCTGCTTCTGGTGAGGGCCGGGCTGGAGAAGTGGGTCAGCTTTGTTCCCGCTCCGCTCTCCGGGACTCAGTGACTCCCTGCCTCAACCCCAGCCCCCAGCCGCCACTTCCTCGGGAATCTTCTCGGCGCTCGCACAAACACACCGAACATACCCATAACACTAATAACAACAATAAAAAGCGACCCCACTCGTCATCGCCTAGAAGAATCTTTCAAAAGGACCATAGTCCCCTGGGGGGGGCACATCCTTGTAGGAAACTCTTGAGACCCTTCACTCCCAGCCTTTCTTCCTAAATCATCCCTACTTTAATTTTTTTTTTTTTTTTTAATTTTCCTTCCCTAGCCCAGCCTTTGACTGGTCCGAAAAGGACAAAGGTTAAATGTGAATATGTCTTGACCGTTAGCTAGAGTAGATATTCAAATGTTACCTTCCTCGTTAGTCTTGCCCCACCCTACCGCCCCCACCCCCCTATAATGTCGTCCTAGAAAAACATCAGTTTAGAAAGAAAAGTCTACCCACAAAGAGGGACTTAAACTGAATCCCCTAGTGGTGGTAATGGGATGTGTACGTGCGAATCATGGGGGCCGGGGGGAGAGCAAGGCCCGGAGTGGGACCGTATAAATCCCAGCTTGACTTCATTTGTCTCATTTTAAAATCACTGAGGGCCTCAAATCGTATTTCTGAAGTTACCAGAGGTGGAAGAAGAACCTTTTTCAGTGTGTTTTGTGTTTCGGTGGGTTCTAGACAGATTCCATTTTATTCTGTTTGAAATACTTTTAAAGGAAACAGTCATTTGCAAAGTCACATTCTCCTAGCATGTCATTTAGTAACTTGCTTTTTTCCCTTTAAAATGTAGATATTCTTTTACTTATGGCTGAAGAATGCTTAAGTTTTTCCTCATCCAATATTGATGTTATGTAAACATATTTTCACTTTTTAAAAGTCTTCAAGAATTGGATTGATCACCAATGAGCTCTATTTCTGTTGAAGTTTCAAGCTATTTACTTTCTTTTCTATTTTATTTTTATGCCTAAGGGTAATCCTGAAACTGTAAATAAAATCTCTTTTTCAAGTAAATCACACATAGAGGAGTATAGATAGGGAAACAGATTTAGAAGTAGAAAGCATACATGCAATATATACATACATATATATGTGTATATATCTATACAGTTGAAACAGGCTTTCTTTCTCATACTTTTTAGAATTTTTCTCGATCTTTCTGTTATTTATACACATTATCAGTGTTGTCTTCAGAAGAGTAACTACTGCTTTTAAGGTTCAAATTTCCACATGTAGCTTTAATTATATTTCTTAATTTTGTTCTTACTGTCAATATATACTTACATGGTGTTTACTTTAGAGGTATATGAATATTAGTGAATATTTTATGTGAATGGTTCATGCCTAATTTATGAAGTGTCACATTTAAAGCTGGAAGATTAGTTTTGGGTAAGTCATTGCCTTTTTATGTTTGGAAAGGGGACGTGATTCTTTGCTCTGTTTTGTGGTAAGGTTGAAATAACCAATTGATTATATGGTATGAATACTTGGTAATGACACCGATTTTGTTGTGTGGTTTGTATAAATAAGATTATTTTTTCAGAATCATAACTCACATAATAAAAAAACTCATAGTTTGAAATGAATTCAGAAATCATCTAATCCAACCCATTGTCAGAAATCTCTCTGACATGTTATATTTGAATTCCACCAGTTATGGGGAATTTGCAACGTTAGAAGGCAGCCTATTCCTTATAACTCTCATTTTTCTGACAATTCAAATTGAAATATGCTTCCTTGTAATTTTTACTATTGGCACTAACTCAGAAGACCTCATCACATAGGCATATTTGGAACTCCTTGATGTGTTATTGTTATTTCTAATTATGAGAAACTATGAACTTCAGGGTCAAGATAGATATTTTTATATGAATTTTTTGGGAGAGTAGGATTAGGATGAAAATATATCACCTAAAATTTTCTCAAGGTAATCATGTTTTTGAACTTTTTTTTTAAAGTAAACCATAGTTTAATCTCTTAACTATAAGCAGTCATATTAGAGTAGCAGATGACAAAGAGAGCAAATCAACTTAAGGAACTTCCATTCCAATGGTGGAGAAAATATACATATACATAAATATAAACTGAACCATAGAGTTACATAGTAACCTGAGGAGGGAAGGCACTAGTAGCCAGGGAGACTAGTAAAGGTATTGCTTTGGCTGATAGTCCAAGAGATGGACCTGAGGTGTGATCACTGGGGCATTTCAGACTGGTGTTTTGGGAGCTGGACTATGAAAAATTTAAAATATCAAACAGAAGTTTATATTTGATCCCAGAGGTGATAAGCAGATTTGTCATTTGATTAAATATTTGGGGTGATTGAGTGAGGAGTCATGGCTGACATTGGAAGATTGATGGTGGCCTTAATGAAAATGGGAAGCTTAGAAGAGGAATGAATTTTGGGGATAACTAGTGTGTTCTGTTTATATTTATATGATAGGATAGTACTTTATGGGATACTGTAATACTGTCTTTATAGAATAATGCTATATTTATATAGATAGGATAGTATTTTATTTGCAAAACGGCTTATAGACATCAATCTAATTTTATACTACAGATCTCGGTGCCAGATGTTATAATCTCCATTTTGTAGAGGAAACTGAGGAAGATAGGTTAAGTCATTTGCCTATGGTAGAATAGCTTGTAAGATTCCGAGATTGGATTTGAACTCAGGTTTTTCTGAGTTCAAGCTCAACAATATCCATTGTGCCATCTAGCTCCAATACTTGGCATAGAATTTGACTAAACTTATGGGAATTGATGAGGTCACCAAGTGAGAGAGGGAAGAAAAGAGGGCCCCCAAAAGAGCCTTTGAAGTATATGTATTGAAAGCTGGCATGGTGATTCAGTGAAGGAGACTGAGTAGAAATGGTTAGGCATGGGGAGAATATTCTAAAGAATCAGGAAAGGAAGGAGAGACTCTGAATGTAGGTAGTTTTCAACAAGTTTGCCTAAAAAAGTTAGGAGAAAGAAAGATGAGTGCTTGAGGGAATGGCAGGGTCAAATCAGAGGTTTTTTATTTTTATTAGGATGAGTATTTGGGTATTTCTAGGTAGCAGGAAAGGAACTTCGAGAAAGGGTAAGATTGAAACTGAGAAGGGATGGATGATCATTGGAACAATCTATTTGAGAAAATTGAAGAAGATGTAATCAAAGGTATATGTAAAGAGACTGGCATTGGTAAAAAGGGCTGCCTCAGCAGACACTAAGAGTTGTCAAGGAGTAATTGGTTCAAGTGTTGAGTGTCTGAGTCGAAAGATCAGAGAGTTATGTATGAAGAAAAACAATACTGCATCCATCACACCTTTGTTGATTTGCCTCCTTCCCCTATCCTGCACCTGCCAGCCTGAAGTTAGAGACACATTCAGGCCTTGTATAACTTGGTTTGAACTTCTGGTACTGTTTTAGAAGAATACAAGTTATGATGGGATTAAAATTCAGTAGGTTAATATTATAATGTTGGGTCTATTAAAAAAAAACCCAACAAAACAACATTTAGAAATAGATATAGGCCTAAAAATGCCAAAATGATTTTTATATTAACAAATATATAGATTATGCAAATGCACTACTATCATAATTTTTGTTTGAGTCATTTTTCAGTCATTCATATCTAACTCCTTGTGACCCTATTTGAGATTTTCTTGGCAAAGATATTGAAGAGATTTGCCATTTTTCTTGCTTATTTTACAGATGAGAAACTGAGGCAAATAGGATTAAATGATTTGTCCAGGGTCACACAAACTAGTAAGTATCCAAGGTCAGATTTGAACTCAGGAAGTTGCAAGAGTTGTTTTCTGGAATTAGTCACATTAAAACCTTTTAAAAATGTTCTGCAGCAGGGGAAGCTAGGTGGTACAGTGGATAGAGCACCAGCCTTAAAGTCAGGAAATCCTGAGTTCAAATATGGTCTCAGATACTTAATACTTTATATGCATAGCTGTGTGACCTTGGGCAAGTTACTTAACCCCAATTGCCTCAAGCAATTCCTGTATTTGGGATGAATACTTGCTACAGTTGGTCACAACATTCATCATTTTAAAAGTTGTGTTAAAGCAAAAATCTATATCTTTAGCACATTTTAAAAGTTAGGTCTTTGTGTTGAGACATGAAACTGTTATTTTTAGTCTGTACTTTTTTAGAGTTAATAGATTTTCTATCTGTTGCCAAATTTGAATAGTTTCGACTTTGCAGTTATGTAGCAAGAAGATAGTTTTAATAGTAAATATATTTAATTTACATTGCTGAGTCAGCTTTTTATGGAGTGCTGTCTTATAAGTAGTGATACAGTGAGTTGGTAAATAAAGAGTTGGGTCTGGAATCAGGAACACCTAAATTCAAATCTGGCCTCAGATCATTAACTAGCAGTGTAACCCTGGTCAAATCATTTAACCTCTGCCTCAGATACAGCATTTATCTTACAGGATTGTTATAAGAATCACATGAGATAATATTTTTTTAAAAAATGCACAGCATAGTGCGTGGGACATGGTGAGTCCTATAGATATAAATACCATCTCTGATCCCAATCACTTTTAGTGCTAAACATTTGAAAGACATGAGAAATAATTTTTACTCACAAATGATCATAAGATATAGTGCTGAATGGGAACTTAGAAATTCTCTAGTTCAACTCTTATTTTTTAGATGAGGAAATAGGACCAAAGAAGTCAAACAGGTAAGCAGCAGAGCTTAGATTTGAATTCTCTGACTACAAAACTAGTTTTCTCTACACTGTACCATTTGGCAACAGTCTAAATGTTTCAAAAAATGAAAAAGATTAGGAAAATTTATAAAAGCATATCAGTGAACAGAACTCAACAGAAAAGTGCTAATATATAATTTGTACATTTATAAAGAATGAGTTGTGACATTCTTATTTGTGTGCACATTAAAATGTAATAACCCATGAAAATAATAGGTTACATTCAAGGTCCAAATGCTTGCCTAGCAGTGGAAAAATAGCCTTTTCATATTCTTTGAATGGTAGTGAAAGGATTGGACAAACTTAAATCAGTAGCAGGTGTTTAACTTTTCAGCTCCTTTGGAGAAAGGAAAAGAACTTTAAAAAAGCAGTGGTATGAAAAATTATTATGATTATATGCTTTTTAATAAACTTAAGTAAATATTTGTTACTCTTTTGTCAGAGGGAATAGAGCCTAATTTTAGGGTTTGTCATACTTTTGGCCTGAACTCTTACCTAGAAACCTTGGAAATGTATTCAGTGCTTCCCTCTTTGTAACTGTGCTCATTTATATCACACAAAAACTTTATAATAACAAAGATTATACTCTGCAATATACTGTTTATGACCTTGATGATAGTTTTACTGGATTGAGTTCCTGAAACTAAGGTTCCTTTACTTTTAGGGGTTCCAAGGTCACTTATAGTTGGAATCAGATTCCACGGCTACCTTGTTCATTTGAATTCTTTACCTTCTTGTCAGCTGCTTCTCTTAAGCTCTTAGTGCCCGTGAAATCCATCTTCTATTAGTTATCTTTTTGGTCCAAATGCATGCGTGGCACTGTAGTCACTGGAAAGAGGACTATAGGATAGTCTTCAGCCTAGAACATGCCTCTGTCTATTCTACCCTGCCTATTTGCTGGGCAAATGATGACTATATTGTTTCTATTCAGTTAGAATGAATAGCCAGTAGCCTTTGCGGTATCAGTTTTGATTATCTTGCTTTGAAATTTTTCCAGAAGAGTTATGATTGTTATTGAGTATTGGTTTAGATTAGTTAACAATTCATAAAAACTGAAAGATGTAGTCAGTAGTATTCTTTTGTTTTAGTTAGAAGAGCTATAAACCAGAGGAAGTTTTGACATTTGACATATATAAAAATAAATCAGTTATAAATTCCTTAAAAGAAATTATAACTGATTTATTTTTATATATCTACATATATATCTATATCTACATATATATATACATACACACACACACACAGACACATACATGTATATGTAGGAAGTTTTTTTCCAAACTTTAAGTAATTTCCACTCTATTAAATCTGTGCAGAAGTTAAATGCTTCTGAATGTAGTATTTAGCAGGCATATCAACCTGTTCTTGTAAATTAAGCATATTCAGCTCAAAGGATCAGCAGATTTTTATTAGGAAATAGGTTGGTGAAGCCAAAACTGACACAATGATTGTTTTTTTAAATTTATAAAAAATACTTTTTTTGGGGGGGAGGGACAAAGATATTAGTGTAGCTTGACTTTTTATAGCTTTTGTTATATTGTTTTATATATATATATATATATATATATATATATATATATATATATATATATATATATATATATATATATATATATAGTTATATATAGTTATATATAGTTATATAGTTATATTGTTCTCAATTATAACTGTTATGGGCAACTATCAATTTGTTTTTTAACTCTTTTGCTTTCTTTATACCAAAATTCCTTCTTGTGCTTTTGGTGAAATTATTCTTGCTAATAGGTAGTTGATGCAGTTCACAAAAAATTTTTGGAAACTTATTTGAGAATCACCTTCAGTGGCAGAAATGGAGGCAAAAGACTAGGAGAAGATGACAAGTAAGGCAGCGAATTAAAGTTTAAATGTTGTACATACTTATTTAGTGCATTTTTCTTTGCTATTTTCTGCACATGTACTGCTTAGTAATTTTGTTGATTTGGCATATGTGCATCCTCTTTGTGCATGTAATTTAATTGTGAGCAAAATAATTCTAATATCAAATTTCTAAGTTCCTGACTTTTTGTACTTTTGAAACAGTATTTGTGCATTTAATTGAATTTGTAGGATCCTAGAGTTAGTGGAATTTTACAGACCATCTATCTATTCCTTTTTTTGGGGGGTGGGTGAGACATTTAGGGTTAGGTGACTTGCCCAAGGTCATACAGCTAGAAAGTGTTAAGTATCTGAGATGTGATTGGAACTCAATTCCTGACTCCAGGGCTGGTGTTCTATCTATTTGCCATATAGCTTATTTGCATCTATATATTATATCTCCCATATTTTACATATGCAGAAATGGAGCTCACAGACGACTTGCCCAAGGTCATGCAGTTACTTGTGGAACTAAACTCAGAGTACCTGTTTCTTTAATCTATGTGCTCTTTATTGTGCAAAGTAGTGTTCTCTTGAAATCTTCAAAACTGATCATTTGATTATAATGCTTTAGAATTTTTGTGTATGGTATATTTACAAGCTTCATTGCTTCTCAGAATTCTCAAGAGTTTTTGCTTTTTCAGAACAGAAGTGAGTGCAAGGGATAATGTTGTAAAAAATTACCCATGCATATGTTCTGTCAATAAAGAGTTTTTGCTTTTCAGGGTGATGTGCAGAAAGCTATAGGTGATTATTTTGGAAGAGGCTTTTATGATATCCCCAAAAGATAAATGAAATTCTAAGTAGTTTGTAAGAAGAACAAGGAGCTATCTGGAGAGTGAAAACAGTGATCTGTAGATGACAGTCACAGCCAAAATTTGATAGTTCTTGGTAAGATAAAATATGTGTAGTCAGAAGAAACTCTACCTGAAGCTTTAAGAAGTCATGTTGTTTCAGAGAAGAACTGGAGGGTATACTATCTACTTCTTTTCAGAAAAAATATCAACCCTTTTTAGTTGTTATGAATTGTGTGCTGTAAGTTACTTAAAACTAAGGACTGTATTTTATTTATCTTTTTTGACTAGCACATTAACTTGCATATAATAGATTGTCAATAATTTTTTGTTGGATTAAATTGGATTTTGCTTGTGTACTTAATTTATATAATGCATCACAATAATTCATGGAAGTGAACTTGGGATCAGTGTTGAGCATCTGGCAACTCCAAGATATTGTATATGTGATCCTTTGGGAAAGACAACTTCTTCTCAAGAAGGATTGGAAGGACAATAGATACAGACCACCCTACATGACTAGAAATAAGAACTCTAACGAAAAGAGATAATGTAACCTTGTTATCTGACCCTTAGTCCCCTGAGTGTGGCGCTTGAATTCTCTAATGGCTATGTATAGGAAAAGTCAAGAAAAATTACTAGTGTATTTGTCAATGGGCAGTGAGAGAGTAATGAGCTGAAAGGATTGTTGTTAGCCAGGGCACAGATGGTATTCTATAATCATTGTTATTAAAAGAACTTGAGCTTTGATTGTTTAAAAAAGATAAGTGTCTGGCTGCTTAATAGTGTGCTTTCCTCAGTTTTGTAAGTAAGAACTTGAGTCAAAAAAACCTTAGGAGATAACCCAGACAGTAATGGTATGAACTTCATGTATAAGGGTAAGGAACTTAGGAGGATTTGAAATTTTCTTGTTATTTTTAGACTTGTTTCTTTTCTCTAATTCCCCTCCCCTTTTCTTTTTCTTTTCTTTTCTTTTCTTTTCTTTTCCTTTCTTTTCCTTTCTTTTCTTTTCTTTTTTTGGCTGATGCAGCTGGGGTCAAATGACTTGCCCAAGGTCACACAGCTAGTAAGTGTTGTGTTTCAGAGATCAGATTTTAACTTGGGTCTTCCTGACTCTATCCACTGCCTCACCTAGCTGCCCCCCTTTCCCCCTAATTCTTGTTATGCAGTACTATTTAATGTTCTAGGCTGTTAAATTTATCTGTTATGATCATATTGTTGTGTGGAGGACATTTCAGATGTCAGACGGGAAAGTGAACTTTAAGTTACTATCATCCCTGTTTAGCTACCTGGGGCTAAGCAATATTGTTGAGTACCATTGTTAATCCTGCAGATTGGTGTTCTAGAAAGAGCCCTACACTTAGAATCACTAACCTAGGTTTTATTCCAGGCAAATTACTTAATAGAGCTTTTAGTTTTTTCTACTTGACTTGCTTGAATGGTTGTTGTGAGAATCAAATGAGATAATCATTATAAAGGGCTTTATGGCTGTAATACTTAAGAAGATCACAACAAAATAATGAATGTCTTCTAAAGAGGCTTGAAGGGCAGTGATTTGGTAAAGGGAGAACCTCTTACTTACATTGATTACATGTTTTTTGTATTCTCTTCAGTAGGTGACTAACTTCTATGCCTCCTTACATTATATTCATAAGTTTATTGTGGTTATCTGGTGATCTCTCTACCTGGGGCAAAACTCCACATTTAGTTAGTCATCTCTTTACATGATGGATACACAGTCTCTTACCAGAGGCTCAGACTTGAAATGGAAAATCTATAATACTACACAGATATACCCTTTAAGAAATCAAGCGTACCTCTATGACATCATGGCAGTAGGCCTTTGAATTTAAAGTACTACATAATTGTAAACTTTAATTCTATTAATATTAAGTTTTTTTAATCTTTATAATTTTCTAGAGTAAAAAACATTGATTAAAAATAGGAGAGAAAAGTATGTGTTATATATAATGTGGGGAGTTGTATAAAGGGCCACCTTAAATAAATTTTACAGAATCTATAGGAGGTCATGTCGTACGTACAGTATACCTGCATTGAATTCTTTCTGTAACATTATTGGACATGTTACCTTTGTTAAAATAATTCCCTTCTTCTACTGGACAGCTCTAATTGTTAAGAAATTTTGCCTCACATCCAGCCTAAACTTTCTTCTTTACTTCTACTGGATAGAGTAGTAGTAGTGTACCTGGTAGAGTGATATCTTAAAGGACCAAAGAGAACAAATGTAAATTGTATTTTCCCATTTCTAGGTTAAAATCCAAAAGTTTTTTTTTTAAATATTTGAGGTTGGCTAGTAAGTTACCTTTTAAAATGTTCTCTTTTCCCCAGGTAAAATATTCCTATTTCTTTTTAATTATTTGTAAGATGTGATCTTGAGGCTCTTAACCATGCTTGTTGTTCATTGCTGAGTACTCTTCAGCTTGTCCTTTTAAAAACGTTGCGCCCATAACTGAACACAATAGTTTGCACAAAATCTATCATAACCTATACCCTTGGTACTTTTACCTCTTTAGTCCTTGGCTTGTCTCACTTTAGTACAAGAATACATTAGTTTTCTTGGTCACATGTAGCATTGTTGACTAAAATTGAACTTGTTTGCTTAGATCCCTACATCTTTTCCAGAGAAATTATTTTCTGTCATGCTTCTTTCCCCTTTTGCGTAAGAATTTTTTTAAAATTCATGTATAAGATTTTTATTATTATTGAATTTCACCTTATTATATTCATTCTAATATTTTAATCTGTCAGGATCTTTTTAAATCCTGATTGTCATCCAGTATATTAGCTATTTTTCTCATCTTTGTCATTATCTACATCCTTGATAAAAATGTCAAGCATCACAGGATCAAGCTAGGTTCCTCTAGCCTACATCTTTCCTTTTTTTTTTTCCTGTAAGAATAGTACAGTAGGGACAGCTAGATGACACAGTAGATAGAAAACCAGCCCTGAATCAAGGGAACCCTATGTTCAAATTTGGCTTCAGACACTTAATACTTCCTAGCTGTGTGACCTTGGGCAAGTCACTTTACCCCAATTGCTTCAGCAATTATTTTAAAAAAAAATACTACAGTAGCATAATTGTTCTTAAAGCAGAAGTCCAAAGTGAGTCAATCATTTTTTTCACTCAACATCAGTACATAGAATGTGCATCTATTTATGGATAACAGTAGAAATTCAGTAGATGGGCAACTCTTCTGAGAGAATTCAGCAGGCATTATATTCAAATACTAGCTCTGAGTGAAACAAGGCTGGCAAGTGAAGGCCAGCTTCCTGAAATCAACTAGATACACATTTTTCTGAAGTAGCTGCATTGATAGAGCCATGACCCTGGCATAAGTTTTACAATCAAAATTAATCTAGTCAACAAGATCATGTATCTGCCAAAAGGAGTGTACCTTCATGTGTTATCTGTGGGCAGAACTCCCCCCCCGCCAAAAATTTTTTTTTTCCCATTTGATTTCCTTTTTTGATCCATGATATATCAAAACTATTATGGGAAAAGTCATGATGTGGAAGAGATACCTGTGGTCATTGTAAGAAGAGGCACACAGAATGCAGCTTCTGAGGCTAAGATGCAATAGGATATGAATTGATTCTCTCCTGCTTATGTTAATTTTGACCAAAAAAAACAGGTTCTCTACCAGCCAGAACTGCATCATCAACACTCGAGACACTCTCAAGGTCTCTCTGAAGAACTTTGGAATTGATTGCATGATATGGGAGAGGCTGGCAAAGGACCACCTAGCATGGTATGCCTGTATCAAAGAAGGCACTGTGCTTCATGAGTGAAGCAGAATTTCAGTAGCTTAAAAGAAATGTGAGATACGCAAGTTCAGAGCCATCTCCACTCCAAATGTTCATATGAACTATGGACTATTTGTATCCAACCTTCTGAACTTGTATTTGGTCTGATCAGCCATAGTCAGACACACTATACCTTGACTTCAGCATAATGATGTCATTTTGGTCCTCTTCGAGAATGAAGGACAGCAATCTCTATGCTTGGAACCTCTTAAGTTTTACAGCACAGAATTCTAAACATAAATTATTTCCTGTTCCTCAAAAGATTTTCTTCTTTCTACCCTAGATTATCTGGATAGAGAATATAAAAAAGAAAAAAAAACCCAACATGCAATGCAAGAGAATCATATCATCATAATATGAAAGTCCTAAGGAGAACAGTGGACTTGGAATCCAGGAAGACCTGGATTCAGATCCTGCCTCACTTTTACTGGGCAAGTCATTTAACCTTTTGACCTCTGTTTGACCTTATGTGGACTTCTACACATCAATAAATGAGGGATTTATTTTTGAAGTCCTTTAAAGATTCCCTTCAGCATAAAATCTCTGATCCTATGTATGATTTTTTTTTGTTAATTATATCCATAATATTTCCACTTTTATGTAAATCTCATGTTACTTTAGAATAAGAAAAACATTGTGTGTGATGAAGGCATTATGTGTGATTTTAAGTCATCTGTGCTTAAAGTTTCTTTTACTGATGACTATAGTGTTTTCATAAAAAAGTCTCTTTTGATAATCTTGACTTCTGATACAATTAGTCTTCCTTTTTCCATTGTTGCCTCTCTTAAATAAGTAATAAGTAAGCTAGTATTGTTCTAAAATTGTTTTTTGGCACATTATAAATCATATTCCCTTACTCCCCATACTCCCAAGTATCTAAGTTATAAAAAAGTTACTATATTTAATTAAATTATTTGTCACCATCTTTTTTTTTTTTTAAACTGTCTATTCACAATTCATCTATATAGTATATTAGTTACTATCTATCCATTTGTTTTAAACCTAAGCTCTTAGTTTTGTGGGAGACCACATTGGGGAAAAAAAAAATCTGTTTTCAGTGTAATGACATTTTTTTCTAACTGTAGAAACATTATTTTTTTGTAAGGGGATTGATTTACTTCTTTACTTTCTCTAAGGTGAGGCTATTTTTTAACCTCTGTCAGGTAAACCCAATTATTATTATGAACTAACACTTGATGCATTTTCAGGTGAAACTAACAATAGACATTATGATTATTGTTCAGTTTAGTAAGGTATCTTCATTTGAAAAGGATCAAGACTACAGGTACTGACACATTGGATATACCTTAGGATTTAGAGTCATGAAGATCTAATTTCAAATGCAGCTCTAAGGAGGCTTAGTAACTATGTAACTTTGTCCAATCATTTTACTTTTCTCAGTTTCAATTTCCCTATCTATAAAAAGGGAATAATAATGGCACCTACCTCCCAGAGTTGTTGTGAGCATAAAAATGAGATAATATTAATAAAGGACTTTGTTGAGTGTTAAGGTTATAAAGACAAAAAATGAAACAATTCCTGTCCTGAAAGCACAGCCTATTGGGGAAACTGATATACATGACTATATACAAAATATGTATAAAGTAAATACAAGGTAATTTTATTTAATTTGTAAGAGAGAAGGGTAGCAGCTATATTAATTATATTAAGTATATAAAGAAAGGTAGCATGTGAAACACCAAGGTTAAATTCACATTGGCAGTAGGAATCCCAGAGATCTGTGTGGCCATGATGTCTACATTCAAAAGAGTGGATGGAAGTTTGGATTTTTTTTTTTTTTTTTTTTTGTTAGTTTAAAACATAGTATTTTGGGGAGAGGCTTTAAAAATATCTTATTCTATTTTAATCTGAATTTAACAAATAACAAATAAAACAAATATTTTGTTATACAAAGTAGAAAAGAAAAACAATTATACATGAAATAATTTTCTTTTTAAGCCTATCATAAATTTAAAATGTAACTTTCTTTCCCCTCCACTTAACATTTTATTTTTCTAATTATGTGTAAAAATAATTTTTAATACTCAGTTTTGTAAGATTTTGAGTAAAACATAGCATTAAAACCCTAAGTAGCTAAATGGCATAGTGGAATGAGCTGGAGAAGGAAATGGCACACACTCTGGTATCTGCCAAGAAAACCCCAAATGAGGTCACAAAGAGTTGGACAGGACTTAACAAGTTAAAAAACAAAATCAGCATCAGCTTATCTGAAATCACTCCTATTAAAATGAGTTTTCTTACTAGAGAAAACAAGTGGCTTTACTTGTAGGTGGAGCTAATTCTCATTCTATATCATAAAATATTTAATTATCCTTCTAAATTCCAAGTCTATCCCAACTTAGCACTTACAGATTGAGTGTCTTTTTGGACAGCTACTACTATTGGGTTCACAGAATACCTTTCAAGTACATTGGAAAACTATAGCTCTTGAACTTCTGCTGGTAAGCTTTAATTTCATAATCAAATAAAAGCAAAGGTATTTACTAAGAAAGTAATAGTAGTTATAAAACACCCAAATCCTCCTTACCTGAGGTGTAATTTACAAATGCATTATCTGTGGGAAGAGTTAATGCAAATTTAGAATATAAAGAAGTGAGGCACACATGTGGCCAAGTCAACTCAGACCTTCTTGTATTGTATTTCCCTATTCCCTTCCTCTCCCCCCTCTCCCCCAACAACACAGAGCCTTTTCATGTCCAAGTCTTCACATTTCTCTCTATCTTGAGATAAACAAGTCTTTTGACTGGGGTTAGTTACTAAGTTTGTTTTTCCTAGCTTGATTTACAACTTCTAGGATCACTTCTTTCTTAAATTCATAGCACTCTTCTTTGTTGCCAGAGGTCTTCCTTGAAGGTATTTCTTGTGTGGGATTCTGTTCCTTCTTTCTCTATCTCCAGATAAACTTTGTATCTATCGCTTTCTGGATATGACCTACCATCTCCTGAACTCTAAAACGGAATGTCTTTTTAGTGCCACTCAGTGTACATTAATTTTAGCCAAACTGATAGTCTAGGTTTCTTCCTAATTCTGTCATTCTCTGTCATGTAATTCTTTTTCATACTTCCTTTAGGGATAATTGAGTTTGCATTATTTTATATATGAATACCATCTTTGCTATTTCTACTGTTTGGTTGTTCTCTAGACACTTGAACCTATTCTGAAATTCTTTTGTCTAGTTTCTCTAATTCCCTACTCTATCTAGCTTATTCCAGAGTGTAGTTTTTTTTGCTAAAGCAATTGAAGTTAATTGACTTGCTCAGAGTCACATAGCTAGGAAGTATGAAGTGTCTAAGACTAAATTTGAACTCAGGCCCTCCTGACTTCAGAGCTGGCACTCTATCCACTGTACCACCTAGCTGCCCCTACCCCCTTTCCTTTGATCTCTTTGAGATATTGACCTTGTATTGAAATTGTTCTCCAGAATTGTTGGACCAGTTTACAATTCTCCCACAGATATTCGTTTACCAATTTTTCTGTATCCCCTCCAACATTTATCATTTTCCTTTCTATCTTGTTAGCCAGTCTGATAGGTGTGAAGTGGTACTTCAAAGTATTTTTAATGTGTATTTCTCAAATTATTAGTGATTTGGAGCATTTTAAAAATATGATTATAAGTAGCTGATTTCTTTGTCTGAAAACTGCCTATTAATATTCTTTTGAAATGGTTCTTATTTTTGTTTTATTTATTTATTTATTTTTCCTGAGGCTGGGATGAAGTGATTTGCCCAGGATCACACAGCTAGGAAATGTTAAGTGTCTGAGACCAGATTTGAATTCGGTTCCTCCTGAATTCAAGGCCGGTGCTCTATCCATTGAGCCACCTAGCTGCCCCCAATGGTTATTATTTTTATAAATTTGATTTAGTTCCCTATATATTTTGAAAATGAGGTCTTCATCAGAGAAGCTTACAGTAAATTCTCCCCTACCCGGTTGGTTTTGTTTCTGAAAAACCTTTTTAATTTCATGTAACCAAAATTACCTAGATTTTATGATCCTATCTATCCCTTGTTTGTTCATAAACTCTTCCCTTATCTATAGATCTGATAAAATTTCCATGTTTTCCTAATCTTATTATATTACTCTATATGTCTAAATTATGTACTCCTTTTGACCTTATGTTGGGTATATCATATGAGAGGTTGATCTATACCTGGATTTGCCAGCCTACTTTTTTAGTTTTCCCAAGAGTTTTTGTCACATAGTTAATTCTTGCTCCACCTCTCCTTTCTTTTCTCCCACCATAGCTTTCAGTTCCAAATTTCCTTTGGCTCAGCTTTGCCATAGCTTTAAACCTTTCCAGAACAGAAGGAAACATTGCTGGACTACAATAAAACTCATAAACTCATGCAGTTAAGCTCCGAAATTCTTCCCTTTGCACACAGAGTGATCATTCTGTCTGATCAGAGAGCTACAATGCTCCTCAGATTTTGAATTTTGTAGTACCTTATAAAATCTGCAATAACACTTGACAACAGGAATTATATATACAGCACAGGATTAACATAAGCATCTGCTCTTAACAGGATAATTAACTCAGAGACCTAGGCACTCACCTTAGAGTGCCCTTCACAGTAAATATCTTATCAACATTACATATACCAAGCATATCACAGTATAGAGCATTTCTTAACAATGCTTCTGTGATCTCATTTCTAAATTAAAGGCAGGATATAAATCACATTATATCCACAGTAATATATATCCACAGCACACAAGTAGATATTTAAAACAGCAAGTAAAATAAAGCAATAAGAATGTTATTAATAGATTGGCATTTTGAAAAATGCAGAAAAAGCTGCATATTCATAAATAAATATATATGTTTAACAGGTTACGCTACCATTCATGCATATTAACAAAAACAAATAAAAATCATAGAATAATACTTAAGAATAATAAAATAAAAACATTCAAAACATTTTAAAACAATTTACACATACCAAAGAATTTCCTTACTTTCATGCAAAGCACACATTATGTAGGCAAAAAATCCCATTAATTTTATCATCTGGCCAACATGTTTAACCATTTCTGTTATTTCCCCTGGGACATTGTCAGTTAGTCTGGTTCTATTGCCTAATTCTGAAGTGACCTAATGATCTATATATCCTTGAGCTAGTTAGTTGATGATTTGGGCTGATCATAATCAGAACTATGGTCTTGCCTTTGTAAATCTGAATTTGTAAAAAGGCCTGGGACAGTGTGGTATGTGATCATATATTAGAAGTTTTGACTATTGAAGTCCTAGGTAGAAAAGGTGCTTCTCTCTGACTTCAGGGATTTTCCATTATTTGAAATGTTTTTTAAGTTGTAAACTTCAGAGTCTTCTTTAATTAAATTAATGCCATTTAATTTAAATTAATTAATGTCAATTTACCAGCCATTGTCTGTGTCAGGCAAACTTTCTATGACTGACTGACTCTTTTTTGCTTACAATCCACTGAGGTGCGTATCCATCAGTCACCTACTTATTAGGAAGTCCAATTAATTTATATATAGGCAGTAAGTGGTTGTGGTGAGTTGTTTTTGTAAGAACTCTACCCATTTTGAAGGGCTGTTTTGTAAATGTGAACAGCTAGTCTCTCTATAACAAAGTATTGGATAGCTTTCTATTAATCTCTTAACTTGTGTGTCCCTGAACACTTGAATTTCTCAGCAAAACTATATTACCTTGTTGAAGATTTTGCAATGATTTTTAGCCATCATACTTTTATTTGTTTTTCTCAGTGTACTTCTGAATTGAAGCTGTACATAGGTGGTGAGTTTCTTTTATTTCTCAGCTGTGAGATACAGTGGGTATGTTTGCTGTCTCTGTCCTCAGAGATTCTAAAACATTAGGTAAGCATGGTTCATACACCAGTTGGCAGTGTTTAAAATCAGTGTTGTCATCTTGGGTAGAATTGTACGATGTACCTGAAAGAGTTATGTGAGCTGTAGTGAAATTTTTGTTCTTGTGTCATTCTTCATCTGTGAGTGGTTGACTTGTTCAGGTGAATGGTTTTTTTAAGGTTGGTGATGTGTTCTTCTAAACTTCGATGTCAACTGAAATTATTCAACTATTCAAGTGTTATAAATTTGGATCCTGGAAGTAAATTCATGTACTGAGAAAGATTTTTCTCACGGTATTTTAGCAACAATGGAAACTTTTTGGCTCCTACTTGGATGTGTCTGTATACCTTGCAAAATTGTCAATTGCCACTAATGGTTTATATCAATATAGAAAGTTTACAAAGAGTTGATAGTATTTATGTTCTCCCAATTTTGGGAATACTTTTTTTGGATACACTGAGCATGTGTCTCAATTTCTTTGTGATGTCTGTTGTCATGTTGGGCCAGTAAAATTTCTTTCTTATTAGGTCAGATTCATCATTGAAAGAGTTCATAGTCATGAAGTAGGTAGAATCATTTGCTTTTAATACCATGTATGGAATACGTAAAAGTTTGATATAGTACTTAATAGCATAACTCTCAAGTTTTGTTATTGTTGCAATAAAGCCTTTAAAAGAACTGACACTTGGTATCATCTTATTACTTTTAGGTTGTATTATTTCTTGCAGTCTTTCATAAGTCATGTACTCTCTTTACTAGTCATCCATAGACAACTTGAGTCAAAGAAACCAAACTGCTGGTATGCTGTCTAGTTGAAGTCCTATACTTTTACCTATAGTGCTGTTTGCTTGTAATTCAGTTCCTTGAATATTACATATAGTCATACCCTTTGATCCAGCAATGTTACTACTGGGCTTATATCCCAAAGAGATCTTAAAGAAAGGAAAGGGACCTGTATGTGCAAGAATGTTTGTGGCAGCCCTCTTTGTAGTGGCCAGAAACTGGAAACTGAGTGGATGCCCACCAATTGGAGAATGGCTGAATAAATTGTCAATTATTATATGAATATTATGGAATATTATTGTTCTGTAAGAAATGGCCAATAGAATGATTTCAGAAAGGCCTGGAGAGACTTACATGAAGTGATGCTGAGTGAAATGAGCAGGACCAGGAGATCATTATACTTCAACAACAATACTGTATGATGATCAATTCTGATGAAAGCGGCCATCTTCAACAATGAGATGAACCAAATCAGTTCCAATAGAGCAGTAATGAACTGAACCAGTTACACCCAGTGAAAGAACTCTGGGAGATGACTATGAACCACTACATAGAATTCCCAATACCCCTATTTTTGTCCCCCTGCATTTTCGATTTCCTTCACAGGCTAATTGTACACTATTTCAAATCCGATTCTTTTTGTACAACAAAATAAGTGTTTGGACATGTATACATATATTGTATTTAATTTATATTTTAACATATGTAACATGTATTGGTCAACCTGCCATCTGGGGGAGGAGGGAGGAGAAGGAGGGGAAAAATGGGAACAAAAGGCTTGGCAATTGTCAGTGCTGTAAAATTACCCATGCATATATCTTGTAAATAAAAAGCTATATATAAAAAAGAACATTACATGTAGTTTTCACAGTTCAGAGTTTATTAGCTTTGGTATTATGAACAGACAGTATCTGCATCCTCATATTCTTCTTTGGCTGATAGTATATGTTGGATTTGGCTTTGGCAAGTGCTACCTTCCATCTTTGTTAAGTAGCATCTCCTTTGGTATTCATTAATATGTCAGTGGATTGTCAACTCCACTTTGTAAATTTGCTTGTACGCATGAACTTTTCAGGGAGAACCAACTTCAGAGCCAAGGATTCTAGCTTGTATAGAGTACAAGTAACAAGTCATTATTGCTTAAGTGCCTTTTGGCACATGCATCTGTTTTTTGGCAACCATCAATTTCTTGACATAGAACTGCTCTGAAATTTATCAAGTTGATACTGTTATTCAAATAAAAAGACTTGCATAGCCTATAGAAGTCAACACTGGTGCATGTGTTAGGCATTTGACCAAGTCTTTGAAATCTTGTTTACATTTGTTGGTTTGTTGGTTCTCAAATGGCTTTGTATTAACTTTTCATTTCTTGCCCTTCTGCTTCTATGCTTTTTCAATCATGTGTTCAGATGAAGTGATCTATTATCAGGATAGCTTCTAATAAAATTGTGCCAATCATCAAATGCTAGAGAAGTCTTTGGATTTTAAAAGTTTATTTGATATGGCTAAATCAAGAATGCTCTCTTTTCTATGCTGTCATTCATAATTTATTGTGATAGTATGTAATATACTTTTTTACCAGAAGCTCTACAAAACTGGTATTTGTCATTTGAAAGTTTTAGACCATTCTCCTCTAGATGGCATACCACTTTAAAAAACAAATTTATTTATTTATTTATTTTTTATTTGCAAAGCATATGCATGGATAATTTTCCCAACATTGACCCTTGCAAAACCTTTTGTCCAAATTTTCCCCTCCTTCTCTCTACCCCCTCCCTTAGCTGTCAGGTAGTCCAATACATGTTAAATATGTTGAAATACATGTTAAATCCAGTATATGTATACATATTTATACAGTTATCTTGCTACACAAGAAAAATCAGATCAAGAAGTAAGGAAAAGAAAAATTGAGAAAGAAAACAAAATGCAAGCAAATAACAACAGGAAGAGTGAGAATGCTATGTTGTGTTCTACACTATATTCCCATGGTTACTCTGGATGTAGATGGCTCTCTTCATCATTGAACAAGTAGAACTGGTTTCAATCCTTTCATTGTTGAAGAGAGCCACGTCCATCAGAATTGATCATTGTATAATCTTGTTGTCATGTATAAGGTTCTCCTGGTTCTGCTCATTTCACTTAGTATCAGTTCATGTAGGCCTCTCCAAGCTTCTCTGAAACCATCCTGCTGGTCGTTTCTTATAGAACAGTAGTATTACATAGCATATACTTTATTCAGTCATTCTCCAATTGATGAGCATCCACTCAGTTTTCAGTTTCTTGCCACTACAAAGAGGGCTGCCACAAACATTTTTGCATATAGGGGTCTCTTTCCCTCCTTTAAGATCTCTTTGGGATATAATTCCAGTAGAAACACTGCTGGATAAAAGAGTATGCACAATTTGATAACTTTTTGAGCATAGTTCCATATTGCTGTCCAGAATGGTTGGATCCAGTCGCAGTTTAACCAACAATGTATTAGTGTCCCAGTTTTCCCATATCCCCTCCAACATTTGTCATTATCTTTTCCTCTCCTCTTAGCCAATCTGACAGGTGTGTAGTGATATCTCAGAGTGGTCTTAATTTGTATTTCTCTGATCAGTAGTGATTTGGAGCATCTTTTCATGTGACTATAAATAGTTTCAATTTCTTTCTTTTTTTTTTTTTTTTTCTAGTCCAGTACTTTCATTTTATTTATTTTTTTTTATTTTTTATTTTTTATTTTTTATTTTATAATTATAACTTTTTTTTGACAGTACATATGCATGGGTAATTTTTTTATAACATTATCCCTTGCACTTACTTCTGTTCAGATTTTTTCCCTTCCTCCCCCAACCCCCTCCCCCAGATGGCAGGCAGTCTTATATATGTTAAATATATTACAATATATTCTAGATACAATATATGTGTGTAGAACCGAATTTCTTGTTGCACAGGAAGAATTGGATTCAGAAGGTAAAAATAACAGTTTACACTCATTTCCCAGTGTTCTTTTTCTGGATGTAGCTGATTCTGTCCATCATTAATCAATTGGAATTGGATTAGCTCTTCTCTATGTTGAAGATATCCACTTCCATCAGAATACATCCTCGTACAGTATCATTGTTGAAGTGTATAATGATCTTCTGGTTCTGCTTGTTTCACTTAGCATCAGTTGATGTAAGTCTCTCCAAGCCTCTCTGTATTTCTCCTGTTGGTCATTTCTTACAGAACAATAAGATTCCATAACATTCATATACCATAATTTACCCAACCATTCTCCAATTGATGGACATCCATTCATCTTCCAGCTTCTAGCCACTATGAAAAGGGCTGCCACAAACATTTTGGCACATACAGGGCCCTTTCCCTTCTTTAGTATTTCCTTGGGATATAAGCCCAGTAGTAGTATGGCTGGGTCAAAAGGTATGCACATTTTGATAACTTTTTGGGCATAATTCCAGATTGCTCTCCAGAATGGTTGGATTCTTTCACAACTCCACCAACAATGCATCAGTGTCCCAGTTTTCCCACAGCCCCTCCAACATTCATCATTATTTGTTCCTGTCATCTTAGCCAATCTGACAGGTGTGTAGTGGTATCTCAGAGTTGTCTTAATTTGCATTTCTCTGATCAATAGTGATTTGGAACACTCTTTCATATGAGTGGAAATAGTTTTAATTTCATCATCTGAAAATTGTCTGTTCATATCCTTTGACCATTTATCAATTGGAGAATGGCTTGATTTCTTATAAATTAAAGTCAATTCTCTGTATATTTTGGAGATGAGGCCTTTATCAGAACCTTTAACTGTAAAAATGTTTTCCCAATTTGTTACTTCCCTTCTAATCTTGTTTGCATTAGTTTTGTTTGTGCAGAAACTTTTTAATTTGGTGTAATCAAAATTTTCTATTTTGTGATCAATAATGGTCTCTAGTTCTCCCTTGGACACAAACTCCTTCCTCCTCCACAAGTCTGAGAGGTAAACCATCCCCTGTTCCTCCAATTTATTTATGATTTCATTCTTTATGCCTAAATCTTGGACCCATTTTGATCTAATCTTAGTATGTGGTGTTAAATGTGGGTCCATGCCTAGTTTCTGCCATATTAATTTCCAGTTTTCCCAGCAGTTTTTGTCAAATAATGAATTCTTATCCCAAAATTTGGGATCTTTGGGTTTGTCAAACACTAGATTGCTATTTTTATTCATTATCTTGCCCTGTGAACCTAACCTATGCCACTGATCAACTAGTCTATTTCTTAGCCAATACCAAATGGTTTTGGTGACTGTTGCTTTATAATACAGTTCTAGATCAGGTACAGATAGACCACCTTCACTTAATTTTTTTTTCATTACTTCCCTTGAAATTCTCGACCTTTTGTTGTTCCATATGAATTCTGTTGTTATTTTTTCTAGGTTATTAAAATAGATTCTTGGAAGTCTGATTGGTATAGCACTAAATAAATAGATTAGTTTAGGGAGTATTGTCATCTTTATTATATTTGCTTGGCCTATCCAAGAGCACTGAATGTCTTTCCAATTATTTAAATCTGACTTTATTTTTGTGGCAAGTGTTTTGTAATTTTGCTCATATAATTCCTGACTCTCCTTTGGTAGATATATTCCCAAATATTTTATACTATCGACCGTTATTTTGAATGGAATTTCTCTTTGTATCTCTTGCTGTTGGATTGTGTTGGTAATGTATAAAAATGCTGAGGATTTATGTGGATTTATTTTGTATCCTGCCACTTTGCTAAAATTCTGAATTATTTCTAATAGCTTTTTAGCAGAGTCTTTGGGGTTCTCTAAGTATACATCATGTCATCTGCGAAAAGTGATAATTTGATTTCCTCATTTCCTACTCTAATTCCTTGAATCTCTTTCTCAGCTCTTATTGCTGAGGCTAGAGTTTCTAGTACTATATTGAAAAGTAATGGTGATAGTGGGCAACCTTGTTTCACTCCTGATCTTACAGGGAAAGGTTCTAGTTTGTCACCATTACATATGATGTTTCCTGAAGGTTTTAAATATATGCTCCCTATTATTTTAAGGAATAGTCCATTTATTCCTATACTCTCAAGCGTTTTTAGTAGGAATGGATGTTGGATTTTATCAAATGCTTTTTCTGCATCTATTGAGATGATCATATGGTTTTTATTAATTTGATTATTAATATGGTCAATTATACTAATAGTTTTCCTAATATTAAACCAGCCCTGCATTCCTGGTATAAATCCCACTTGGTCATAGTGTATTATCCTGGGGATGATTTTCTGAAGTCTATTTGCTAATATCTTATTTAAGATTTTAGCATCAATATTCATTAAGGAAATTGGTCTATAGATTTCTTTCTCAGTTTTCGATCTACCTGGTTTAGGTATCAGTACCATGTCTGTGTCATAGAAGGAATTTGGTAGGACTCCTTCAATCCCTATTTTTTCAAATAGTTTACATAGCATTGGAGTTAGTTGTTCTTTAAATGTTTGGTAGAATTCACATGTAAATCCATCTGGTTCTGGGAACTTTTTCTTAGGAAGTTGGTTAATAGCTTGATCTATTTCTTTTTCTGAGATGGGACTATTTAGACTACTTACTTCTTCCTCTGTTAATCTGGGCAAGCTATATTTTTGAAGGTGTTCTTCCATTTCATTTAAGTTATCGAATTTATCGGCATAAAGTTGAGCAAAGTAGCTCCTAACTGTTGTTCTAATTTCCTCTTCATTAGTGGTGAGTTCACCCTTTTCATTTTCAAGACTAACAATTTGCTTTTTCTCTTTCCTTTTTTTAATCAGGTTTACTAAGGGTTTGTCTATTTTGTTGGTTTTTTCATAGAACCAACTCTTAGTTTTATTAATTAATTCAATAGTTTTTTTACTTTCAATTTTATTTATCTCACCTTTTATTTTTTGAATTTCAAGTTTTGTGTTTGTCTGGGGGTTTTTAATTTGTTCCTTTTCTAGCAATTTGAGTTGTAAGCCCAATTCGTTGGCCCTCTCTTTTTCTATTTTATGCAAGTAGGCCTGTAGAGATATAAAACTTCCCCTTATTACTGCTTTGGCTGTATCCCACACAAGCAAAAACAAAAATTGATCTAATTAAAAGAGATAAGGAAGGGCATTATATCCTGCTAAAGGGCAGCATCAATAATGAAGCAGTATCAATATTAAACATATATGCACCCCCAAAAAAAAAAAAAGAAAAAAAAAGAAAGTTTCAATTTCTTTATCTGAAAATTGTTCATATCCTTTGACAATGTATCAATTGGAGAATGGCTTGAACTATTATACATTTGAGTCAATTCTCTATATATTTTAGGAATGAGACCTTTATCAGATCCTTCGGATGTAAAAATTTTTTTCCAGTTTATTGCTTCCCTTCTAATCTTGTCTGCATTAGTTTTGTTTGTACAAAAACTTTTTAAATGTAATATAATCAAAATTATCTATTTTGTGATTAATAATGATCTCTAGTTCTTCTTTGGTCACAATTTCCTTCTTCATAAATCTGAGAGGTAAACTATTGTTTCTAATTTGTTTCTAATATTATTCTTTTTTTTTAAATTATAGTTTTTATTTATCAGATATATGCATGGGTAATTTTACAGCATTGACAATTGCCAAACTTTTTGTTCCAATTTTTCCCCTCCTCCCCCCCAGATGGCACGTTGACCAATACATGTTAAATATGTTAAAGTATAAATTAAATACAATATATGTTTACATGTCCAAACAGTTGTTTTCCTGTACAAAAAGAATCGAACTTTGAAATAGTGTACAATTAGCCTGTAAAGGAAATCAAAAAATGCAGGTGGACAAAAATAGAGGGATTGGGAATTCTATGTAGTGGTTCATAGTCATCTCCCAGAGTTCTTTTGCTGGATGTAGCTGGTTCAGTTCATAAATGCTCTATTGGAATTGATTTGATTCATCTCATTGTTGAAGATAGCCACATCCATCAGAATTGATCATCATATAAGTATTGTTGTTGAAGTATATAATGATCTCTTGGCCCTGCTCATTTCACTCAGCATCAGTTCCTGTAAGTCTCTCCAGGCCTTTCTGAAATCATCCTATTGCTCATTTTTACAGAACAATAATATAATATTATTCTTTATGTCTAGATCATGATTCCATTTTGACCATATCTTGGTATATAGTGTTAGATGTTGGTCAATGCCTAGTTTCTGCCATACTAGTTTTCACTTTTCCTAGCAGTTTTTATCAAATAATGAATTCTTATCCCCGAAGCTGGGTCCTTTAGGTTTGTCAAATACTAGATTGCTGTAGTCATTGACTATTTTGTTCTGTGAACCTAACCTATTCCACTGATCAATTTCTCTATTTCTTAGCCTGTAAGAAATGTTGTGATGATCACTGCTTTATAATATAGTTTTACCTCTGGTATAGCTAGGCCACCTTCATTTGCTTTTCTCTTCATTAATTCCTTTCATATTCTTGAACTTTTGTCCTTCTAGATGAATTTTGTTATTTTTTCCTAGGTCAATAAAATAGTTTCTTGGGAGTTTGATTGGTATAGCACTAAATAAATAGATTAGTTTAGGGAGTATTGTCATCTTTATTATATTTGCTTGACTTGTCCAAGGACACTTGATACTTTTCCAATTGCTTAGATCTGACTTTATTTGTGTGGAAAGTGTTTTATAGTTTTGCTCATACAATTCTTGATTTTCCCTCGGTAGATAAATTCCCAAATATTTTATACTATTGATAGTTATTATAAATGGAATTTCTCTTTGTATCTCTTGCTGTTGGATTTTGTTAGTGATATATAAAAATGTTAATGATTTATATGGATTTATTTTGTATCCTGCGACTTTGCTAAAATTGTGGATTATTTCTAATAATGTTTTAGTTCATTCTTTAGGGTTCTTTAAGTATACCGTCATATCTGCAAAGAATGATAATGTGGTTTCCTCATTACCTACTCTAATTCTTTTAATCTCTTTTTCTTCTCCTATTGCCAAAGCTAGCATTTCTAATAAAATATTGAATAGTAGTGATGATAGTGGACAACCTTGTTTCACTCCTGATCTTATTGCGGATGGTTCTAGTTTATCCCTATTACATATGGTGCTTACTGATGGTTTTAAATATATGTTCCTGATCATTTTAAGGAAAAGTCCATTTATTCTTATACTCTCTAGTGTTTTTATTAGGAATGAGTGTTGGATTTTATCAGATGCTTTTTCTGTATCTAGTAAGATAATCATATGGTTTTTGTTAATTTGGTATTGATATAGTCAATTATGCTAATGCTTTTTCTAATATTGAACCAGCCTTGCATTCCTGGTATAAATCCTACTTGGTCATAATGTATTATCCTGGGGATGATTTTCTGTAATCTCTTTGCCAATATTGTATTTAAGATTTTTGCATCAACATTCATTAGGGAGATTGGTCTATAATTTTCTTTCTCTGTTTTCATCCTACCTGGGTTAGGTGTCAGTACCATGTCTATGTCATAAAAGACCTTTGGGTCGGACTCCTTCTTTCTCTATTTTTTTCAAATAGTTTGTATAGTATTGGAGTTCATTGTTCTTTAAATGTTTGGTAGAATTCACATGTAAATCTATCTGGTCCTGGGGATTTTTTTTTAGGGAGTTGATTAATAGCTTGTTCTATTTCTTTTTCTAAAATGGGACTATTTAAGTAATTTATTTCCTCTTCTGTTAATCTGGGTAATCTATATTTTTGTAGGTATCCCTCCATTTCACTTAGATTATCAAATTTATTGGCATATAGTTGGGCACACTAACTCCTAATTATTGCTTTAATTTCCTCTTCATTGGTGGAAAGTTCTCTCTTTTCATTTTTGAGACTAACAATTTGATTTTCTTATTTTCTTTTTCTAATCAAATTAACTAAAGGTTAATCTATTTTTGTTGGTTTTTTTCATACAACCATTAGTTGTATTTATCAATTCAATAGCTTTCTTATTTTCAATTTTATTAATTTTCTCTTTTATTTTCAGAATTTCATGTGTGGTATTTAATTGAGGGTTTCTAATTTGTTCTTTTTCTAGCTTTTTTAGTTGTAAGCCCAATTCATTGATCTTCTCTTTCTCTATTTTATGCAAGCATCTAGAGCTATAAAATTTCCCCTTATTACTACTTTGATCAGTCTTTACTCATTTTTTTCTAGGGTCTTTCCAATAGCAGTTATGACATCAATATAGATGAACAATTTCAGGCACTTCATGTCTTCAGCTACTTCCTCTTATCAGTCTTTGAATGGTATGTGCTCCTAGGATACTTTGGGATATATCCTCTAACTCATAAAATCTATTTGGGCTGATTAATTCTATCTTCTCTGTTTGTTCTGTGCCATAGGGATCTGATAATATCTCCTGTGGAAGTCTAGTATTCACTACACTAGTGAATCCATAGTAATCCATAAATTCTTGAATTCTTGACTAGATGGTGCATTTTGTTCGCTATCTAGTAGTTAGAAACATACTCTATCTGGAGATAGAGAAGGAAGGAACAGAATTCCACAAAGGAAATACCTTCAAGGAAGACCTCTGGCAGCAAAGAAGAGTGCTATGGATTCAAGAAAGAAGTGGTCCTAGATGTTGGAAATCAAATCTCAGTTGCTATGTCTAGTCCTGTCCCCCTTCTCTATTGATGGAATTCAGGTGGCAGTTTACTTTTGCCTTGGATGATATTGCCATACTTAACTATTGATGTGGCAGTGCAGCCAACATTGTAAAATAACAAGTTTTTTTATGCATTCCAGATATTTCTAGAGTTTCTTTTCTTTAGATCCACAGATATAAGAAAAAATTTAGGGTCTTTAGAGTTTTCCATCAAAAGCTAATCTAATCTTAGTCAGAAGCTTACCAGCTCTGTAGGAATTTTATTGCATGCTCCATTTCAGCCATTTTTGAGTGATCAACTGTTTCAGCTAATTATCAGAGTATATCCCTAGATGTATTCTATAAACTTCATTCCAGTGTGAACTGTTCTACAATCTCAATAATTTTATTGCATCCTTTAAAACATTTATAATATCTTGTTAATAACCACAGTTTTGACTCTAGACTTTAATAATTCCTTATGAATTTTAATGCGCATAAAATTAGAGTACCTTTTTTTTTTTTTTTTTTTTTTTTAAAGCTTTTTATTTTCAAATCATATGTACGGATAATTTTTCAACATTGATCCTTGTATAGCCTTGTGTTTCACATTTTCCCCTCTTTCCCCCGACCTCCTGGCCTAAATGGCAAGTAATTCAATATATGTTATACATGTTAAAATATCTATTAAATCCAATATATGTAAACATATTTATAGAATTTTCTTGTTGCACAAGAAAAATCAGATCAAAAAGGAAAGAAAATGAGTAAGAAAACAAAATGCAAGTGAACAACATCAAAAAGTAAGAATGTTATGTTGTGATCCACATTCAGTTCTCACAGTCCTTTCTCTGAGTGTAGATAGCTCTCGTCATCACAAGATCATTGGAACTGGCATTAATCATTTCATTGTTCGAAAGAGTCCCTTATAGGAGGAATATAGAAAATATAGAAAAATAATTTTCCATAACATTCATATACTATAACTTATTCAGCTATTCTCAAACTGATGGGCATCCATTCAGTTTCCAGTTTCTTGTCAATATAAAAACATTTTTTGCATATGTTAGTCCCTTTCCCTCCTTTAAGAACTCTTGGGATACAAGCCCAGTAGTAACACTGCTGGATTAAAGAGTACGCACAATTTGATAACTTTTTGAGCATAGTTCCAAATTGCTGTCCAGAATAATTGGATCCATTTGCAATTCCACCAACAATGTCTTAGTGTCCCAGTTTTCCCACATCTCCTCCAACATTCCTCATTATCTTTTTCTGTCATCTTAGCCAATCTGACAGGTGTGTACTGATATCTCAGAGTTGTCTTAATTTGCATTTCTCTGATTAATAGTGATTTGGAGCACTTTTTCATATGACTAGAAATAGTTTCAATTTCTTAATGTGAAAATTGTCTGTTCATATACTTAGACCATTTATCAATTGGAGAATGGCTTGAATTCTTATAAATTTGAGTCAATTCTTTATATATTTTAGAAATGAGGCCTTTATCAGTACCCTTGAATGTAAAAATGTTTTCCCAGTTCATTGCTTCCCTTCTAATCTTGCCTGCATTAGTTTTGTTTGTACAAAAACTTTTTAAACTTAACACAATCTAAATTATCTATCTGGTGTTCAATAATGATTTCCAGTTCTTCTTTGGATACAAATTCCTTCTTTCTTGACAGATTTGAGAGGTAAACTATCCTATGTTCTCCTAATTTGCTTATAATATCACTTTATATCTAAATCATGAACTTGTTTCGACCTTATCTTGGTATGTAGTGTTAAGTGTGGTGAATGTCTAGTTTCTTCTATGACAGTTTTCAATTTCCTAGTAGTTTTTTGTCAAATAATGAGTTCTTATCCCAAAAGCTGGGATCTTTGGGTTTGTCAAAGACTAGATTGCTATAGTTATTGACTATTTTGTTCCGTGATCCTAATCTATATTCCACTGATTGACTACTCTATTTTTTAGCCAGTACCAAAAGGTTTTGATGACCACTGCTTTTTGTTTTAGGTCTGGCCCAGGTAGGTCACCTTCATTGACATTTTTTTTTTTTTTTCATTGATTCCCTTGAAATTCCTGACCTTTTATTTTTCCAGATAAACTTTTTTTTTTTTTTTTTTTTTTTTTCCCTGAAGCTGGGGTTAAGTGACTTGCCTAGGGTCACACAGCTAGGAAGAGTTAAGTGTCTGAGACCAGATTTGAACTCTGGTCCTCCTGAATTCAGGGCTGGTTCTCTATCCACTGCGCCACCTAGCTGCCCCCCAGATAAACTTTGTTACTGTTTTTTTTCTAAATCTGTAAAATAATTTCTTGGTAGTTTGATTGGTATGGCACTACATACATAGATTAATTTAGGTAGTATTGTCATTTTTATTATATTTGCTTGGCATACCCATGAGCACTTGATATTTTTCCAACTGATTAGATCTGACTTTATTTGTGTAGAAAATGTTTTATAATTATATTTATATAGTTCCTGACTTCCTTTGGCAGATAGATTCCCAAATATTTTGTACTATCAACAATTATTTTGAATGGAATTTTTTCTTATATTTCTTTCTTCTGGTAATATATAAAAATGCTGATGATTTATGTGGATTTATTTTGTATCCTGCAATTTTGCTAAAGTTGTGGATTATTTCTAATAGTTTTTTAGTTGATTCTCTAGGGTTCTCTAGGTATACCATCATATAATCTGCAAAGAGTGATAATTTGGTTTCTTTATTACATACTCTAATTCCTTTAATCTCTTTTTCTCCCTCTTATTGCCAAAGCTAACATTTGTAATACAATATTCAATAGTAATGCTGATAGTGGTTAACTTTGTTTCATTCCTCATCTTATTGGGAATGGTTTTAGTTTGTCCCCATTACATATAATGCTTGCTGATGGTTTTAAATGGATGCTCCTGATCATTTTAAGGAAAAGTCCATTTATTCCTAAACATTCTAGTGTTTTTAATAAGAATGGGTGTTGGATTTTATAAAATTCTTTTTCTGCATCTATTCAGGTAATCGTATGGTTTTTGTTAGTTTGGCTATTGATAGAGTCAATTATGCTAATAATTTCCCCAATATTGAGCCATCCCTGCATTCCTGGTACAAATCCTTCTTGGTCATAGTGTATTATCCTGGGGATGACTTTCTGTAATCTCTTTGCTAATATTTTATCTAAGATTTTTGCATCAGTATTCATTAAAGAAATTTCTCTATAATTTTATTTTTCTGTTTTCACCCTACCTGGTTTAACTATCAACACCATATCTGTGTCATAAAAGGAATTTGGGTAGGACTCTTTCTTTCTCTATTTTTTCAAATAGTTTGTATAGTATTGCAATTTATTGTTCTTTAAATGTTTAGTAGAATTCATATGTAAATCCATGTGGTCCTGCGTATTTTTTTTTTTTTTTTTTTAGGGAGTTGATAATAGCTTGTTCTATTTCTTTTTCTATGAGACTATTTAAATAATTTATTTCCTCTTCTGTTAATCTGGGCAATCTATATTTTTGTAAGTATTCCTCCATTTCACTTAGATTGTCAAATTTATTGGCATATAGTTGGGCACACTAATTCCTAATTATTGCTTTAATTTCCTCTTCATTGGTGGAAAGTTCTCCCATTTCATTTTTGAGACTAACAGTTTGATTTTCTTATTTCCTTTTTCTAATCAAATTAACTAAAGGTTAATCTATTTTTATTGGCTTTTTTTTTTTCATGAAACCAACTTTTAGTTGTATTTATCAATTCAATGGCTTTCTTTTTAAAATTTTATTAATCTCTTATTTTCAGAATCTCATGTTTGGTATTTAATTGAGGGTTTTTAATTTGTTCTTTGTAACATGCCCTCCTGGCAGTTACAATTACTAGTCTGCCCTAGGTCCAACAGAGTACCTTTGACCACTGATCCTTGCAGTGCCAACTCTACCCAGCTCGCCTCCTCTGAGGCCTTCAAAGGTCTCTGGCCATGATTTCTTGAATCTGTAGTTTAATAACCGGTAGCACACTCAAGAACAGCCATGTGTAATCTTAAAAGCCTTTATTATACCTACTCACATAATGCCTTGACTTGATGGTTCCCTAGTCAACACCTGGTCTGAAGACCCACGTGTTCTCTACCAAACTTCTTACCTCTCTCGGCTATCCATCAGCTTGGCTTGGCTTGGCTACCCCAGGCTAGGGAGCAGGTTAAAGAGCGCCAGGTTAAAGAGAGCGACTGCTGTCTGCAGTGGGCTTATAAAGGGCCTGTGAGGTCACACACACAGCCAGTCAGCGAGAGAGTCATCATCCATTACAAAGCTATCTCAATATGGCCAAGATCCCACCCATAGGGCAGTCCTAATATCCACAAAGATTACTTCCTGGGGTACTCAATCTCCTCTTGCTCTGTGGCTCCGCCCATTTAAAGGGCCCTTACAGTTCTTTTTCTAACTTTTTTAGTTGTAAGTCCAATTCATTGATTTTCTCTTTCTCTATTTTATGCAAGTAAGCATCTAGAGATATAAAATTTCCCCAAACAACTGCTTTGTCTAGTCCTACAAATTTGGTATGTTATCTCATTATTGTCATTCTCTTGGATGAAGTTATGTGTCTAATTTTTTTGTTTCACCCATTCATTCTTTAGGATTAGATTATTTAACTTCAATTAATTTTTGGTCTATTTTCTCCTGGCCTTTTATTGCATGTGATATTTAATTGCACCATGATCTGGAAAAAATGCATTTACTCTTTCTGCATTTGATTTTGAGGTTTTTATGCCCTAATACATGGTCAATTTTTATATAGGTTCCATGAACTGCCCAGAAAAAATTAATCTCCTTTCTGTGTCCACTCAGTTTTCTCCAAAGATCTATCATATCTAACTTCTCGAACATTCTTTTTGCCTCCTTTTTTCTTATTTATTTTGTGGTTTGATTTATCTAGTTCTGAGTGAGGAAGGTTGAGATGGTTGAGATCCCCACTAGTAGTATAGTTCTGCTGTCTATTTTTTCTTGCCTCTCTCAACTTCTGCTTTAGGAATCTGGATGCTATACCACTTTGTGCATATATGTTTAGTATTGATATTGCTTCATTATCTTTGGTACCCTTTAGTAGGATATAGTTTTCTTCCTTATCTCTTTTAATTAGATCTATCTTTGCTTTTACTTGATGTGAGATCAAGATTGCTACCCTTGCTTTTTTTACTTCACCTGAAGCATAATAGATTCTGCTCCAGCCCTTTAACTCACTCTGTATTACTCTGCTTTAAATGTGTTTCTTATAAGCAACACATTGTAGGATTCTGTCTTTTAATTCAGTCTGCTATTCACTTTTGTTTTATGGGAGAGTTCATCCCATTGACATTCACAATTAAAATAACTAATTCTTTGTTTCCTGCCATTTTATTTACCCTAAGTAATGCTTTTCTCTTTCCTTTTCCCTTCTCTTTCCCCCAATATTTTGCTTCTGATCACTACCTCTCTTAAAAAGGCTTCCTCCTTTAGAGCCTCTCTCCCTTTCTTAGACCTTTCCTCTACTATTTCTGTTTTCCCTTCTGTTAGCCTTCTCCTTTCTTTTCCCCTTTCCCCTTCCAGTTTTCTATAGGTGAGACAAGTTTCTCTGTGAAATCAAGTATGTCTATATTCTCTTTTAGCCAAATCTGATGAGAATAAGATTCACACGATGTTTATTCCCCTCCTTTCTTTCCTTCCTTCACTTCTTTCCCTCAATTATAATAGGTGGTCTTTGCCTCTTCTGAGATGTAATTTCCTTTATTTTACTTCCTTTTCCCTCTTTTTCCAGGTCAATCCTCTTTTTACCTCTAGTTTCTTTTTCATATTATCATAATAAAATCAAATTATATTAGTACTCTCCAAATATATCCATAACAGAAATACAGTTCTCAAGAGTTCTTTCCTTTTTACCTTTTTATGTTTCTCTTGAGTTCAGTGTTTGGAGATAAATTTTTTTGTTCATGCTGATCTTTTCATTAGAAATAGATGAAATTCATCTATATCAGTGGTCCTCAAACTTTTTAAATAGGGGGCCAGTTCATTTCCCTCAGACTGTTGGAGGGCCGGATTATAGTAAAAACAAAAGCTCACACTGTCTCCACCCCTCAGCCCATTTGCCATACCCTGGTGGGCTGCATAAACATCCTCAGCTGGCCACATCTGGCCCAGGGGCCGTAGTTTGAGAATCCCTCATCTATATCATTGAATATCCATCTTCTTTTCTGAAAGATAATGCTCATTTTAGCTGGATAGCTTATTTTTTGCTGTAATCCAAGTTCTAATCCAAGTTCCTTTGCCTTTCTAAATATTAGATTCTAGGCCCTTCAATCCTTTAAGGTGAAAGCTGCTAGGTCCTGGGTGATTCTGATTGTGGCTTTTCAGTATTTAAATTGTTTCTTTCTGGCTGCTTGCAATATCTTTTCCTTGGTGCGATAGTTCTGAAATTTAGCCATGATATTCCTTGGAGTTTTAATTTTGGGGTCTCTTTCAGGAGGTGATAGGTAAATTCTTTCAATGGTATTTTACCATCTGATTCTAAAACATCGGATTAGTTTTTTTTTATGATTTCCTGTAAGATGTCTTAAGTTCATTTTTTTCATCATGTCTTTCAGGAAGTCCAAATACCCTTAGATTGTCTCTCTTAAATCTATTTTTCCAGTCATTTGTTTTTGCTAGGAGGTATTTCATATTTTGTTTAATTTTTTCATTTTTTTTTTGTTTGTTTTTTGTTTTTGTTTGATTATGGAAGTCTTTTTGAATCATTCACTGCCATTTGTAAAGTTTAATTTTTAGCATATTATTTTCTTCAATTACCTTTTTTAGCTCCTTTTGTATTTGGCCAGTTGGATTGTTTTGTTCATTGCATTTTTTTCCATTTCACAAATTCTGTTTTTCAATGAATTGGTATCTTTTTCATAAGTATTTTTGTAAGGAGTTATAAGTTTTTCCATTTCATCAAATCTATATGCTTTTCCCATGCCTTCTTGCAAAAATCTCATTTCCTTTCCCCATTTTTCTTCTAACTCTCTTTTAAGATCCTTTATGAAATCTTCCAAGAAAGCCTTGTAAAATGGGGACCAGCTCATATCTCCCTTTGGGGCTTCATCTGGTGTTGATGGGAATCTCAGGATTTGAAGTCTGTTCTTCTCTCTCCATAGAAACTGTCTATGGTGAGAGTTTTTTGGTTTCCTTTCCTTTTCTATTCTTTCCTTTCCTTTCCCTTTTCTTTCTTCTTTCCTTCCCCTTTCCCTTTCCTTTTCCTTTTCCCCTTTCCCTTCCCTTTTCCTTTTTCCTTTTCCTGCCCTGGTCTGCTTTTAACACACAGGAGAAACAGTTGCTTTAGTTTACCCTGGGTCGGTTCTGCTGATTGACTTTGGTGCTGGGTAATCAGGGATAGGTCCCGTGTTCTTCTGGGGCTCAGTGGTTTACAATTTGCCTTTTGTAGTAAATCTGCTAAATCACCCATTTGCAACCAGAACAGAGTAGCCTAAAAGGCTCACAGAATATTACCAGGTATAGAAGCTACAAAGCTCTAACATCCTGCCCCAGATCTTGCATCAGGCTCCCAATGCTGCAGACTGTCTCCCTGCCCATTTGAAACAGATCTGCTCTGAAGTTCTTCCAGGGTATCTTCTTCTGGAAATGTGTTGTACTTAAAATATTTGTGGGTTCTGTGATTCCAAAACCAATTTAGAGGCTTAATCTACTGTTGGTTTGAGAGAAGGTCAGAGGAGGTCACAGAAAATTGTATCTGCTCTCCATCTTTGACAGTACTTTTAAGGTACTGATTAGGTCAGGGTAGCAATTCCAGTTCGAAATAAACATGTGACAAATTCACACTAGTCTTTCTCTTTATTTACAGGAGGAGATTAAGACAAAATAAGAGATAAAATCGGCACCAGGAGTGGCAAATAAAGAAGTAGAGTTGGGAAAACAATAGGGTTACCAAAGAAAGGAATTTGGAAGAATCCATTAAAGGAATATTCTGTGAGGCCTGAGTATGCCATTGCCTGGCAGGTTAGATCCATAGAGTTTAGTAGGTTAACCCGAGTTAACTAGAATAAGGGGAAAGATGCCATTAAAGTGAAGGTATTATGACAGGGAAAGAAAATATTCAGAGTGGACTTAAATCCTGAAAAGAATTTAGCAAAAATCTTCATCTTGAGCGAATCTTTTATAGGGGAAATACAAACTTGGGTGTTACTTAGAGGGAGGGATCAAAGAGGAGTTAGATGGAATAACTGGCTTGTCAGGTCTAAAGATGTTAATCTGTATCTCAAAGATTAAGATGCCCAGAAGTTGGGGGATAGACAATGGAGGCTGATAAAGAGTTCCAGCCTCAGTCACTCTATGCAAACAGAATAGCCTGGGTATTGGTTATACATGTTAAGGGAGAGTTAAGCCCACATCAGTACTACTTATATTTTTATAATATTGAACAATAATGCTGATATTTAACTACTTAACCAAAAAAAATTACATTAACTGAAAGATCCCATACTGTATAGAAATATAGGGTGTCACATCCAGGTGACATGTGACAAATATCTTAGGATAATGTTTTAGAGCAGGAAGGGACCTTACACAATTAGTACAGGTTAGGAAAAGAAATAAAACAAATTTGAAATGAAATCTAAAAGTAGAAGCTGCGTTCAAAACAAAAATTCAACTCATAATTTCTGTGACAGAAAAAAAATGAAAATAAAAAGTATGTGTTAAGAAAAAGAAATTGTGTATGTACAAATTCAAAATTCAATAAGGAGCAGTTCTTCAAAGTACAAGTTGTTGAACTTAAATTCAATCTTAAATTCAACTCTAAATGGAAGAATGAAATGATATAAAAGTGTAAAATATTAAAAATTTCTATAGTACATCTGACTTCAAAATTAAGAGCAGTAGTTGAGGAAATACTTCTTTAAAAAAATGAAAATTACATTTAAACTCACAAAGCAAAGCCCAAAAAGTCGGAAAAAAAGAAAAAGAAAAAGAAAACTATTTAATATCCTTTGGAAGAGACTCCTTCCTTCAGGTAGCCTTCACATCTGTCTGGGTATAGGTTTGGGATAGAAAGTAAAGTTTAATCCATTTTCTTCTCTGGCTCTTATCTTTGGAATGTGTAAATTATTGGGTTGGTGTAGTTCATTTCTATTCTCATTGTATTTATTGACCTCAATTCTATACCTGCAGAGACATTTTTGTTGTACATGCTTAGGAGCAAAGATAGGAAAAGGAGTGAATTTGGAAATATGAATTATTAGCCCAACTTTGTCCTAGACAGCAAAATGACACTGGATATTTTTAACCTAGAATAATGGAGGGAAGAGGGGGAATCTATTTTAGATCTTCTTTTTGGAAGTTTATAAAAATTATTAATAAATCAAAATCCTAAGTTCTCCTCCTTCAATTTAAGCTCATAAGTAGAAGCAAGCAAGACACTTTTGAACTCAGTTCTTTATATGTCTCTGTAGCAATACTAAATTTGTGGTTTTCTGTTTCAGTCCTGTGTTTAAAATTAGAAAAGATGCAGCTTGAAAACAATTATATCATGTCTGTATATCAGATGACTTTCCCTTCCCCTTCCCCTATCCTTTCTCCCCTTCCCCCATCCTCTATCTTCTTCCCCTTCTCCTATCCCCATCCCCTTTCTCTATTCTCATCCCCTTCCCCTTCTCTTATTCCCATCCCCTTTTCCTATCCTTATCCCCTTCCCATATCCTTATCCCCTTCCCCTTGCCCTTCCCCCATCTCCATCCTCTATCTCCTTCTCCATTCCCCATCTCCTTCCCTTTCTCCTATCCCCGATCCCCTTCCCCTTCCTCCATCTTCTTTCCCTTCTCCTTCCCCTTCCCCTATTCTCTTCCCCTTGCCCTATTCCCTTCCTCTTTTCCTATTCCTTTCCTCTTCCCCTATTCCTTTTTCCTTTCCCTCCTGTATCCGCATGTATTTATTCTTCCTTTCACTTGAACACTTAGAGGCTATTTTAGGATTATTAATTGACCTAATTTTAATATTATTATATCCCAAAGAATAAGAAGAACAGAGGAATAAAAGAAATGGGGGAAATGTGTGGTTAGTGATGCAATCAGAACATACGTGACATTTAAGTTTGCTGTCTTCTATAGAGTGGTTTGTGGTGTATCAAAGATCAATAATCATCATAATAGATAAAATAATGTTGAAAAAGTTTGAAACATCATGAGAATTACTAAAATATGACACAAATGACTTAACATGAGCACAAACTGTTGGAAAAATGGTGCCAATAAAATTGCTTGACTGAAGGTTGCTACAAACCTTCAGTTTGTAAAAAATGTAACATTTGGGAAGTGCAATAAAGTGAAGCACAATAAAATAAGGTATGCCTGTACTTGCTTTACCCCCTCAGTATGTTATATTTTATGTGAAATTTAGGAGAGTTTATGTTTGTGGCATTATATTATTCAGAACAGAATGATTATTCATCTTTTCTCCAACTGATAGGCATCCACTCAGTTTCCAATTTCTTGCCACTACAAAGAGGGCTGTCAGAAACATTTTTGCACATGTGGGTCCCTTTGGTATATAAGCTCAGTAGAAGCACTGCTGGATCAAAGAATATGTATAGTTTGATAACTTTTTGAGCATAGTTCCAAATGGCTGGATCCATTCACCGTTCCACCAATAATGTATTAGTGTCCTAGTTTTCCCACATCTCCTGCAACATTCTTCATTATCTTTTCCTGTCATCTTAGGCAATTTGAGAGGTGTGTAGTGGTACCTCAGAGTTGTGTTAATTTGCATTTCTTTGATCAATAGTTATTTAGGGCACCTTTTCATATAACTAGAAATGGTTTCAATTTCTTCATCTGAAAATTGTTCATATCCAAAGAAATTTTTCCCAAAACATGTCTGACCATGTTAGCACCTTTACTCAGTAAATTCAGTAATCTAAAATGGTTTATCATCACCTTTGGGATCAATAAAAAATTTTTTTGTTGAGTATTTAAGGCTTTTTATAATCTGATCCTTAATTTTATATGTTACCTCCTTTCATGTATTCTGTGATGTACCCATACTGGCCTACTTACCTTTCCTCACACATGAAACTCTTTTATCTTTATCCTGGCTATTTCCTGTGCCTGAAATGTGCTTCTTCACTTCTGCTCATTAGTATTCCCTTCTTCATTCAAAATTCAATTCCTATACACTTTTTGTAAGAGGACTTATTTTATTCCCTTCTAGTTTCTAGTTGCCTTCCCTTGGCTCTTATTTTTTTAGCCTTGCTTTTAGCTTGGCCCCTGAATCTATTCTCTTGTGGAGAAGGGGCCCACTATTCGTGCTATCATCAATATCAGTCAACCCATGTGAAAATAAAAAGGTAAGCCCAGGCCCCTGGAAATAGTAGGTCCCCACCCTTCCTCCTTATTCTTTCTCCTTTCTCCCCCATCTGTCCTACTTTCAGCTTGGGTCCTGGAAGCCTGGAAGTCATTCTTTAAAAGTAGAGATGTGACCTGGCAACTGTTTATGTAGGTACTACAGCCTTTCCCTTCTCAACTGGCACAGCTATTGATGACAGAAAAGAAAGTTATTGTTCAGCATCAGAGGTGGATTTGGTTTAATTGAGAGAAATTATATTAAAGAAAATAATTGTTGTCTTTTTTGTATCTATCTTAAAGATCACTAAAGATGTTGCAAAGATAAACTTTTAGATGAGATTCCTTTTATTTTGTCTCCTTTTATTAGATTGTGTATTCTTTTATTATTATTATTATTATTATAGCTTTTTATTTACAAGGTTATCTGCATGGGTAATTTTTCAGCATTGACCCTTGCAAAACCTTCTGTTCCAACTTTTCTCCTCCTTCCTCCCACCCCTCCCCCAGATAGCAAGTAGACCAATACATGGTAAATATGTTAAATTATATGTTAAATACAATATATATATATATATATATATATATATATATATATATATATATATACATATCCATACAGATATTTTGCTGCACAAGAAGAATTGGACTTTGAAATAATGTAAAATTAACTTGTGAAGGAAATCAAAAATGCAAGCAGACAAAAACAAAGGGATTGGAAATGCTATGTAGTGGTTCACACCCTTTTCCCAGAATTCTTTTGCTGGACATTATTGAGCAAATGGAACTGATTTGGTTCATCTCATTATTGAAGAGAGCCACATCAGAATTGATCATCATATAATATTGTTGTTGAAATATATAATGATCTGATCCTGCTCAGCATCAGTTTATGTAAGTCTCTCCAGGTCTTTCTGAAATCCTCCTGCTGGTTATTTCTTACAGAACAATAATATTCCATAACATTCATATATCACAATTTCTTTAACCATTCTCCAATTGATGGTCATCCATTCAGTTTCCAGTTTCTGGACACTACAAAAAGGGCTGCCACAAACATTTTGGCACATACAAAGTCCTTTTTCCTTCTTTAAGATCTCTTTGGAATATAAGCCCAATAGTAACACTGCTGGGATCAAAAGGTATGCACAGTTTGATTACTTTTTGAGCATAGTTCAAAATTGCTCTATCAGAATGGCTGGATCCGGTTACAGTTCCACTAACAATATCAGTATCCCAGTTTTCCCATATCCCCTCCAACATTCAGCATTATCTTTTCCTGTTATCCTAGCCAATCTGAGAGGTGTGTAGTGGTATCTCAGAGTTGCCTTAATTTGCATTTCTTTGATTAATGATGGCTTGGAACATCTTTTCCTATGGCTAGAAATAGTTTCAATTTCTTCATCTCAAAATTGTCTGTTCATATCCTTTGACCATTTATCATTTGGAGAATGGCTTGATTTCTTATAAATTAGAATCAATTCTCTATATATTTTGGAAATGAGACCTTTATCAGAACTTTTGATTGTAAAAATGTTTTCCCAGTTTATTATTTCTTTCAAATCTTGTCTGCATTAGTTTTGTTTGTACAAAAGCTTTTCAATTTGATATAATCAAAATTTTCTATTTTGTGATCAGTAATGATCTCCAAATTCCTTTCTCTTCTACAGCTCTGAGAGGTAAACTATCCTATATTCTTCTAATTTATTTATAATCTCATTCTTTATGCCTAGATCATGAACCCATTTTGATCTTATCTTGGTGTACGGTGTTAAGTATGAGTCAATGCCTAGTTTCTGCCATCCTAGTTTCCAGTTTTCCCAGCAGTTTTTGTCAAACAGTGAATTCTTATCCCAAAAGCTGAGGTCTTTGGGTTTGTCAAACACTAGATTATTAAAGTTATTGACTATTTTGGACTGTGTATTTTTTAAGAGCTTTTCTATTTGTATCCTTAGCATTTAGTACATTCTTTTACATATATTCTTTTATGTATGATGGGTGCTTAGCATATGCTTTTTTTTTGTTAATTCATTCATGTCATATAGTTGAAGGTAAGAGAAGGTAAATAATTTGCTCATGGTCACATGATCTGAGACAATTCAAATTTAGATTTCTCATCTCCTAGTCTATGGTTCTGTTCAGTAAGCCACCATGACTGAATAAAGTCATGGATACCCTTTTCTCTTTCTTCTTCCTCCTTTTCCTTCCTCCTCAACAAATTTCACATCTAATACTTCCTATTTTACTTACATTGTCTGTCACCACTCTAATTTAGTTTTTCATCTCCAGTAATAGGTTTTTTTAATTGGTCTCCTTGCTTCTACTCTTTCTTCTCTTTTATAACTGCTGAAATAATTTTCCTAATTCACAGGTCTGAGTGTCAGACTTTTGTTTGTCCCGAAGCTTTTAGTGTCTTTTTGTTGCTTCTAATATAAAATACAAATGCCAGAAGTCCAAGGCTTGACTAAAGAAATTTTGCTTTATACTACTTTTTCAATCCCCCTTCCCCGTGTTGCTACCTTTCAGATAGTTTATACTGCCTCTTGTCTCTGAATTTCCTTTTGCTTGGTATGGATTGTGTTCTGGTCTCTTCCTGTGAAAAATTTCCCCCTTCCTTTAAGATGAAATTCAGATGTTATATCCCCTCTGAATCTTCTGATTCTCTTTTCTCCTCATCTTCCCCAGCCTGCAGTTTCTCCTCAAATTTTCTTTGAACATTTTGTTCAAAGAAATCATTTTGTTCAAAGAATCATTTCTTTGTCCCCATCATGCTTAACCTTGTATTATATTTCTTTCCAATTCTCTTTAGGCTTCTAGCTGACCTTTTGTAAAACATTGGGAGGAATAGGGTCAATTATTGTAGTTTTTCATTGGATTTTTTGATCATTATTTGATTTAGGGGTATTTTTAGGTTTTTCATTGGAGTAAGTATATAGGAACTAAGCTATCTGCTTCTGTTCAAACAATCACTTTAGCCAAAATTTTTTACAATGATTTTTTTAAAAGGTAGTATGAAAAGGTAGAGGAAAAAGCTTTATTTTTTATTACAACTAGAAGTTTTTCCCCCCTAACTCTGGAAAAACTTGAAAGAAAAAAGATGTCCTTAGTACTAGAAACAAGTAAAGTTCATTTAAATGATCTGAGTGAAGAAGAGAAAGTCTCTAAAGGGAACCTTTAATGACAGTGAGAACAAGACCAGGAAAAAGAAGTATCACTCTAGTTTAAATCTAATTCTTCCTTCTCCTAAGTGAAATAAAACTCCTTACCCCTTTGCTGCTGTCATTTAACTTTATATCTATTATTTCTGGACAAAAGACTTTAATGTTTCACAAAGAGAGTCTTTTCTGCCTCTGGAGCTATGTGGATCTAGACCAGCCCAGCCCAGGATAGGAATGCCTAGACAGCTAGTCAATTTTCACAGCTGCTTAGAAGACCAATGTAACACCTGATCATCTGACATTGGGGAATAAGTGAGGGTACTAGTGTTAATGTGTATAATAAATATTAATAAAACAATATTTTTATTATATATTTAAATATAAATAGAAGCTCTATTTTCTTCCCACAGTTCATGGATCTTCTTGCATATCACCTTGTGTGGATTACGACTGATTGATTTGCATCATAGACTTTTCTTATTTAATCCCTTCTACCACAGAATCTGACCTAGTGACAGTATTTTATAATGCATAACACCACCAGTAATGACTATTTTAAAAAATACTTTTGCCATTTTAATGGATGTTATATATAATCTTTCTTTTTTTTGCCTTCAAATATTTTTAGATATATTTTCTATTTTTTCCCCCAAATTACATTTACAAGTGTTTTATTTTTTCTTTTAATACTAAAAGTATATTTTTATTTCCAGGCAATTGGGATTAAGTGACTTGCCCAGGGTTAAGTAAGTGTTAAGTGTCTGAGGTCACATTTGAACTCAGGTCCTTCCTGAGCTCTATCCACTGTGCTATCTAGCTGTTCCTAAAGGCAGTTTTTAACATTCATTTAAAAAAAACAAACTTTTGAGTTCAAATTTTCTTCTTCCTTCTCACACTTCTCCCTCTCTGACATCTTAAGAAATTTGATATAGGTTATATATCTCGTTGTTTAAAAAATATATATACACACACACATATTATTGATTTGGAGCATTTTTTTAATATGGCAGTTTGTGATTCATCTTTTGACAACTTTTCATATTTTTTGATCACATATACTGACAAATGGCTGTATTCTATATTTGTATCAGGATTTAAATATATCTTTCTTAATGTGATTTTTATTAGACATCCTTCATATCTATTTTCACTAATATTTTAGCTGTATTGATTTCGTTTGTAGAAAAGTGTTTTTATGTAATTGAAATTGCTTCTTTTCAATTTCATTTGTAACATTTATGTGGTTAAGACCTCTTCCCAGTGATAACTACGAAAGGCATCTCCTTTTCTTTTTAAACTGGGTTTCACCCTCTCAGCTAGGCTAGACATTCTCGTTCTTCTTCCCTGATCCCATTACTTACTTAATTTTCAACCTGGATCACTTTGCCCCTTCTTAAGCAACCTAGTGGCTCCACTGCTCTAAGAACTTACTGAATTGATGCTTGATTTAGTATGGACACTCAGATGGCCTAGCTGGCAACAGCCATAAACTCCCTAGTAGTTGAAGTTACAAGCATGTGGTTGTGGCCTTATTTTTAAAAATGATGTGACCTTTTATATTTGGTTTTTATTCCTTGAAGTCTTGGTGCAAGATAACTGGGCTAAGCCTATTTTCTGCCAACTCTTTTCTCAGCAGTTCTTGTGGAATAGGGAAGACTTAAAAAAATATTGATATTTTTGGTTTCTTACATCACCATAATATCCTATTCTTGGCCCACCCACACTCCCATGTCTCATTCCACCCTTGAGCTATCTATCCCATATACCAAAATAATTTTTGGAGAGAAAAAAGAGGGAAAAAATCAGAATAACCAATTGATACATTGAGAAAATAAGAAAATGTATACAATGTGTATACCATAGTTTTTGACATGTAATACAATAGTTTCTGAAAGATGATTTTATTAAATCAAATTATTGCATTTTATTGCTACATTAAAACAAGGCCATTTTATTATTGTAACACCTTTCATTTTTGAGTTTAACCAATCTTCTTATTCTACTTATCTGTTGGAAGTTTTCATGTGGACAAAAATGTTAAAAAAAAAAATAACAAAAACATTCTTTGTGCTGTGATCACAGTGAAAAAATAGAAGATAGAGTTCTATCTTAATACTCCTAAAGAAAAAAAAAATTATAGATAGCAACAAATATTTTTAAAATTGTTAAGTGTTCATTTTTGATGTCTATAGGAGGGTATATGAATACTGAATGAAAGCATTACATCAAAAAGTCTGGCATACCCGTATATGCAGTTTATTCTCAAATTCAACACTTTAATGGTCACAACAGATATCAAAGCAGTTGACTCAAAACTTTATGATTTTGTAAACAGTTTAAAAATTAATTAATACATACATCTTTTCTTACAGCACAATATTATTCTAGTACATTCATTGGCCACAATTTGTTGAGCTGTTCTGTAAATGATAGACATTTATTTAATTTCCAACTTTTAGCTATCACAAAAAGTATTCCTATAGATGTTTTGGAGTACATTGGGGACTTTTTTTTTTTTTTTTTTTTTTTTTTTTTTTTTTATCAGTGGCTTTGGGATATAAACTCAATAATGGAGTCTCTGGTTCAAAGGGTACAGACATTTTAGTCACTTTGTTTTCTCAATTCAAAATTGCTTCCCAAATTGTTCCAACAAGTATTAGAATGCTTGACTTTTTATAAACACTCCAATATTGGCTGTTGTCATTTTTGCCTCTTTGTAGAATATGAGGCAAAACTTCAGGGTTATTTTGATTTATATTTTTTGTCATTATTGATTTGGGACACTTTTTTTCCATGTGGTTAGAAATACTTTGTAGTTCTTTTGAGAATTATCTTTTGACCATTTATCTATTGAAATCATTATTAGGTTTTATATATAGTTGTTTATATATTTTAGACACTAAACTTTTATCAGAGAAATTTTTTCCCTCATTTAACAGCTTCCCTTCTTGTTGTAGATACATTAATGTGGTCTGTGCAGAAGCTTTTCAGTTCTAAGTTCCTTTTGTGATAAACACAGAATTATGTTCATTCGATTATTTTACTTTAATCTTTTTAAAAAGTTGGTCTTATTCCCACTCTCTTCCCCTTCCCCTTGAGTTCCCTCTTCTTGCTTGATATTTACCTTTCTCTCTTCTTCTTCAGGTAGTCCTTTTCCTTAATTTAAAAATTTTAATTTTTTGGATCTTTTCCAAAAAGGATCTCTCACTCTCTTCATTATTTCTCTTCTCTTTCTTCTTACTCTAGCCACACATTTTCTGATTGATGACTTCTATAATTATCTAATTTCTCTCATTTCTCTGTATTCTTCATGCTGTTCAAACTTTTAAGATCCATTCTAGGTTTTCCCCTTCTAGTGTTTTTTGCTATTTACTTCTAAGACTCATTCCTTGTATTTCTAATTTCCCTTGTGCCTCATTTACAGAACAATGGCAATTATTATTATTAGCAGCATAAATATTATGTGGTACTTACTATGTGCCAGGCAGTGTGAAAATTGCCTTACAATTATTATCTTATTTGATCCTCACAACAATCTTAGGTGCTATTATTTTCCGCATTTTACAGATAAGGAGTCTGAGGCAAACAAAAGTTAAGTGACTTGCCCAGGGTCATATAACATGTAAGCTTCTGAGGCCAGATTTGATCCTGTATCTTCCTGATTCTAGGCTTGGTACTCTTTTCACTTCAGCCCCTCACCCTACCCCATGATAGGGCATGTCCTTGATTATGTAGAGCAGTACTGATTTATCCTTTTTCTTATTGACTTCCCTCCCTTCCTTCTCCCCCCTCCGCCCCCCCCCCCCCCCCCCCCGTATTTGCCTGAAAATTTCCTTCCAGTGCCTATGTTTTCCCACTCCTCTAGGTTATGGTTGCCTCCAAAAGTTCCAACTCTGATACTCCCTAGACTTTTTAAACACTAAATTCCACTGACCTCATCTTTTTTTACCCAGCTCTTTTCACTCATTGTAACATTTGCCACTGGAATCCCACTCCCCCCTTCAGAATAAAGCCTCCTTCCTTTCTCTTCTCTTCCTTACCTACTTTTTTGTAGCCTCTTTCATTTCTGAGACCACAGAGAGCTTGTCCTCACTGTTAGCCTTAAGCCTTTGATATAATCATTCACCCTATCTATCCCTCATCTTATTCCCCATCCCCTCCTTTATGTACTCTCCCATGTTGTAATGTAGTCCTACAAAAAAAAAGCATACACCTATAAGTATGGTGTTTCTGGGTTCTTGCTCTTATCTCTGCCAGATTCCTACCTTCACCTTGTCTCTTTGTGTATATTCAGGAAGAAGTATCTTACTGGTCTCCCTATTATTTGAATCTGCTATTGCTGTCCTTGCCCACTGCATTTATTTATTCCTTCTGTTGTTTGGGGTGTTTGAGAGGCAAAAAGGCTCTTTGGTTCTGGTTTTCTTTCTAAAAATGTTTCAAATTTTGTGTTATTGGATGACCATCTTTTGTCCTGTATGATTAAACTCAAATTTGCAAGATGGGTTACCATGGGCTACATCTTGAGCTCCATTGCTCTTTGGAACATGTTATTCCATTTCTTCTTTCTTTTTATAGTATGTACAAAATAATCTAGTGCTATTTGAATGTTATTTTCTTTTTTGTTTGAAGGTCTTTTTCTTGATGACTTGCAGAACTTCTTATTTCTGATTGAGTTATTAAACTTAAGCACGTTGTGTCTTCGAGTCTGCAGCCTTGTTTTTTTTTGTTTTTGGTTTTGGTTTTTTTTTTTTGCAGTTGTTCTGACAGTTCTTTCAATTGAAATTTCATTTCCTGTGTTTAGAAGTTCTGAGAAGTTTACTTTCATTTTCCTCATCATTATGTTAAGGTTAGAGTCCTTGTAGTTTTAGTTATAATTTATTATAGCTTTCTACTTATGCAGGAGCATTTTCAGTAATTTCTAACAAAAGATTACAGTTTTTGCCAATTGTGGGAACCTAACCCCATATTTTCCATATGATTATTGTATAAGTTTTTGTAGTTTTGATTTTTGTACTGTTTTTTTGGTGAATGTTACTCCTGGGAAAGTTGAGAATTGACTATAAGTATAAAAGATCATATCATAAAAAATAATAAAAATAAAAACCTACATCTTATCTGGATGGAGGGAGAATTCCTAAACAAATATAGGCAGAATCATTGAAAATAAAATAGATAGTTTTTACTATATAAAATGGAAAATATTTTTTTGCATTACTAAAATCAGTGTTGCTTGAATTAGAAGAGAAACAGTTAATGGGGATTTTTTTGGCAGCAAAATCTCTGATAAAGGTCTATATCTAAGATATAGAGAATTGCTATGAAAACATAAGAACCAAAACTACTCTTAACAGATAAGTGGGCAAAGGATATGAACTGTGAAAGTTTTTAAAAGAAAAAATACAAGCCTTTACAATCTTGTGCAAGAATGCTCCAGACTACTATTTAGAGAAGTAAAAATTAAAATAACTGAGGTTCTAACCCTCTTGTCAGATTAGAAAAATGACAAATTTTGGAGGAGTTGATGAAAAAACAAGAACATTAATGCACTATTTTTTTAATTATAGATTTTTATTTTCAAAACATTTGCATGGGTAATTTTTCTCACTGATCCTTGTAAAACCTTATGTTCCAAATTTTTCCCTTCCTTCCCCTCCCCAGATGGCAAGTAACCATATATGTGTATATATATATATATATATATATATATATATATATATATATATATATATATATATATATATATATATATATATATGTTAAACGTTTAAGAAATGTTAAAATCCAATATATGTATACATCTTTATACAGTTATCATGCTGCACAAGAAAAATAAGATCAAAAAGGAAAAAAAATGAGAAAGAAAAAATTCAAGCAAACAACAACAAAAAGAGTAAAAATGCTATGTTGTGATCCTCACAGCCTTCTCTTTGGGTATAGATGGCTTTCTTCAACCCAAGATCATTGGAACTGACCTCATTCATCCCATTGTTGAAAAGAGCCATGTCCATCAGAATTTATCTTTTTATAATTTTGTTACCATGTACAATGATCTCCTTTTTTGCTCATTTCACTCAGCATCAGTTCATGCAAGTCTCTCCATGCATCTCTGAAATCATCCTTCTGATCGTTTGTGATAGAACAATAATATTCCATAACATTCATGTACCATAACTTATTCAGCCATTCTCCAGTTGATGGGCATCCAGTCAGTCATTAATGCCCTATTGATCCAGTAGTTTTTGAAAGATTTTTGCATGTGGCTATTGATTTTTTTTAAAAAAAAAAAATAATTTTTATTTACTAGATATTTGCATGGGTAATTTTACAACGTTGACAATTGCCAAAACTTTTTTTCCAATTTTTCCCCTCCTTCCCCCCTCTCCCCAGATGGGAGGTCTACCAATACATGTTAAATATGTTAGAGTATAAATTAAATACAATATATGTTTACATGTCCAAACAGTTGTTTTGCTGAACAAAAAGAATTGGACTTTGAAATAGTGACCTGTGAAGGAAATCCAAAATGCATGCGGACAAAATTAGAGAGATTGGAAATTCTGTGTAGTGGTTTATAGTCATCTCCCAGAGTTCTTTCGCTGGGTGTAGCTGGTTCAGTTCATTACTGCTCTATTGGAACTGATTTGGTTCATCTCATTGTTGGAGAGGGCCACGTCCATCAGAATTGATCATCATACAGTATTTTTGTTAAAGTATATAATGATCTCCTAGTCCTGCTCATTTCACTCAGAATCAGTTCACGTAAGTCTCTCCAGGCCTTTCTGAAATCATCCTGTTGGTCATTTCTTACAGAACAATAATATTCCATACTATTCATATATCACAATTTATTCAGCCAATCTCCAATTGATGGGCATCCACGTAGTTTCCAGTTTCTGGCCACCACAAAGATTCTTCAAAGATTCTGGCTGCCACAAACATTCTTGCACATCATGTGGCTATTGATAACTTGAATTTCTTCTTTAAAAAATTGCCTGTTCCAATAGCTTCATTGCTTTTTCCAGTGGCACCTTTACAACAATTGACCACATATCAGGTCAACTACAAATGAACAAAAATTAATTTTGTAATATATTTTCCAGATCACAATGCAGTAAGGTTATATTCACTAAAGAATCACTGGAGAAATAATTTAAGAGTTATTTAAAGATTAAATAACATTTTTAAAGACTGGGGAAAAGTCCCCTATATAGAGATGGACTTTTTGCAATCATAATGACATGGAAGCAAAATGAGTGTTCTGGACAAGAAGAGTTTGAATAATTTAAAATTGCTTTAAGACTTTTGGAATTCACTTTTTAGTGCACTAAAAATGACACACGCTTTAAAAATGCTTATTATATTGGAAGGAATTGAATTGGAATAAAAAAAATTACTTGATTGTTTGGATTTATAGCCATCTAAGAAACTCAGTGAGCAAAGAATGCCTTTTGTCCAGACTTTGTTATAAAGCCATATAAATGGTTAATTTTATTATCATATATTACATTATATAATATATTACATACATTATTACAATATAAATTGTATTTATATTTTTTATATTTCATACAGACACTGCAAAGACTTAGTGAGTTAATTTTAGAATTCAGGAGCTGAGTGGGCTACATCACCTTTGGAAAAATATGCCACTTCAAAATTAATTCAAGTGTGTCTATATGAAACAGGTTCCATTAAAAAAAAAATCAGTATTCTTCCAGAGACAGTGAACAACCTAGTTAACAAACATTTTAAAAGCAGTTACTATGTATCCTGTACTCTGCTAAACTCTGGTGGTAAAAAGAAGGGCAAAAGACAGTCTTTACTTTCAAAAAGCCTACAAGTGAAGAAACTGAAGTAAAGAAGAGGTTGTGTAACTTGCTCACATTTGCACAGCTAGTAAATGTCTGAGGCCAAATTTGAACTCATTTCTTCCTAATTCCAGGTCCAGTGCTTTTTCTTTTGTGCCAAGAGATGCTTTATATAAGACTTGTGCATGGTTCTAATTTTACTCTGTCTATTGTGGATACTAGATTACATATACTTCATAACATTTGGAGAGACATTTGTCACTTATGTAAAGAATTGAAAGATTAGGATAAACAGGTCAAGTTTCCTCTCTTTAAAATAACTTGCACTCATAGAAAAAAGAGACCTCATCCTAATTACTATAGTGACTGTCTCTTATTTACCATTAGACCAAAGCCTCAATTGCTTTTTCTGTCATAAAGGATACCCATGAGATCTCTTTGAAAAACTTTGTAATCAATTGAGTGATGGGAGATGCTATTAAAGAAACCCACAACATGGTTATCCACATCATAGATAGTACTGTGCTCTGAGAGAAGCAGAATTTCAGTAGATTGAAAGAAATGTGAGATGTGTACATTTAGAGACATCTTTACTCTAAATGTTTGTATGGACTATATGTGACTGACTTGTGGTAGAGTCTTCTGAGCTCTTAATAGTCCTGTGAGCTAGTTAGATGCATTGACTCTTGATTTTAACATAGTAATGTCACTGTAGTCCTCTTTGAAAATGAAAGACAACCATTTAGTAATTTACCTTTAATTTAGTAATTTACTTCTAATCTCTCCTCCTTTTCTATGTACCATTTCCAAAGTAATCTTATTAAAATGCTTTCCTGAGAAGTTTCACTATATTTTAAGAATATAGTGTTCTACACTATGTAGAATTCCCAATCGCTCTAATTTTGTCTGCCTGCATTTTGGATTTCCTTCACAGGTTAATTGTACACTATTTCAAAGTCTGATTCTTTTTGTACAGCAAAACAACTGTTTGGTCATGTGTGTGTATATACACACACACACACACACACACACACACACACACACACACATATATATATATATATATATATATATATATATATATATATATATATATATATATATATATATATAGTATTTAATTTGTGCTCTATCATATTTAACATGTATTGGTCAACCTGACATCTGGCGGAGGGGGGGGCAAGAGGGGAAAAATTAGAATAAAAGGTTTGGCAATTGTCAATGTTGTAAAATTTACCCATGCATATATCTGGTAAATAAAGACTATCAAAAAAAAAAAAAAAAAAGAATATAGTGTTCCGTATTCTTCTTTAAAGACTATCAGTGTGGAGCAATGAAAAATATACTTTTCTTTTTCTTTTCTTTTTTTTTTTTCTTCTTTTTTTCTTTTTTTTTTTTTTGGAGTTAAGATAATTTTCAATATTTATTTTTGTAAGAATTTGTATTCTAAATTTTCTCCCTTCCCTCTCTTAACCATCCTCATCCCCAAGATAGCAAGCAATATGATTTAGGAGAAATATGTGTATGTATATCTGTGTTCTCAATGATTAAGAGTTACCTCAGGGATGCAGATTATAGCCTCTTCATGTCTTTTCATTCATGCTTAGGGTCTAGATGAACAGCATGCTTTTTAGAACTTTTTAGCTATTTAACTGCCATTCCTTGTTTTTGCCATATGACCAGCCTCTTGATGTCATACAATTCTTTGATGACATCTTTTGGAATTCCTCATTGGCTAATTAAGAAAAATATGACTTGGTCTCAGGCTATGGAAGAGCTCAAAAAAAGATTTTGAAAATCAAGTAAGATGTAGAAGAAAAATTGGAAAGAGAAATGAGTGATGTAAAAAAGTATGAAAAGAGTCAAAAGCTTTGTAATGGAAGAACAAATAATACTGTAGATAATGAACAGACTAGGTCAAATACTAAGAGATACAAGAAGCCAATAAGGAGAAGGCCTTGCAAAGCAGAATTGGATAAGTAGAAAAAAGAAGCACAAAAATAATTCTTTAAAAATTAGAATTGAGCAAATGGAAGCTAATGGCTTTATGAAAAATCCAGAAACAATAAAATAAAACTAAAAGAATGAAAAAATAGTAGACTGTGAAATATCTCATTAAAAAAATAACTGGCTTGGAAAATAGATTCAGTAGAGATAATTTTAAAAATTATTGAACTATCTATAAGCCATGATTTAAAAAAAAAAAAAAAAGAACCTAGGCATCATCTTTCAAGAAATTATCAAGGAAAATTGTTCTGATAATTCTAGAACTGAAGAGTAGAGAATAGAACTTGAAAGAATCTACTGATCTCCTTTTGAAAGAGATCCCCAAATGAAAACTCCCAGTAATAATAAAATTCCAGAGTCCCCAGGTCAAGGAGAGAACATTGCAAGCAGTCTGAAAGAAATAATTCAAGTATCTTGAAGCCTCAGTCTGGATAATACAACATTTAGCAGTTTCTTCATTAAAGTGTCATAGGACTTGTAATGTATTCTGGAGAGCAAAGAAGTTAGGATTACTACCACAAATCACCCATCCAGAAAAACTGATAACATGGTCATCAGGAGAATAAAATGGATTTTCAGTGAAATAGAGGACTTTCAAGCGCTCTTGAAGAAAGGACAAGAGCTAAATAAATACAAGATTCAAGAGAAGCATAAAAAGGTAAACAGGAAAGGAAGATATCATAAAGGATTTAAATAAGTTTAAAGTGCATTCCTACATGGGAAGATACTTGTAATTCACAAGAACTTTCTCATTTTTAGCACAGAGTTAGGAGGACGTATGTCTGTGTATATACATATATACACATACGTAAATACACACACACAAACATATATATGGCTCAACTGAGAGTTGAATATGAACGGATGACATCTAAAAAAAATAAAATTAAGGAGTGAGAAAAGAGGATGATATTAGAAGAAAGGGAATGATGGGGGAGGAGAGGAGTAAGTAAATCTTACTCTCATCGGAATAGGCTTAAAGAGGGAATAACATAGAAATGTATAGAAATGTATCTTATTCTATAATAAAGTAGGAGGGGAAGGGGTAATAAAAGGGAGGGCAAATTAGTGGAGGTGGTAATCAGAAGCAAAACATTTTTGAGGATGAACAAATTGGAAAAAAAGAGAGAGTAGAATAAATGGTGGGAATAGGATGGAGGGAAATAAATTTAGCAATAACAGAAAAAAATTTTGAAACAAGTTTTTCTGATAAAGACTTCATTTCTCAAATATATGAAGAACTGAGTCAAATTTATAAAAATAGAGCAGTTGTTCTCAATTGATAAATGGTCAAGAGATGTAAATAATTTTCAGAAGGAATAATCAAAGCTATCTATAGCAATATGAAAAAAAAAACCAAAAACCTTTAACTCACTATAGATTGGAGAAATGCAAATTGAAACACTTCTGACATACTACCTCATATCTATTGCATGGGCTAATAGAACAGAAAAGAAGAATAACATATATGTAGAGGATTTGGAAAAATGAGACATCAGCACACTGTTGGTGTATTTGTAAACTGATTCAGTAGAGCAATTTGGTATGTCCAAAGGGCTATAAAACCATGTGTATCCTTTGACCTAGTAGTGCCAGGGAAAGAGACCTATATGGATAGAAATATTTATAGCAGCTCTTTTCTGAGGGCAAGAGGGCAAGCATTTGGAAATTGTGAGTATTTGGGAAATGTCTGAACAAATTGTGCTATATAATAGTGATGGAATACTATTATATTATAAGAAATGATGAACTAGATGTTCTCAGAAAACACCTAGAAAGACTTACATGAATTGTTGCAAAACAAAATGTACTGTGTACAAAATAGCACCAATATTGTAAGATGATCAACTGTGAATGACTTAACTATTCTTAGCAATACAATGATCCAAGATAACTCCTCCAAAGTTGATGAAAAATGCCATCCATCCTTAGAGAAAAAACTGATAGTGTCTGAATATAAATAGAAGCAACTTTTTTTTTTACTTTTTTATTTTTCTTGAGTGATGGGTTTTTTTTTTTTTTTTCCTCTTTTGGTCTTTTTTTTTTTTTTTTTACAATATGACTAATATGGAATTTAGATTACTACACAATTATAACCCATATAGAATTGCTTGATTTCTTAATGGGTGGGGTTGTAATGAGGTAGGAAGGGGAGAGTTTGGAACTTGAAGTTTCTTTTCTTTTTATTAAAGATTATTATTATTTTTTTATTATAGCTTTTTATTTACAAAATATATGCATGGGTAATTTTTCAGCATTGAAAATTGCCAAACCTTTTGTTCAAACTTTTCCTCTCCTTCCCCCCACCCCTTCCCCCAGATGGCAGGTTGACCAATACATGTTAAATATGTTAAAGTATAAATTAAATACAATATATGTATACATGTCCAAACAGTTATTTTGCTGTACAAAAAGAATCTGACTTTGAAATAGTGTACAATTAGCCTGTGAAGGAAATCAAAAATGCAGGTAGACAAAAATAGAGGGATTGAGAATTCTGCGTAGTGGTTCATAGTCATCTCCCAGAGTTCTTTCTCTGGGTGAAGTTGGTTCAATTCATTACTGCTCTATTGGAACTGATTTGGTTCACCTCATTGTTGAAGATGGCCACGTCCATCAGAATTGATCATCATATAGTATTATTGTTGAAGTACATAATGATCTCCTGATCCTGCTCATTTCACTCAGCATCAGTTCACGTAAGTCTCTCCAGGCTTTTCTGAAATCATCCTGCTGATCATTTCTTACAGAACAATAATATTCTGTTAGGATTCTTACAAAGTGCTAAGTCATTGGAATGAATAAAGACAATAATTATCTAATTCAGTATGATTAATCTGATCCTATAAGGAGATGTTATGGGCCAGAACTTGGAACAAGGTACTGTGTTGAATTGAGGAGACAGTGGTTAAATTTAGTTTAGCATTGAGTTAATCCTACAACAAATAATGGTTTCCTAGTGATATAATGATTGGTGTATACTCAGTGTGGAACATATAAGGGAGAAGCTCCCAGGGCCAAAGGGACTTTGGGAGATTCACACCTAAGATTGACTTCCAGATATTCACAAGTCAGAGGTCAGAAACCCACAAGCCCACTTTCCAAAGTCTACCTTTATGCTGGCTGGAGACATTAGGACAAGAGCTCTCGGAAACCAAGGAGAGAGGAAGGCCTACAGAAAACTAGCCGAGCCACAAGTGAAGGAGATAAGATTTGGAAAGAGACATTAAGGATTTGGACTTTAACCCCTGGTTGGTTGGGATTATTGAAACTGAACTAAAGCTAAGGCTGTCTCCAGAAGCTCCCTAAGAAACCTGCTCCAAGAGAACAATTATAATTTAGAGAAAAACATTACAATATTCCATAATATTCATATAGCACAATTCTGCCATTCTTCAATTGATGAGCATCCATTCAGTTTCCAGTTTCTGGCCATTACAAAGAGGGCTGCCACAAACATTTTTGCACATACAGGTCCCTTCTTTAAAATCTCTTTGGGATATAAGCCCAGTAGTAACACTCCTACATCAAAGGTTATGCACAGTTTGATAACTTTTTGAGCATAGTTCCAAATTGCTCTCCAGAATGGCTGAATGTAATCACAATTCTACCAACAATGTATTAGTGTCCCTGATTTCCCACATCCCCTTCAACATTCTGTATTATCTTTCTCTGTCATTCTAGCCAATCTGACAGGTATATAAAGCTTATCATTTTCAAATAAATGGATAATTCTTTAATATCAATTCTTGCAAAACCTTGTGTTACAAGTTTACCCCTCCTTTCTCCACCCCTCCCCTAGATGGCAAGTAGTCCAATATATGCTAAACATGGTAGAAATATGTTAAATTCAATATAGGCTTACATATCTATACAATTATCTTGCTGCACAAGAAAAATCAGATTAAAAAGGAAAAAAGTGAGAAAGAAAATAAAATGCAAGCCAATAACAAAATGAATGAAAATGCTATGTTGTGAACCACACTCAGTTCCCATAGTCCTCTCTCTGAATGTAGATGGCTGTCTTCATCACAAGCTCAATGCAATTGGTCTGGATCATCTCATTGTTGAAGAGAGCCACATCCATCAGAACTGATCATTGTTTAATCTTGTTGCTGTGTACAGTGATCTCCTGGTTCTGCTCATTTCACTTAGCATCAGTTCATGTAAGTCTTTCCAGCCTCTCTGAAATCATCCTGCTGATTGTTTTTTACAGAACAATAATATTCCATAACATTCATATATCTTAACAGTTTGATAACTTTTTGAACATAGTTCCAAATTGCTCTCCTGAATGGCTGGTCTGTTCACAGTTCAGACCAACATTGTATTAGTGTCTTAGTTTTCCCATATTTCCTCCAGTATTCATCATTATCTTTTCCTGTCATTCTTAGTCAATCTCAGAGGTGTGTAGTGGTACCTCAGAGTTGCCTTAATTTGCATTTCTTCCTTTAAAAATTTATTTAGTATTGTATTTTTTCATAATTACATGTAAAAACAAATTTAAAGATTTGTTTTCAAAACTTCCAGTCCCCCTAGAGAATCAATTAAAAAACTACTAGAAACAATTCACATAAGATACAAAATAAATCCACATAAATCAACAGCATTTTTATATATTACCAACAAAAGTCCAGCAGAAAGATGCAAGGAGAATTCCATTTAAAATAACTGTCGATAATATAAAATATTTGGAAGTCTACCTGCCAAAGCAAAGTCAGGAACTATACGAAAACAACTACATAATACTTTCTACACAAATAATGCCAGATCTAAACAATTGGAAAAATATCAAGTGCTCCTGGGTAGGCCAAGCAAATATAATAAAAATGACAATACTACCTAAGTTAATCTACTTATTTAATTCTACACCAATAAAATTCCCAAGAAATTATTTTACAGATCTAGAAAAAATAATAACAAAATTCATTTGGAAAAACAAACAGTCAAGAATTTCAAGGGAATTAATGAAAAAAAAATGCCAATGAAGATGGCCTAGCTGTGCCAGACTTAAAACTATATTATAAAGCAGCGGTCATAAAACCATTTGGTATTGATTAAGAAAAGAGTAGTCGATCAATGGAATAGATTAGGTTCACAGGACAAAATAGTCAATGACTATAGTAATCTACTGCTTGACAAACCCAAAGACCCCAGCTTTTGGGATAAGAATTCACTATGTGACAAAAACTGCTGGGAAAATTGGACACTTATGGCAGAAATATAAATTTGAGTCAATTCTCTATTTTAGAAATGAGGCCTGCTTATAATATGTCTAGATCATGAATCCATTTCAACTTTATCTTCTGAGCTTGCATCATTGTTGATATAATGTTGTAGTCTACTCATACACCTCTATGTTATATGTAATTCATCATTTCTCTGCATATTATAACTTGATTTTCAGCCACATGGCATCATAGGAAGATTTTTAATATTAAAAAAACAAGCTTTTCCCAAGAAACTATTTTATAGATCTAGAAAAAAATAATATTAAATTCATCTGGAAGAACAAACAGTCAAGAATTTCAAGATAATACCAAGATAAAGTCGAAATGCATTTATAATCTAGACATTATAAGAAATTAGAAGAATATAGGATAGTTTACTTCTCAGATCTGTGGAAGAGGAAGAAATTTGTGTCTAAAGAAGAACTGGAACTCATTATTGAACACAAAACAGATACATTTGGTTACATTAAGTTAAAAAGTTTTTATATAAACAAAACTAATGCAGACAAGATTAGAAGGGAAGATATAAACTGGGAAAACATTTTTACATTCAAGGGTACTGATAAAGGCTTCATTTCTAAAATATATAGAGAATTGACTCAAATTTATAAGAATTCAAGCCATTCTCCATTTGATAAATGGTCAAAGGATATGAACAGACAATTTTCAGATGAAGAACTTAAAGTAATTTCTAATCATATGAAAAGATGCTCTAAATCACTATTGGTCAAAGAAATGCAAATTAAGACAACTCTGAAGTACCACTACACACCTCTGAGATTGGCTAAGATGACAGGGAAAGATAATGATGAATGTTGGAGGAGATATGGGAAAAGTAGCACACGACTACATTGTTGGTGGAACTGTGAACGGACCAGCCATTCTGGAGAGCAATTTGGAACTATGCTCAAAAAGTTATCAAATTGTGCATACCCTTTGATCCAATAGTGTTACTACTGGGCTTATATCCCAGAGAGATCTTAAAGGAGGTAAAGGTATCCACATGTACAAAAATGTTTGTGGCAGCCCTTTTTTTGTGGTGGCAAGAAACTGGAAACTGAGTGGATGCCTATCAGTTGGAGAATGGCTGAATAAGTTACAGTATATGAATGATATGGCATATTATTGTTCTTTAAGAAATGACTAGCAGGATGATTTCAGAGACTTACATGAACTGATGCTAAGTGAAATGAGCAGAACCAAGAGATCATTGTACACAGCAACAAGATTATACAATAATCAATAATGATGGAAGTAGCTTTTTTCAACAATGAGATGATTCAGACCAGTTGCAATGATCTTGTGATGAAGACAGCCATCTACATCCAGAGAGAGGACCATGGGAACTGAGTGTGGTTCACAACATAGCATATTCATTCTTTGTTATAGGCTTGCATTTTATTTTTTTCTCATTTTTCCCCTTTTCATCTGATTTTTCTTCTGCAGCAAGATAATTGTTATATATATGTATTCATATATTGGATTTAACATTTTTTTTTACCATGTTTAACAAATATTGGATTAATCTTGGGGAGCGAGTGGGAGAAAGAAAAGAAAATTGGAACACAAGTTTTTGCAAAGATCAGTGTTGAAAAATTATCCTTGCATATGTTTTGAAAATAAAAAGCTTCAATAAAAATCAAAACCAAAAATAAACCCCAAAATAACAAAAAAAAAACCCAACCCACAAAAACGAGCTTTTGCTCAAGGCTGTAGCTTGGGGACTTCAAAAGTTCCCCACAGTTTCCCAAATGTAATTTAACCAATCTATCTCATTGCCCATCTATATTAGCAGTCCAAAATATGTATGAGTATATGTAATTTTGTATCTCTGTATTTTGATAAGATTACATTGTCTATCCAGTTACACAGTATAATTTGGTGATTGTGCATTTTTTATTCACTTGATTTTTTTTTTTCCTTTTTGAATTCTTAGACCTTTTGGATATCTTATTGGAAAAATCTTTTTTGAGTCTTGATTGATTCAGTACCATGTCATCTGCAAGGCTCTAGAAAACTTTAGTATAGGGAATTTCTTTTCTCTTTGAACTTATGTGGCATGTCATGACATTGACAAACATTTAGTAAAGTGTTTCATTGTTTTATGCCTTGCTTGATTTTGTTAATCTGCAGAAGAGAGTTATTTTTGTGGTTATGTATATAAAGGAATTCTGTATGATAGGATATGTGTGGGAGAACTTGGAAGAAAATTATGGTAGGAGTAACATCTGGTCAGTAACATTAATCTGGTTAGAAACTCTGACAGGATCTGTTGTACAGCTTTAAATTCATCACATACTAGAATTATCCTTTTAAAAGCTTGCACATTTTTCTTCATTTCAAAAAAAATATTGTCCAATTACATATACAATTTTAAAAATCTTTAATCTTTAAAATTAAAAAAAAAATTTGAGGCTCTTCTCAAGAAAGTGGTAACTTGGGACTTCCGGCCAAGATGGTGGAGAAGACACACACACCTACTTAATCTCTGTCTTTGCTCTCAGAATTTATTTCATGACAAGCCTTGGAATTAGTGCTTGATTGGAAAAAAACCCACAAATAATTACCAACAGAAGACATCCTTGAAATTCACCAAAAAAGGGTCTGTTTTTGCTTGGGGGCAGAGACAGCCAGATACAGTGCAGACTGAGTACTGGCAACTCACACTGAGCAGACTGGAGTGGGGAGGGGTGTGATCTCTGTCGTTTCTAAAGAACTTTACTACAGTGTGGATATTTTGTCTTGGCAGCAAGCCAGGATCAGCAGAGAAGCTGTAAATACAGGAGGTAAAGACCATAACCTGGAAAACCTAGGGTCTCTTAGGACCTGGCCATCCCCATCTGGAGTGTCTCAGCATGCTCTTAGAGCTTTAGAGTCTCAGAGCACAGAGGCAACGCAGCCATTGTTGTCCTGCTTAGTGTCTTGCTGCTATCCCCTGCAGTCTGTAGAGGAAGCCTGTTAACACCATCCAGCTCCCCCACCCTTCCAAAAGAAAAAAAAAAAGAAGCAGACTACATTTGTTTTTCTTGTTAGTTTGTTTTCTGTGATTCTTCTCTGATAAAATGAGCAAAAAATTAAAAAGGACTCTAACCATTGATAGCTTCTATATGGACAAAGAGCAGACTTTAAACCCTGAGGAGACTAAAAACAGACTATCTCCAGATGAATCCCAAAGGGAGATATGATCTGGTTCTAAACACACAAAACTCTCATAGAAGAAATTTAAAAAGGCTCTCACAAAAGAGCTAGAAGGAAAATGGGAAAAGGAAAGGGAAGCTTGGCAAGAGAGTCTGGAGAAAGTCATTTAAAGATGGAGTGGATAAAAAAATCAAATCCTTGAAAAACAGAATTAGTGAGTTGGAAAAAGAATAATAGCTCTTTAAAAAATAACATTGGTGAAATGGAAAAAAATTCCCTAGAACAAAACAACTCACTTAAAAACTCAATTGGACAATTAGAAAAAGATATTTTAAAAAGTGAGTGAAGAAAATAATTCATTGAAAATCAGAATTGAACAAATGGAATTGAAAGACTCAAGGAGACACCAAGAATCAGTCAAGCAAAACCAAAAAAATGTCAACTATCTTCTTGGGAAAAAACAACAGACCTGCAAAATAGATGTAGGAGAGCCAATCTGAGAATTATTAGACTCCCTGAAAAATTCATTGATCACCTACTGAAAAAGATCCTAAAATCAAAACTCCAAGAAATATAGTGGCCAAATTCCAGAACTGTCAAACCAAAGAAAAAATATTACAAGCTTCTAGAAAAAATAAATTCAAATATAGAGGAGCCACAATAAGGATTATCCAGGATCTAGCAGTGTCCACATTAAAGGATCGAAGGGCCTGGAATCTGATATTCCTAAAAGCTAAAGAACTTGGTATGCAGCCAAGAATAACTTACCCAGCCAAAATGAGCATTTTCTTCCAGGGAAGAAGATGGACATTCAATGAAATAAGTGAATTTCATCTGTTTTTGATGAGAAAACCGGATCTAAACAAAAAAAGTTTGATCTCCAAATATAGAACTCCAGAGATTCCTAAAAAGGTAAAAAGAAATCTTGGGAACTATATTTTGGCTATAAAGATATATAAAGAACACATGTATAATTTGTTCTAGAAACTATAGGTGGAAAGGAATTTGTACCAGAAAAAGGGTAAAGAAGGGGATACTTCTTTACATACATCTCACGAAAGAGGCAAAGGTAACCTATTATATCTGTGAGAAAGAATGGAGGGGGATGAACATAGTATATCATATATTCATCAGAATTGGCTTAAAGAGAAAAATATAGACATATTCATTTTATGTTGAAACTCCTTCCTTTTCATTGAAAAGTAGGAGGGGAAAAGTGATCATATATTAGGACATAAAAACCTCAAACTTAAATGCAGTAAGGCGGAAATAATAAATGCATCCTTTTCAGACCACAATGCAATGAAAATTACATTCAATAAAAAGCCAGGGGAAAATAGACCAAAAAAAATTTGTAAACTAAATAATCTCATACTAAAGAATGATCCGGTGAAACAGCAAATCATGGACATAATAACTTCACCCAAGAAAATGACAATAATGAGACGTCATACCAAAATGTGTGGAATACAGCCAAAGCAGTAAAAAGGGAAAATTTTATACCTCTAGAGGCCTACTTGCATAAAATAGAGAAAGAGAAGATCAATTAATTGGCTTGCAATTAAAAATGCTTGAAAAGGAACAAATTAAAACCCCCCAGAAAAACACTAAACTTGAAATTGTAAAAATAAAAGGAGAGATTAATAAAGTTGAAAATTAAAAAAAAAAAACAAAAAGCTATTGAATTAATAAAACTAAGAATTGGTTCTATGAAAAAAAAAAAACATCAAAACAGACAAACCCTTAGTAAATCTGATTAAAAAAAGGAAAGAGGAAAATCAAATTGTTAGTCTTAAAAATGAAAAGGGACAACTCGCCACTAATGAAGAGGAAATTAAGAGCAATAATTAGGAGTTACTTTGCCCAGCTTTATGCCAATAAATTCGATAATTTAAATGAAATGGAAGAATACCTTCAAAAATATAGTTTGCCCAGATTAACAGAGGAAGAAGCAAATTGGTTAAACAGTCCCATCTTAGAAAAAGAAATAGAAAAAGCTATTAACCAACTTCCTAAGAAAAAAAATCCCCAGGACCAGATGGATATACATGTGAATTCTACCAAACATTTAAAGAACAATTAACTCCAATATTATATAAACTATTTGAAAAAATGGGGATTGAAGGAGTCTTACCAAATTCCTTTTATCACACAGACATGGTACTGATACCTAAACCAGGTAGGTTGAAAACAGAGAAAGAAAATTGTAGACCAATCTCCCTAATGAATATTGATGCTAAAATCTTAAATAAAATATTAGCTAAAAGATTACAGAAAATCATCTTCAGGATAATACGATATGACCAAGTAGGATTTATACCAGGAATATAGAGCTGGTTCAATATTAGGAAAACTATTAGCATAATTGACTATATCAATAACCAAATTAACAAAAAACATATGATCATCTCAATAGATGCAGAAATAGCATTTGACAAAATCCAACATCCTTTCCTAATAAAAACATACGAGAGTATAGGAATAAATGGACTTTTCTTTAAAATAGTTAGGAGCATATATTTAAAACTATCAGTAAGCATCATATGTAATGGGGATAAACTGGAACCTTTCACAGTTAAGATCAGGAGTGAAACAAGGTTGCCCACTATCACCATTACTACTCAACATTGTATTAGAAACGCTAGCCTTGGTTATAAGAGTCGAGAAAGAGATTAAAGGAATTAGAGTAGGTAATGAGGTAACCAAATTATCACTCTTTGTAGATGATATGATGGTATACTAAGAGAATTATACTAGAGATTATACTAAAAAGCTATTTGAAATAATTCACAACTTTAGCAAAGTTGCAGGATACAAAATAAATCCACATAAATCCTCAGTATTTTCATACATCACCAACAAAATCCAACAGCAAGACATACAAAGAGAAAATCCATTCAAAATAATTGTTGATAGTATAAAATATTTGGGAATCTATCTACCAAAGGAAAGTCAGGAATTATATGAGCAAAATTACAAAACACTTTCCACAAAAATAAAGTCAGGTTTAAATAATTGGAAAGACATTAAGTGCTCTTGGATAGGCCAAGTGAATATAATAAAGATGACATTTCTCCCTAAAGTAATCTATTTATTTAGTGCTATGCCAATCAAACTCCCAAAATACTATTTTAATGACCTAGAAAAAACAATAACAAAATTCATATGGAAGAACAAAAGGTCGAGAATTTCAAGGGAATTAATGAAAAAAAAAAATCAAATGAAAGTGGCCTAGCTGTACCTGATCTAAAACTGTATTATAAAGCAGCAGTCATCAAAACCATTTGGTATTGGCTAAGAAATAGACGTGGTAATTTAAACATATTTAAAAAACAAAAGGATGGTGCACAAACTTGCTGCTTAGGACACTGCAGCTTCTAGACCCCAATTTCTTTTACAGATTTTAAAACAAAAACAAAAAATTAAAAATTAAAAAAAAGTTGGCCCCCCAAAAAAGAAAAAAGAAATAGATTAGTGGATCAGTGGAATAGGTTAGTTTCACAGGACAAAATAGTGAATAACTATAGCAATCTAGTGTTTGACAAACCCAGAGATCCTAACTTTTGGGATAAGAATTCATTATTTGACAAAATCACTATTGATCAGAGAAATGCAAATTAAGACAACTCTGAGATATCATTATACACCTGTCAGATTGGCTAAGATGACAGGAACAAATAACGCTGTATGTTGGAGGGGCTGTGGGAAAACTGTGACACTGATGCATTGTTGGTGGAGTTGTGAAAGAATCCAACCATTCTGGAGAGCAATCTGGAATTATGCCCAAAAAGTTATCAACCTGTGCAAACTTTGATCTAGCAGTCCTACTACTGGGCTTATATCCCAAGGAAATACTAAAGAAAGGAAAGGGACCTGTATGTGCCCAAATGTTTGTGGCAGCCCTTTTTGTAATGGCTAGAAACTGGAAAATGAATGGATGCCCATCAATTGGAAAATGGTTGGGTAAATTGTGGTATATGAATGTTATGGAATATTATTGTTCTGTAAGAAGTGACCAGCAGGGTGAATACAGAGAGGCTTGCAGAGACTTATATGAACTGATGCTGAATGAAATGAGGCAGAACCAAGAGATCATTATACACTTCAACAACAATACTGTATAAGGATGTATTCTGATGGAAGTGGATATCTTTGACAAAGAGAAGATCTAATTTAGTTCCAATTGATCAATGATGGACAGAATCAGCTACTCCCAGAGAAGGAACACTGGGAAATGAGTGTAAACTGTTTGCATTTTTGTTTTTCTTCCCAGGTTATTTTTACCTTCTGAATCCAATTCTTCCTGTGCAATAAGAAATTCGGTTCTACACACATATATTGTATGTAGGATATACTATGACATATTTAACATGTATAAGACTGCCTGCCTTCTAGGGGAAGGGAAAAATCGGAACAGAAGTGAGTGCAAGGGATAATATTGCAAAAAAATTACCCATGCATATGTATTGTCAAAAAAAGTTATAATTATAAAATAAAATTAAAATAAAATAAAAATTAAAAATTTTTTTTGAGATTCAAATTCTCTTCTTGCCTAAAACCCCGCCCCCTTTTTAAAAAGACAAGCAATTTGATATTAATTATACATGTGAAGTCATGTGAAACATTCTATATTAGCCATGTGTGGAAGAAAACACAAAATCAATAAAAATAATGAAAAATTTTAAAAGTATGATACACTTTGCATCCAGAGTTCATCATTTCTTTCTCTAGAGGTGGATAGAATCTTTTATCATAGGACCTTCGTTAATTGTCTTGGATCATTGTATTTATTACATTAGCAAAGTCTTTCACCTCCTTTTCTTCTGACTTCTCAGCTTGCATCATTGTTGATATGTTGTAGTCTACTCATACCTATATGCTATATGTAATTAATCATTCCTCTGCATGTTGTGGCTTGATTTTCACCCATATAGAATCACAGGGAAAATGTTAATATTTAAAAATGAACTTTTGCTCAAGGGAGCAGCTTGTCTTCTTCAAAAATCCTCCAAAATGTAATTTTGTACCCAAATGTAATTTAACCAATCTATCTCATTGTCTATATGCAGTACCAGTCCAAAATACGTATACCTGAGTATAAATCATTCTTATAATACTGCTTTTACCATGTACAGTGTTTTCATGTATCTGTAAATGTTTTCTGGTTTTATTCTTTTTTCCTTTTAAAAGGAAATGAACTAATACTTGAGATTGATCCATGGGAGTAAGACTGGAACATTTGACATAATAAGACAAGTAGCTGAAAGCTTTTCTATGCAATAAACTCTAGTAGCTTTCTATTTCCTCCAAGATCCAATATAAAATATTCTGTATAATTCAAAGGCCTTTGTAACCTGCCCTCCTCAGTCTTCTTATACCTTATTCTGTCTCTTCCTCTATCCTTCCAGTGTACTCTGGATCCAGTGACAATCCATCAATACACATTTATTAAGTGCCTACAGTCTGCTTGATACTGTGCTAAAACACTGAGGATATAAAAAGAAGCAAAAGAGAGTCTCTGCCTTCAAAGAGCTGATAATTTAATGGCAGAGATATATACAAATATATACAAGAAAATATATACAGCATAAATAGAAAATAATTAGCAGAGGGAAAGCACTATAATTATAAGGAGTTTCTAGTAAAAGATGGAATTTTAGTTGGGACTTATTAGTAGTCAAAAACGTTAATAGGTGGAATTGAGGAATGGGAGTGTTACAGGCATGAGGTACATCCAGAGAAAATAACTGGAGCCAAGCAGTAGTATTTTCCTATTGGAACAATTACGAGGCCAATGTCACTGGATTGAGGAGAATGTGTCAAAGAGTAAGGTGTAGGTTATGAAGGACTTTGAATGTCAAACATTTTGTATTTGTTTCAGGAAGCAATGGAAAGCCTTTGGAGTTTACTGAGTAGGCGAGTGACATGATTAGACTTGCACTTTAGAAACTCACTTTAGTGACCAAATGGAAGAAGGATTGGAGGAATGGAAAAACTAGATGTAGGCTGTTGACATAGTCCAAGAAAGAATAAATAAATTCTTGTGTTATAGTAATGGCAATATCAAAGAAGAGAAGAAGCTGTATTTAAGAGATACTGTGAAGGTAAAATCCACAGGATTTGGAAAGAGCTTGGATATGGAAAGTGGGAGAGTAATGAATTCCTGGTGACTTGTAAGTTGTAAACTTGAGAGATTGGAGGGTAGTCTTGCTCTCTACAGTAATAGAGAAGGAGGTGGGAAGTGTTTTTGGGGAAAGATATTTGAGTTCAAGTTTTGGCTATTTAAGAGGTTTACTGAACACTCAGTTCTAAATGTTTGAAAGGCAGTTGGAAATACAGCATTGAAAATCAGCAGAGAGAAGATAGATTTTAAGGTAAAGTCCCAGAAGGAAATCCAGATCTTTTTTATGTAGCTAGGATGGGGAATTGCACTGATCTATTGAATCTACACCATTTCCTACCTGCTTTTAAAAAAGCAAGTGTGTTGTATTCTTCCTTAAATTGTAAGCTCTTTGAGGATAAGAACTAGCTTTGCTTTGATTTGTATTTATATCCCCAGTACTTGTAGTGCCTGGCACATAGTAGTTATTTACTAAATGTTTATTGATTGAATTCTGTTTTCAATTGTTTCGTTGATCAAGGTTGTCAAGGAAGAAGATAAAATTTAAAAATAAAAATAGATTATTTTGATACATTGGTTCTATGCTATGCTACCACAGTTGCCCTACCTTCTATGATTATGTGAAGAGCAATTAGATGATAACAACAATGATGATAACTAGCATTTGTGCATGGTTTTTTAGGATTTGAAAAACAGGGGGCAGCTAGGTGGCGCAGTGGATAGAGCACCAGCCCCAAATTCAGGAGGACCTGAGTTCAAATATGGTCTCAGACACTTAACACTTCCTAGCTGTGTGATCCTGGGCAAGTCACTTAACCCCAGCCTCGGGGCGGGGGTGGGGAAGGATTTGAAAAACATTTTACTTATATTATTTCATTTGATCTGGGTTTACTTTGCAGAATCTACTCTAGTGGTGTCAAGTTTTCCCCTGGACCAATTATAGTGGCATCCCAGACTATCTACTGATACTTGAGCATGAGGTTGGCATAGTTTGTAGCATCAGAGTGCAAATAGGAACTCAGGGCATTTTGGGAATGGTATGATAAATGATAGAGAGTGGTAACACTTTTCCCCATAAGAATCTGTGAGTGTAGTTCTTGAAAAATGGTGTTGATAAGAAGATAAATGACCATTTTATGAGGGGGGTGTGTGTAACTTTATCTTAAGAAATCTGGTTAGGGCAAAGCATCCATGTGTAGGCTTAAGAACTTTTGTCCTACTCATGCCTAAAGCCTCCTCTGAAATTCTCACCCCATTTTATAGTCTTGAACCACCCAAGACCTTATACATATCTAATATGAGTCCCTGCACTTCTGGAGATAAGGCTATTATCCTGTAGGACTGTGGGGGATAGGAGTGAGATTGGTATTGGAGGTCATATGCCCAAGTCTTGGTGGCCTCGAAAAGGAGGTGATTGTTGGTAAATATATGGAAGATAGGTAATTACTTTTTTAAATTAAATTTTATTTTTCTCAGTCATCAAGCATTTATTTTTTCTCCTTATCCCTATTGGAAAAAAAGAAGAAAAACAAAACCCTTGTAGCATAAGCATAGTCAATCAAACCAAATTTTGGTCAACTGTATACTATATTTCTTCAGGAAATGATTATATTTCTTGCTATGTTTTCTTTATTGTTGTTATTGCCTTTGCTTCTTTTCTGTACTTATCTCTTCTTTTAGTGCTACCTATGCTAGGCTTCCTGCTTTTCTGAAGTCAGAAATTGTATAATAATAATTAAAAAGTTATGAATTCCTATAATATTTGTTAAGTATTAATGTAGTTCCTGGTACATAATAGGTGTTACATAAATTTTAGTTGGTGGTGATGATGAAATTCCATTTTATAAGTAATTAGTTATAATAGTATATATTTTATTTCTTCTTACTAATTTTTCTCCATCTTTCTTTATCTTTAGGATTTTTGTCCCTGAGTCATGGCAGACAGAAGACCTGAAAAGTCATGTGAACAAGCATGTGAATCTCTTAAAAGACAGGACTATGAAGTGGCAGTGAGACATTGCACAGAGGCCCTTCTTTCCCTTGGCCAGTATTCCTTGGCAAACTTCACAGAGACATGCCCATCAGAAATAGAACGCATAAAAATCGAGAGTCTTCTATATAGAATAGCCTCATTCTTACAACTTGTGAGTAAATGTTAAATAATTGCTGTGTTATTTATGCTATGGGCCATTTTTTTTCCCCAAGTAACTGTTTTGAACCTTGACTATTACTCTATAGAATCTTTTAGAATATTGATATAACTTTGTAATATTCATTATTGAGAGTATAATAGCTAGCATTTATATAATGTTTCAAAATTGGCAAAACAACTTACAAAATATGATCTACCTTTATCCTTACAGTAGGCTTGGGAGATATCTGTTATTATTATCCCCATTTCACAGAGAAAGAAACAAAGAACTTAAGGGACTTTGCCTAAATAATGCTAATAAATGTCTAAGGTCAGATTTTAATTCAAATTTGCTGACTCTGTAAGCGGTTCTCTATTCACTATACTATTTAGCAGCCTCTGTACCATTTAACATTTGTCCATGAAGATTATTTGCAATATTAAACATTAAAGAATAAAATTTAACTTCCTTTGCTGAAACCTGTGAAACAAAGTATTATTCTTAAGAAATTTAAAATAACACACTATTTTTTGCTTTACAGAAGAACTATGGACAAGCTGATGAAGACTGTAGGCATGGTATGTTTGAAATAAAAACTGGAATTTGTAATTGAATGAATAAAATGACTGAAAAGAAATAATTATTAAGTATTTACCATATGACAAATTTTTTGCTAAATGCTGGAGATACAAATAGATGGTTCCTGCCCTCAAGATAGTTAAAAAAAAGATAGTTATTTGTAGCAAAATAATTGTATAAATATGCATACATATATTGGATTTAATATATATTAACATATTTAACATGTATTGGATTATTTGCCATCTAGGGGAAGGAGTGGAAGGAAGAGGGGGGAAATTTAGAACACAAGGTTTTGCAAGGGTCAGTGTTGAAAAAATTTTCCATGCATATGTTTTGAAAATAAAAAGCTTTAATAATAATAATAATAATAAAAAATAGTTTCTGCCCTGAAGATTTTCTTAATGGAAGACAATATGTAAAAGGGAAAGATGACCAAGAAACTATTTCATTCTGGGAGGTGGAAAAGGCAGGTAGATGGGAGCACATTGTGGGTAGACAGAGAATAAAATAGTGAGGTACCCTGAGTAGGCTGTGAAGTTGAGGGATGGTCTGGTATCAGTAGTGGGGTAAGTGAGTTTGTTTCTATGCAGTTTCAATTGCATTTGAAATTTGTAAAAGGAAAAAAAAGAAAAAGACTGCTAAAATTAATCAATTCATACCTCATGAAACAAGCCAACCAAGCTGTCTCATGACTTGCCTGACACTAGTGGCCTGCATTGCCCCACCTAGACCAACATCCTTCACACCAAAATTTGAGATCTATATTACTCAAGTCTTTCTAAACCCTATATAAATATAGTTTTCAGCATTAATTTTTGTAAGATTTTGAGTTCTAGATTTTTTTCCCCTCTCTTACCCTCTCCCCTTCCCAAAGACAAAAAGTAAACTGATATAAGTTATATATGTAGAATCATTTTTAACATATTTCCCTATTAGTCATGTTGGGAAAGAAAAAAAAAAACAGAACAAAAGAGAAAAACTACAAGAAAGAAAAAGCAAACAAAAAGGTTTCAATCCACAATTAATCTCCATAGTTCCCTCTCTGGATGTGAATGGAATTTTCCATCCTAAGACTATTGGAACTGTCATGGATCACTATTGCTAAGAACTAAGTCTATAATAGCTAATCAACACATAGTGTTTTTGTTACTCTGTACAATTTTTGGAACACATATGTTAAAGTATATGTTAAATAAAATATATGTATACATATTTATGCAATTGTCTTGTTGTACAAGAAAAATCGGATTTACAAAAAATGTAAAAATAACCTGAGAAGGAAAATTAAAGTGCAAGCAGACAATAGAGTGGAAATGCTATGTTGTGGTTCACACTTAATTCCCATAGTATTGGGCTGCCTGCCATCTAGGGAAGGGGGGTGGGGGAAGGAGGGGAAAAGTTGGAACAGAAGGTTTTGCAAGGGTCAGTGATGAAAAATTACCCATGCATATGTTTTATAAATAAAAAGCTATAAAAATATGCACAGATAGTTTCCAAAATACATTCTTGCAAAACCTTTTGTTCCAATTTTTTTTTCTTTCCCCCTGTCTCTCACCTATTCTCCTAGATGACAAATAAGCCAATATATGTTAAACACATACAATTCTTCTATATGCATTTCCACAATTATCATGCTGCACAAGAAAAATCAGGTCAAAAAGAAAAAAAAAGTCTTCTCTCTTGGTCCAATTTTTTTTGCTCTGGGCAATGAAAACAATTAGAAATGAAGTTGAGAGTAGATTGGGGATAACTCCTTTTGTGCTGACATCTTGGCCTTATCCTAGGAGGATATATTTGTGCAGTGTGGTGTTGTCTTCCCAATCAATTAGTTATTGAATAAACATAATTAAGCTCTTCAAAAGAGGTAAAAGTAATTGCTGATCTTAGGGCAATTTAAAGGGGGGAAGCAACCTCGGCAGTATACAAATAAGTATATACAAAACAAGATTTGAGCAGGATAAAGAGGAAATAATTAAAAGAGGGAAAGCACTAGAATTAAGAGGGGTTAGCAGAGGCTTCCTGGAATAGGTGGGATTTTAATTGGGACTTTAAGTCATTAAAGCTAGGAAGAGATAGTGTTCCAGGCATGGGGTATAATCAGAGAAAATGTCTGGAGTTGAGAAATGAAATCCCTTGTTGGTAGAACAGCCAGGAGTCCAATGTTACTGGATCAAAAAGTATGCTTTGGGGAGAAGAAAATGCAAGAAGAATTGAAAAAGTAGGAGGGAGCTAGGTCATGAAGGGCTTTAAATGCCAAATGATATTTTATATTTGCTCCTGGAAGCAATAGGAAGCCACTGGAGTTTATTGGGTAGGGGAGTATGGTTAGACTTGTGCTTTAGGAAAATTACTTTATTGGCTCAAGGAAGGATAAAAGTGAGAAGAGACTTGAGGTAGGAAGTCCCACTAGGAGGCTTTTGTGGTAATCAAGATGTGTGGTGATGAAGGCCTACTCTATAGTACACAAAGAGGTAGTGATGGAGGAGTGAAGAAGTTATATTTGAGAAATGTTACAAAAGTGAAATCTACAGGCCTTGACAATATAGAGGAGTGAGAGAATGGGGAAGCCAGGATGATTCCTGAGCTTGAGGAATGGGGAAGATGGTATTGCCTTCTATAGTAATAGGGAAGATGGGAGATGGAATTTTTAAGGGGAAAGATAAGTTCTGTTTTGGATATGTTGACTGTAAGATGTCTAATGGACATTACAGAAATGTCTGAAAGACAATTGGAGATGCAAGATTTGAATTCAGTTCACAGAAAGTTAGGGGCAAGAAAAGTATATTTGAAAATCATTAGCATAGTATCCATGGAAGATGATGAGGTCATCATATGAAGTACTATAGAGGGAGAAAAGAGGAAGCCCCCGCACAGAATCCTGAAGATTAAAAGGCATGATCTGGAGGAGAATCTAGCAAAGCAGAAAGAGAACAAATGGTCAGTAGATAATAGGAGAACCAGGAGAGAATTGTTAAGGGGTCCTCTGAACTTGTCTTTTTCAGTTGCCATATTTTCCAGAAACACTGGACTGAGGATATAAGGAGACTCAGAATGTGTCAAGGATGACACTCCTCCAATTGGCATAATTTGTTATTTATACCCCCAGCTGGATGAATTCTGTGTGTCCTCGGGAGGCAAGACAGGTGCCAGTCAGTTTGTGCCAGGCTGGGAAAAATGCTTGTGCCGCTAGGGTCCTTTGTTGATAAGCAGACTCTCCTATCTTCATAGTCTAGTGGTTCCCAAGGGAAAAGAATGTGGCTTTTGCTATTACTTTGTTCTTTTCTTTTGGAAGGGGCTGCTGCACCTTTCCTCTCCTCCTTTTATTTTACTATCACAAATATGCAAACTTCTTTAAGGCCTGTAAACTCTGGATTTCACATGCATTTTCATTTCTCTTATAAATCTGGTTTTTCACATAAACCTCATGATATTATGATTGCCAGTTGACAAAGTGATATCTTATAAATCTAGACAGAGGAGAATATCTAGGAGGAAAAAGTGATCAAGAGTGAGATTTTAAGGAAACTATTGTTGATTGGCCTTCTTAAACCCTGATTAGGAAATATCATGATAAGAGGCAAGAAGGGATAATACCTCATTCCTTTATGCCCCTTTTCTCGTTTCTGATTCTATAAAATTAAATGCTTTCAGGAGTCCATGCTCCCCAAATCCACTCAATTTTTACATAAAAGATGGGTTTTAGATAATTTGCATTGCTAGACATAGGAAGTCAAGTATTCATTAATATCAGATGACTCCACTAAGGTTAGGCATGCTGGTATATTGTTAATTATAGATTTTCCTGAGGAAAAAAAAGGTACATAAAACACAATTTTAAGTTTAATTTGTATTTGTTAATATTTCCCCATAATTTTCCTAAATCCATATAATCAATGAAATAATAAATTAAGCCCTGATTTATAACATTTGCCAAATTTCTGAGCTGTGAATATAATTATGTTTGTGAGTCAGTTTAAGATGGCTCCAGCACACTCCTACATGTAACCCAGTAGAAGTGGGAGGTTTTGAGTGTAGCTATCACCACATTCAGGATAAAGATTTTTCCATACAAAGGTGGATGACTGGCTGGTTATAAATGCATATTTCTATCATAGTCATACATTAGCCTGAATATACAATGGAGATGGGTTTGTTGGGTTTCTTAAGTCATTCAGGTTCAAGCTGTTATTTGTTCAGCACAGTAATGCCCTAGAGAAATTTGAAATCATTAACCTCTAGGTCTGAAGGTGAGACTTTATCCTTCTAAGGTGGATATCATTTTATAAGATAGATGATAGCTAAAAAGTAAAGGAGAAAAAAAAAGGGATAAATGGTAGAAAAGAGCAAGATAACATCTTAGGCTCAAGGACAAATTGTAAGAAAAAGGATTATAAACCTTTAGCATCTTCTGTGTATGATTTTGCAAGTGTTTTGGAGCAGAATTATTCCTTACATATTTCTGGTTCTTATGCATGCTTTTTTATTCCTAAACACTTCTACTCTCATCTGTTCTTGGCTCAGTTTCCAGTAGGTACTTCCTTGCAGGTTGAGGATTGGAAGGGTCTTTTTTGTGGATTGGATTGTTGGCCAAATAGATGGCTTGTGAGACAGTTGGTGTGAGGGAGAAAGAGTAGATTCTCATTTTTTTGGACTCTAGCTGGTGGTGTGGTTGGTCTACAGTGAATGGTTGGGAACCTGAATATTTGGGCTATTACATTTAAGATACCCCACCCCCAAAGGGAGCATCAGTGGAAGAACTTTGTATTTATGTTACTCACATCAGTATTCTTTAGTACTTGGATACTCCTTTAGCTAAAAATTGGATAATACCATATTACTTTGGATTCTTTTCTTATCTTTTTCCATCTTCATTTTATTTGCAAAAGACTCACTTTCTGCTTATAATACCTTGTAAGATTGGACTTAATCTTATAACATCATCTTTTTGTATTTAGTAAAAGTTTTTTGTTTATTTTGATTATCCTTTGTCTCATTGATTCAGTCTAACCCAAATCCCAACCTTTTATTTGGGGGCAGTTTGCTGTGAAACACCAGGCCCAAGTCACTCATTTTATATGTGTAGAAATTGATGTTTGTCTTGGAAGTTCAAGTGAGTTATCTAAGCTTATATATTCGTATATGAGCAAAGTAAAGATAGGTTTTCATCATTTATTGTGCTGTGCTATATATTACTGTGATGGAAAGTGGTATTGTAGGGTATATGGCTTTTATCACTAAAGTAAATAGCCCCAAAGTAGTAATGCTTTGAATTCTTTTATTTATTTTAAAAAAATAATATTTTTTTTGTGTGTGTGATTTCTTGCTGTTAAAAGTTACCTGCATCCTATTCCTCTACTTATCTTCTATGGATAGAGTTTCAGGTCTGGAGTCAGGCAAACCCAAGTTTGGCCTCAAACACTTACTAACTCTGTCACTCTGGGCAAGACACATAACTGTTTGCCTCAGTTTCCTTATCTGTAAATGAACTAGAGAAGGAAATGACTAAGTACTCCATTATCTTTGTTAAGAAAACCCTAATGGGGTCATAAAAAATGAACAGGAAAAAGTACATATCTTGTTATCTAGATGTGTGTTCTTTTATCTTTTTTTAACCTTTTTTTTTCAGTTACATCTAAAAACAATTTTTAATTTTTATTTTAGAAATTAAATATTTAAAATACTTTAATTTATTCCAATTACATGTTAAAAACATTTTTTACATTTGTTTTTAAAATTTTGAGTTCCAGATTCTCTTCTTTCCTTCCCACATCCTATCATTGAGAAGGCTTTTGTGTGAAGTTTTGTAAAACAATTTCATAAAAGTCATTATTTGGAGTCAGGTTATAAGAAACCCCCAAAAAATTCTCAAGAAAAAAAATAAAGTTAAAAAAAAATCATTTTCACTCTATATTCAGACATAATATTTTCTCTGGATATGGATAGCATTTTTCATTATAAGTCCTTTGGAGTAGTCTTGGATAGTTATATTACTGAGAATAGCAAAGCCATTCACGGCTGATCATCCTACAACTTTGCTATTACTATGTACATAACACATTTCCCTTTGCTTGAGCTAATGGAGTACTTTTCAGGTTTTTCTGAAAGCATCCTGCTCATCATTTCTTATAGAAAATAATGCTCTTTCATAATCCCATACCATAATTTAATCAGCCATTCTCTGATGGGCATCCCCTCAATTTCCAATTCTTTGCTCCCAGAAAAGATTTTTACACATATAGGGTTCTTTTCCTTTTTTTTTTTTTTTTTTTTTTTTTTTAATCTTTCTTTTAGGATTCATTTCCTAATAGTGATATTAGATCAAAGGATTTGCATGATTTTATAAGCTTTTGGGCTTAGATCCTATCTTTTGATCATTTACTAATTGGGGAATAGCCTTTATTTATTTGTTAGTTTATATAAATTTGACTTAGTTCCCTATATATTTGAGAAATGAGGCCTTCATCAGAGAAACTTGTTTCAAAATTCTTTTCATAATTACTATAGCTAATTGTATTCCCTCCATTTATTCTATTCTCTTTCTTTCACCCTGTTCTTCCACATAAGTGTTTTGCTTCTGCCCAATGTACTCTTTTTTATCATCCTCCCCCACTTCTCAATGCCTTTCCCCTTCCACTTTCCTGCAGAATAAGATAGATTTCTATATCCATATTGAGTGTATTTGTTATTTCTTCTAATTAGAACAAGGTTCACTCACTCTCCTTCCATGCCTCCTCTTCCCCTCCATTCTAGAAGCTTTTTTCTTGCCTCTTTTATGGTAGATTATTTACACCTTTCTGCTTTTCCCTTTCCCCTCTTCCTAATATATTCTTCTCTCACTTTTTGATTTTATTTTTAAAATATTATCCCTTCATATCCAACTCACACCTGTTCTTTCCTCTGTCTTATATATACTCCATCTAAGTGCCATAATAATGAGGAAGTTCTTAGGAGTTACAAATACCATCTTCTCATATAGGAATGTAAACAGATAAACCTTGTTAAGTCCCTTATGATTTCCCTTTCTTGATTTCCTCTTTATGCTTCTCCTGAATCCTATATTTGAAAATCAAATTTTCTATGTAGCTCTGGTTATCATGAAAATTCTCTATTTAATTGAATGACCATTTCTCCCTCCTCCCCACCCCCCGGAAGAATTATACTCATTTTGTTAGATAGATGATTCTTGGTTGTAATTCTAGCTCCAGTGCTTTCTGAAATAGCATATTCCAAACTCTCCAGTCCTTTAACATAGAAGTTGCTAAATCTTGTTTTATCCTGACTGGAGCTCCACTATATTTGAATTTGTTTCTTTCTGGGTACTTGGAATATTTTCTCTTGACCTGGGAGTCCTGGGATTTGGCTATATAATCTTGGGATTTCTTTTAAGAGGTGATTGGTAGACTCTCTCAATTTCTATTTTACCCTCTAGTTTTAGAACATCAGGACAGTTTTCCCTGATAAATTTTTTTTATTAAAGCTTTTTATTTTTTAAAATATATGCATGAAATATCTGTTTGGACATGTATACATATATTGTATTTAACTTATACTTTAATATATTTAACATGTATTGGTCAACCTGCCATCTGGGAGAAGGGGTGGAGGGAAGGAGGGGAAAAGTTGGAACAAAAGGATTTGCAATTGTCAATGCTGAAAAATTACCTATGCATATATCTTGTGAATAAAAAGCTATACTTAAAAAAATATATGTATGAACAATTCTTCAACATTAGTCCTAGCAAAACTTTGTGCTCCAATTCCTGCCCCCTCCTCCCACGCCCTTCCCTAAGTTTCCCTGATAATTTCTTGAAAGATGATGTGCAGGCTCTTTTTTTGATCCTGGGTTTCAAATAGAACAATAATTTTTATATTATCCCTCCTGAATTTATTTTCTAGATCAGTTGTTTTTCCAATGAGATATTTCACATTTTTCTCCCTATTTTTTCATTCTTTTGAATTTATTTTATTGTGATTTGATTTCTCATAAAGTCATTAGCAAATTTTTTTTTCAATTCTAAGTTTTAAGGAATTATTTTCCTCAGTGAGCTTTTGTACTTCCGTTCTCATTTGGCTTTTTAAGGTATTCTCTTCATTTCTTTAACTCCAGTTTTTCTCTAATTCACTTACTTGATTTTCACAATCCCTTTTCAGCTCTTCCATGGCCTGAGACCAATTTTTATTTTTCTTGGAGGTTTTGGATTTGGGAGCTTTGACTTTATCTTCTGAGTATGTCTTTTAATCTTCCTTGTCACCTTAGTAATTCTCTGTGGTCAGAATCATTTTCTGTTGTTTACTCATTTGCTTGGCTTTTAACTTTTAGGGATCTATTTCCAGGGTGTCATGTCTTGAGCTTTAGGAGTTTTGTGAAGCTGTTTTCAGAGATCCTTTAGGGACCTACTGTGAGCTGATTATAGGCAAAGCAACAAACTCCTGCTACAGTGCCAGCAAAGTGGCTCCCCTGCAATCTCTCTCTGACCAGCTGTTCAATATCCCCTACCTGTGGGTTGAGCTCTTAAAGTCATCACTATTACTGCTATGGTTGCTGCTGCTTCTGCTGCTGTTGATTCAGTGGCTTTCAAAGCCTGATCCTGAGCTGGGGTTTCTGCATACCTAGTGTGCCAAACCTTTCTTTCTGAGTTTTCCCTGTAGGCTGAAAGGTTTAGAGATTGCTTCCACTATTACAGATTTAGAGCTCCTACTATCTGTTGATGGTTTTCTGGGCCTTGGGCTGTGATTTTGTTCCAAATCCACCCAATGTAGCATACCTCTTTCTGCTAATCTTCCAAGCTGCTTTTGGCTGGAAAATTTTTCCACTCTTTGTCTTTTTGTGGGTTTTGAGGCTCTAAAATTTGTTTAGAGCCATTATTATTATTATTATTATTATTTTTTTTTTTTTTTGCTGAGGCAATTGGGGTTAAGTGACTTGCCCAGGGTCATACAGCTAAGACATGTTAAGTGTCTGAATCAGATTTGAACTCAGGTCCTTCTGACTTCAGGGCTGGTGCTCTACCCCACTGCACCATTTAACTGCCTCTAGAGCCGTTATTTAAAGGTATTTGGAAGGGTCTGTGGGAGAACTCATAGAGTTCTTGGATTTGCCAGTCATTTTAATTTTTTTAAAAATTGAATTCTAATATCCTTCCTCTCCTCCTTCATTGAAAAGTGATGCAATTTAACATCTATTATGTATGTAGAGTCATATAAAACATTTCCATGTTTTTTTGTTTTTGTTATAAAGGAGAAAAAAAATTCTAATCCCCACCTTAAAAACCCTAAAACTCTCATCAAGTAAACTTTTATCTGTGCTCAGACTTCATCAGTTTTCTTTGGAGGTGAATAGCATTTTTGATTGAGCCACCCAGAATTGTTATGGATCATTGTATTGCTGAGACTAGCTAAGTTACTCACTGTTCTTCATCATGCAATAGTGTTACTGTGTAGAATATTCTCCTGGTTTTGCTCATTCACTTTATATCAGTTTATATGAATCTTTCCATTATTTTTCAGAAATCATATGCTACAACTTGTTCTTTTATTTTTCTTATTTGACTAATTAGGCTCATCTCTTTTGAATGTCCATGAATCTTATTAAGAATATACTCTAATGTTCTACAGGTTAATACCATCTTCAGTAGCAGTGGTCCTCAAACTTTATAAATAGGGGGCCAGTTCACTGTCCCTCAGACTGTTGGAGGGCCGGACTATAGTAAAAACAAAAACGACAAACTTCAGCCCAGTGCCGGAAGTGTGCGTTGCTAACCCGAGTTTAGGCCGATTCCGTTCTGATTTTGCCATAATCCCGCAGGCCACATAAACGTCCTCAGCGGACCCCATCTGGCCCATGATCCGTAGTTTGAGGACCCCTGTTCAATAGCATCTGCTAATAGGAACATTTTCAAGCATTCACAGGCAATAGGAAATCCTTCTATTTGGACTTCGTAGGCAGGACATCTGTCTGACACTGATGAATACCTTTAGTATACATCCATCACTTTGTTATATGGCTTATTTGATGTTAATAGATCATTGAATACTTATTTCCATTATTGAATCTGTCATGAAATCTTAGATCTTAACAAGTGAGTCGATGACAACTTGTTTGAAAAGAACTTTTAAAACTCCATCTTTTTTTGTCCTACCTTTTGCTGTTGTGATGGCTTTGGAAATGTTTTTATGTTATATAAATATATAAATATAAATTATTCTTTATTGCTTACAAGTACTGATGTTATCACAAAGTCAGATTGCTTTTTTTGTTATTGACAAATAGTTGATAGAGTGCAATCTTATATTTCCTATAACTTTCCACTTGTGTGACTGTAAAAATCTGGTCTGCTATACTTTATGACAGAGGTGTCAGACATGCAACATTTCTGAGGACAGCCTTAACTTGATAAAAATGTAATTGGTAGCTGTTAAGCAAAAATAAGTAAAAGTGCATTAAAAAAATAACATTACCTTTAAAACTAAGTCAGTATATTATCCTCTTTAACTCTCATATATCATGAATTCGTAGCCCCATTTCTATTTGAGTTTAATACATACTGCTTTCTGAAAACTTGGTGATTCTCTTATTTTTCAAATCCCGTCTTTTTTTCTGTCATCTTTTCCATCTTTATAGAATCTCCTGCAATTCATGTGATAGCCTAAAAATCCTTAAATGCTTTTAAAATTGTATCTATCACTTATATCATGGTGTATATTTCATTTGGTCTGATTTTTGGTTTAATCTTAAATTCTGTATCTACCTGTCACATATGTATATGTGTTACATATATTATATAATAAATTAGATGAATTTATGAGGTTAAATGTAGTAATTTTGTTTCCATTGCTGATGAAAATAGCCATAGAAACACTGGCAGTTTTTTTCTGTTTCCTATCTATCTGTTGTTTCTCCAGTTTTTTTTTTTTTTATCAGTATTTTTAATCATTATTTTTGAGATGATCTTGCTTTGTTCCTACCACATGCTCTCCTTTCCCTTTTTCCCTGTTAGATGAGGCAACATTGTTTGTTTTATCTTTTGTTTTTCTACTCTGTGATATTTTGCAAATGATCTTGTATTCTGAAGTGATGTTTCCCTAGTTTGCCTTGTCTCTGTATTTAAAAGCGATCACATATTTGGAGGCTGAAGTGGTTACTTGGTTCTACCCTTTGTTAAGAAGATAACTTATATCAGTTAAAGCTTTTTTGAAAAATAGTGACAACCATTGTCTTGTCTTTTATTCATTTCTCATTAAATAAAATTAGTAGCTTGCTCTTTATTTGAGCTATGTTATTTTACACAAATTTATCTCATTTTTATCTTTTCAATTTAATATTTTTTAAATGATGATGATAGCATATATATATATATATATATATATATATATATAAAATATATATATATATATATATATATATATATATATATATATAAAAAAGCACTTAGTGCTTGGCATGTAATAGGCACGTAAATTCTTGTCTCTCCCCTCAAAACCCCTTCTTATTGGGTAGATACCAATGATTAGATTTTACATAATTATATTTTGGAATAGTCTGAATTAGAATACATGGGACTTGAAATTCTTCTTGTACTAATCAGGACCTAGTTAAATAAATATTAGTTGTTCTTGCTGCTGATTACTATTCCACTAAAATCCCTAAATCTTTTTTTCCCCCCCAAATGAGCTAACAAAACTTAACTCATTTTGGATTTTTGAAGTCAAGTGTAAAATGTTATCCCTTTTAATTTCTTCTTATTTGATTTGGCCAACTACTTTAGCTTTTCAAGATCTTTTTTGAATCCTGTCAGAGTTATTATCCCTCCCTGTTTCCCACTTGTAAGTTTTATAATTATGCTGTCTATACCAGGGCTTCTTAAACTTTTTACTTTCATAACCACTTTTCACCTGAGTAATTTTACATGATCCTGGGTATTTAGGTATATAAAATAGATGTACAAATCAAACATTTACTTATGATAAATCATAAATTTATTTAAAAACAAATCTTTGGTATACATATAATTTTGCCATTTGTTAAAGATGAAAGCAAATTTATATACTAAGGAGATGAATGCGCTTGTTTATTTTTATGTAAAGAATTACATTTTGGACTATTTGGTACATTTTAGTATTGCCAGATTTTTTATGACCCCCCACATTGAGTTACACGACTTCACAGTTTGAGAAGCTTCTCCTGGGTATTAGTGCCATAAAGGTCCCAGGGTCACTTCACTAGAAGAAAGGGAGTTTATAGTAATGGAAAGAGCATTGAATTTGCCTTCAGATAACCTGTATACAAATCTTATTTCTGCTTTTATTCCTTTTAGTCTTTCTCAAATAAAATGAAGAGATTTGGATTATATGACTTCTGTGGCCCTCTTATAGCTATGATCCCTGCAAATTGACATCAAATGATTGAAGATTATTTTGTCTTTGTTTTTCAACCAGTTCCAGATTTATCTAATTGTCTTATTTTCTAATCCATATGTTTTCATCTTATCGTAAATGTGGTTTGAAACATTTTGTTACATACTTAGTTAAAATGTGGCTATGATACTGGATCCACCAGTGTAGCCCTGTCAAAAAAGGAAATGATGTTAGTATGCTTTAATCAGATTGTGAAGAAATGTTTGTCATCTTTTTGATTATTATTTAATTGTTTTAGATGTTTACTCAATATTCTTTTGTTTGGAGGCAATTAAAGTGAAGAGATTTGCCTAAAGGCAAATAGCTAGTAAATGTCTGAGGCTGAATTTGAACCAAGGTCCTCCTGAATCTATAACTGGTACTCTATCTACTGTTCTACTTACTGTTTCTCTCCAATATTATTTAAATAAAATTTTCCACCAGGCATCAGAGTCAAGTTCATTGATTCATAGTTGGTTATTTTTCCTTTATTAAAAATTGGGTGATGTTTTTTACCTTTGTAACTCTAGTTCCTCTTGTCTTAGCAGTCTTTGATTTTGGTGACTTGAAATTATCAAAAAGTGCTAGGTGGTTTCTTTTTCTTTCCCTGTCTATATTTCCCATTATTGTATTGGTTATCAATTGCTTATTTTTAAGTTTGATTTTTATTCTGTTCTTGAATACTCTCTTGTCTCTTTGTTTCTGTCCCCCTGTCTGTGTGCCTCTCTCTGTGTGTCTCTGTCTTTCTTTTTTGGGGGGAGACAATTGGGATTAAAAGACTTGCCCAAAAATATACAACTAGGAAATATTGTGTTTGTGGTCAGATTTGAACTCAAATCCTCCTGACTAGAGCTGGTACTCTATCAGTGGTGTCATCTAGCTGCCCCCATCTCTTGAATTCTCAAGTACTTTCTCTTTGACAGAGAAAACAAAATTAAAATTGAATTGTTCTTTTTTTTTTTTTCTTGTTTTCTCATCAGCCCATATTAGTAGTCATTTTGTGAGATTTTTTTTTAACATTATAGCTATGAAAATCACTCACATTCGCTCTTTAGACTTATTTGCCAGTGTTAGCTCATTTTGAGCTTTTAGCACTCTTCATTTATTTATATTTCTGCACTCTCCCATGTCTTTCTCTTTTCTATTTCCTATTACCTTTGTATAATCTGTCATTTTCATCTGCCTAGACATTGTAATAACTTTCTTACTTTTCTTCCTATCTCCCATGTTGATCTACTATAATCCATTCTAAATATTGCTGCCAGAATAAGCTGCTTTTTGCATATATATTTAAAATATCTTTAATTCCTGCCTTTTGTCTTATTGATATCTAAGGCCATCACACTGGTTTTATCCTATTCTTTCTACCTTATGTCATAAGTCCATTAGGCTCTAAATAAAAAGTGTAGACTACTACTCTGTATCCCATGAACATACTTTGTGCTTTCATGCCTTTGGTATTATGGAATAATAGAAATAACAGTTTTTTTGGAATAAACATCTGGACTCGAGATCTGGCTCAAATCTCATTTTTGTTTTACTTCAAGAAAGTCAGGTAATATTATTGAACTTCAATTTCCTCATCTATATAATGAAGATAATATTTTGTCTTTCCTACCTCACAGAAATGATGATGGTTCATCATAAATTTTTAAGCTCTATATCCATACTTTTTTTTTTTTTTTTTTTTTTTTTTTTGAGTTGGGGTTAAATGACTTGCCCAGGGTCACATACAACTAATAAATGTTAAGTGTCTGAAGCTACATTTGTATTCAGGTCTTCCTGACTCCAGGGCTGATGTTCTACCCTGTGCACCATCTAGCTGCATAATTTTTAATAATTATTTCTCACTCTATTTTTTATTCCTAGAATTTTTCCCCTCTCATCTTTTGTTTTTATATCCCTTTTTAAAAGCTCCAGGAACTGTTAGTTCTTTCATGAAGCCCTCTTTGATTCTCTTCTTAACCCCTATTTAGAACCCCTATTTCATCTATACAGCCCTTTGTTTCACATTTTCATGCTATAATCATGTTTTTAGGATTATAGATAAAGCTAGTTGATCACTATTATTTTGTTATAATTATATGTATATGGGCTTTATCCCTCAACTAGACTAGAAGGTCTGTCAGGGTAGGGACCATATCTAAACAGTACCTGTATTGCTTTCATAATTAGCACTTAGTAAGCAAATATTTGTTGAATTGTTGTTGAATATATAATATTAAAGGTGGCTTAAAAATATTTTGAGGCAAAAAGTCCAAACTAATAGTTATAAGTATTTCTCATGTCCTATATCCATATTTTTAAAAAAGCATAACACAACATTAAGTTTAATGTAATTTGTTACATTTTCCTTCACTTAAGTTTAAAATCAACAAAATAATAAAGCAAGCCATGATTTTTATCATTTACCCCTTTCTAAGGTGTAATTGCTTACACTAAAAATGTAATAATCAGCTCTTGCAAGTCAGTATAAGTTGGATCAAACCTATCCCTGCATAAGACCTGAGGGAGAGGGAATCAAACAATCATGAAATAATTCTAATTATAAAATTTCTAGAATAAAGTAGTTAATAATTATTATTCAGGAGATAAAAATATTATTGCAATTCCTGGAAAAATTAAGTGGTCATACCAGATAATCCTAATTTGCTTTCATTTGTAGTGGGTAATATACAGTGGTCATCAGAATTGTTTTGGACCAAGTTTAGTAATTTTGTATGCATTTGATTGTTCCTTTTTAGAAGTCCACATTAATGGCCTAGTAATTGGGTTTTCTGAATTTCTCATGAAATATAAAGCTTATTTACAGATAAATCTTGTGGAAGTTTTGAGTAAAAGAGTGATTAATAGAATTTTTCTCTGAAGGCATCCTTAAATATGATTCTGAGCAGCTATACTTGAGCTTTCAATATGGATGTACCCTGCATGAGGTTTCACTGATAAGTAATTCACTGGTATATTAATTAGAATAGTGATAGGGATTGGATTGTCCATGATTTCATTGAATATAAGGGACTTGTTCTAGCAGTGCAGGGATGAAAGTTATAATTTTAGAGAGTTCTCTAGGGGTAATTAGCTTCCTTGCATGTCCCTTATAGTGATTTTCTAGGGTTAGAAAGTCATTGTGCCTAAGAAGTTGAATTTAAATTGAGTTCTTTCTGATTCCAAGATCAGGTCCCTCTCTAACCACTATGCCATAAACATATTATAATAATTTTTATTACTATAAAGTTTTATCTCCTAGGTTTAGATGTATTCCTTCCAAAGGGCAAGGATTTGGACAAGACAGACAATGTGGCTTTTTATTTCTAGGAGCATAGACATCTTAGGCTCTTATTTACAAAGACATAATTAGGACATAGTTTTAATTTTATAGTCAAAAAAATTTGCATTGATTAATATGATTAATGCTTCATATCTATTACAGTATTGGGAGAGGGCTTGGCCAAGGGAGATGGCTCGTTTCAAGCAGTGCTTTGTTGCATGCATCTTAAAGGAAAGCTCCAAGTTGTTTCTAATGTTCTTTCCAAGTCACTGATGGGAGAGTCTCTGGTAAGTTGATTAGATAAACTAATTCATGCTTAACTTTTGTCCTATATTTGTGGGATTCATTCCATGGGATAGAGAGGTGATCTGGTTCTCCTACAGTCGTTTAACGTTTAGCAGCAAATACTCTCTAAAAGAATGATTATGTAATAATTACTAAAAGGTAAAACCAAAACTAATATATAATTCTTGTATATTCCAGTGGCATTTATCAGTTAATTACCAAACATTTGTTAACTGTTTACCAAATGCCAGGAGCTATATACTAAGCACCAGAGACAAAAGTAGTTTTTACTCTCCAGGAACTTAGTAATGCATGGGAAATGTACACATCCATATATTTATATCTATATCTATATAAAGTATCAAGGAAGGCAATAGGCATGTACGAGGCACTGTGGTAAGTATTCGGATACATTTGTATATGTATATAGTAGATGGGAAGGTAAGTAGTTCTTTCTTCATAGGGTTTTGACCTTCAAATGATATAATGTATATGTAGTAAATAAATGTACACGATATGTGTAAAGTAGGTAGGGCTTAAGTTTTGAAGCATGGAGGTTCAGGAAAGGTCTTCTGCAGAAGTTGGTACTTGAGTTGAGTCTTGAAACAAGTCAGGTATTCTAAGACTGTAGGTGAATAGGAAAACTTGCTGTAAGGAAAAGATGAGAGACCATTTAAAGCATAGTAGGTCAGTGAAATTCATGGAGGTAGGAGATAATCTGTGTGAGGGACAACAAGTAGGCCAATGTGATTGGACTTTAAAGTGAGTAATGGGACATTATGAAGACTGGAAGGATAACAAGGGACAACATCATGAAGATCTTTAAATGTCACCTTCAAGAGAACTTATTAAGTGGGGAGATAAATGACATGGTCAGACTTAAGCTTTAGGTTAGCTACTTTTGGCAGCTGAGTGGAGGATGTGTTGGAAGGAATGAGGATTGAGTCAGGGAGTCCAGTTAGAAGTCTATTAGGAGTAAATTGTTAAATATTTTCAAACATCTTTATTATTTTGAAACCTGAGAACTTTTTTGCTTAAGCTTACCAATTTGATTATAGATGTTTTTATTTAGAACTTTTATTCAGAACTTTTATTCAAAATTATTTTATTTCAAAGGAAATAATTTGCTTTTGAAATAAAAGTTAATTATGAATCTCAGTGAGATGAATTGTTTATATAATTTCCTTGAAGGAAGATACTAATTATTCAGAAATATTTCTTTTAAGATTCTTTCTTTTAATACTAAAATATTTTTAGGTGTGACCTAATTTTGCAAATATCAACCTACTAGTTAAAAGTCTAGTATTAAAAGTCTAATACTTTTAAGTTGCTCATATCACACCCCCCCCCATTTCCCTCAAATTTTTGCTTTAATGTTTATATTGGTTTATTTTGGTCTATAGTAATGTCCTTTTTTAATTTCCCATTAAACTAATTTTGAATTCCTTTATAAAATGTGAAACTGTTTTACTTACTAGGGAAATATATCTTATATTAACATCATGTCTATATTTTCTTAAATTGTTATGATTTTGAGAAGAAAATTGGAGAACCAGTTGAGTAATAAATCTTGATATATATCATGAAAATAGTAAAAAACCAATCTCTTGATAACCTTTCTCTTCTCCTTTTTCCCTTTTTTCCTTCAATTTCTGTAATCAGAATGGAATGGCAACAAAAGATTTGACAAGACTAAAGACACTTCTCACTGAAACAGAGGTAAGAATATTTGTGGATATTTTTAGGGAAAATGTTGCTAATTTTTACAGTAGCCTTTTTGTAGTGAATTGTGGGGCATCATAGCTTTATCTTTGCTTAGAAACTGGTGAGAGGTCATTTATTTATATTGAGTATAACTTGTGCATTCCTCTACCATAAAGCTGTCTTTGACCACATTCTAGAAACCTTAGTTCTCCTTGAGACCAGTATTTCTAAGCAAGCCTTTGTTTATGTTTGCGTCCTGTTAATCCTAAAGTTGGTTAGGTACTTGCTGATTACTTTTTCTGTTATTCAGAGTTTGGTGTTAATCTATGGCCTGCAAGCCCTGAGATTAGAGAAGAGGTTAGCCAGGTAATAGAGGGCAGAGCAAGCAGTAGAAGTTTCAGTTGGAAATTGGGTACCCAGAAACTTGTATTTAATTTCTGGATTGAATAGAATTGATATACTCTCAATTTAGTCTGAGCTTTGTACTGGGAAAAATCAGCACAGTTAAGGTAATAAAGTGACATACAGTGTAATAGGGATGAAGATAATGGAGAAGTAGTATAGTTTGAAACTTATGTTAGATTGAAGGAGTTTATTGAAAATCATTGTCAGTTGGTGATTGTAGCTTCTTGCCCTGAGAAGATAAATAGGGTGAGTGGGAAGATGCTAGTAAAGAAATCGAGTTTAACTGTGTTTTTACATAGTGTAGGGAAGTTATTGGTTTTGTGTGGGAAAAGTTATAAATTAGGGGGAAAGTGAGCTTGCTTCTTATCTCTTTGTGTTTATGTGGATATATTTGTTTATCAGTCTTCAGTGGCAAGTTAGCCAAGTCATTTATCTGGCAGTTATGTCTTTCTGTCTCTCCATGTATAAACATACCCATGTATAGATATGTGTATAGGTATATGAATATAGCTATATGCCTATATATCCATGTTTAATATGTGCATATGTTTATGCAAGATATAAATGTATATTTACATATATGTACATATCTATAGAAATTATTTAGATTTATACATATATATGTGCACATATATTGGCCTAGACCTATGATTTCAGAATATATAATTATTTTTATCCCTCAGTAGTATTTTATTTTTTCCAAATACATGATAGTTTCTAACATTCATTTTTGTAAGACTTTATGGTCCAATTTTTTCTCTTTCCCACCCTTATTTCTCTATTTCCCAAGACAGCAAGCAATCTGATATAGATTATACATGTGCAATTATTTTAAAGATATTTCTATCTTTGCCATGTTGTGCAAGAAAAATCAGACCAAAAGAAAAAGAAAATAAATAAAAATGAAAATACTATGCTTTAATACACATTCAATCTTCATAGTTCACTCTTTGGATATGGATGGCATTTTGCATCCCAAGTCTGTTAGACTTGTCTTGAATCACTGTATTGCTGAAAAAAACCAAGACTCTAGTAGTTAATAATCACATAATGTTTCTGTTACTGTATATCATATTCCCCTGATTTTGCTCATTTCTCTCAGTATTAATTAGTTCATGTAAATCTTTCCAGGCTCTTCTAAAATTAACCTGCTCATCATTTCTTAATAATAGCTTTTTATTTTCAAAATACATGCAAAGATAATTTTCAACATTCTGCAGAACCTAGTATTCCAAAATTTTCTCTTTTCCTTTCTTCCTCCTACACAGCAAACAGTTCAGTATAGGTTAAACATGCAGTTCCTCTAAACACATTTCCATATTTATCATGCAGCACAAGAAAAATCAGATCAAAAAGAAAAAAAAAATGAGAAAGTGTAATGTCCAGGCTAGCTCTCTGGAGGATATCGGGACTAGCCTTGGTCTTAGTGGAGGAGTGAAGTAGGGAGGAGAGCCACCAGGAGGGTGGTCAAAGATGGAATGTCTCATTTCCAGTCTTCTCAGCCCATAAATACCTCAGTATGATTACATCATTACAGCACACTAGGCATTGTGAACCAGAAAACCATTATATCACTATACTAAATACTAAGTATATGTGAACTAGAGAACCATCATCTCATTAATCACACTGAGTTAACACCCTGCTGTAAGTATCTTTGCTTCAAGTATACTTTTCTCAGAGTTCTCCAATATCTGTGGTCCTCTACAAGAAAGAAAAAAAGCAAGCAAACAACAACAAAAAGGTGAAAATACTATGTTATGATCCATATTCAGTCTCCATACTCCTCTTTCTGGGTGCAAATGAATCTCTCTCCATCACAAGTTTTTGGAATTCACCTGCTCATTTTAAAAATATGTAGAGAACTGACTCAAACTTATAAGAATTCATACCACAATCCAATTAATAAATAGTCAAAGAATATGAACAATTTTCAGAAGAATATTCATTGTTGAAAATGGCCAAATCCATCATAGTTGATCATCACATAATTTTGTTGCTATGCACAATGTTCTTTTGGTTCTACTCAATTCACTCAGCATAAGGTCATGTAAGTCTCTCCAGACTTTCTGAAATCAGCCTGCTCATCATTTCTTATTGAACAATAATATTATTGTTACACTCATATAACATAATTTATTCAGCCATTCCCCAGCTAATGTGCATCCACTAATTTCTAGTCCCTTGCCCCTTCAAAAAATGCTGCTACAAACATTTTTGCTCATGTAAGTTCTTTTCCCCCTTTTATGAGTTCTTTGGGATACAGACTCAGTAGTGAGACTGTTTGGTCAAAGGATATACACTGTTTTGTAGCCCTTTGAGCATAGTTCTAAATTTCTCTTCAGAATGATTGGATCATTTTATAACTTCACCAAGTATGCATTAGAATCCCAATTTTCCTACATTTCCAACAATTTTTGTCATTATCTTTTCTGTCATCTTAGTCTGATAAGTGTGAAGTAGTAACTCAAAATTGTTTTAATTTGCAATTCTCTCTAATCATGCATGCTGAGTTAGCTATTTGGTCTCTGGCTTGTCGAAGGGATATCTAAGTCTTAGGTCAAGGAGGTCATTGTCTTCCTTCACTTAAATTCTTAGGGTTTATTTCTCACTAGTCTATTTTGGAGGTATTCCCCCATTTATCTGGAATCACATGTGGAGGAACCCCCCAAATTGCATGAGCAACTAATTTGAGGCTCAGCAGACTAGCTTGCTTCTCTTATGTAGAAGTTAGTTAGTGAGGCATTTGAGTGAGAAGAGCTGTACAAGTTATATATTGTGATCACTTTTAGAGATAAGATATCCATGAGATGGCACTTGTAGGAAGCCAATGTAATCCTAGGAGTAATTACACAGTCAAATCCACAAGAGAATTCTAATTGATCATTTTCAAGTAAACAAAGTATATTAATTGATTTTTTTTTTCTTTTTAAAAGAGGAAGATCTTCTGTTATATTAACATGTAGAAAAAACATGTAGAAAAATGTTTATATTTTGAGGAGTTATATTAGATCTCGTTTGTCTCTTTTAAATTTTTTTGTTTTCATTATCATTAATTTTGTTTATGGAGATAATAAGCTAGTATATCCTAAATATCTTCACAGAATCATAAAATTGGGAGGGATCATCTTATTTTTGCAGACTTTTAATGAAGGAAAATCAATTCTTGAAGCAGCTCATTCTACTTTTTGATAATAACTTTTACCAGTTGCTTCTGGTTTTGCCCTCTGGCTATTCCTTTTTCTACATAATAAAAATGAAATACTTGAAGACAACTAGATCATTTTTAGAATTTTTCTAGAAATTGAAGTCAAACTTTCTGATAGTTTATATACTATTTCTCTCTCTTCCTCCCCCCCTCTTTTTTGAGAATTAAGACATTTGTCTTTCTTTTATGGTAATTCTTCTATTTTATATGACCTTTTAGATATTATTGACAGTGGCTTAGCAATTATAACTGACAATCCTTTTACATATTTGAAGTTCTAATTCATGTGAGCCTGGTGGCTTGAATTCATCAAGAATATTCTTTTACCACCTATTTATCTCTCTTGAATCCTTGTTATTCACTTTTTCCTTTATGTTTTAAAAGTCTTTTTTGATAGAGAAAACAAAAATCTAAATTTAACAGATTTGACTTCTCTCTATTGGCAGCTACCATTGTCCCATCCATTTCAACAAAGATTCTGTCTCTTCTTTGACCATTCTTTTCCTTTCAATATAACTAAAGAATTTGTTGTTGTTGTTGTTGTCCTTAGCTTCTTTTGCTAGTTTCAGCTCATTCTGAACTTGTAATACCTTCAGGATTATTTATAGGACATTGACATGCTTTTGTATTCATCTTTTGTTATCTACCCTTCCTTCTTCTGTACATTTCTCTTTTAAACCAGGTTGGTTGGTGAATTCTGTGTATTTTTATTGATCTCTTTTGACAGCTTTCTCCCCCTGCCCCTTGGAATTGCTTCCTTTTGTGTTCAAGAATCCCATTCTTGAGCATTTTTTTTTTTTTTTTTTTTTTTTTAGAAATTTAGTTCTACTTTTTGTTTACTTTCTAAATATTAATAAGAGATGAATTAGTTATTTAACTTTTTGCTGATAAATAATTATAACATTTTATTTAGATTTTTGAAGAGCATATCTTACAGATTGTGTAGCAACCTAAGTCTAAGGGAATTACTGAAGCACATACCAATGGAAAGGGTCACATAGAGATTTGAATCCATGCCTTCTTAACTACAACCTCATTACTGTGGGCTACTAAACAGTTTCTACAATCACTTGATTAAAAAAATAAAAAAAATGATTTTTGATTTTGTTAATCCATCATCATATATAAGTTAAATGATTATTACTGAATCCTTTTGGCAACAATTTTGGAAGACTTATTTTAGCTTGCTAATTAATAATTCAGCACTTTTAATGATTTGTTTTCTCTAATTAGAATAGTATTATTTGTCAGTCAGACATATGATATCTTAAAAACCAAAGTGCAGCTGACATATTAAACAATCAAAAAACCCTTCAAAGAAAGGTAATAAAAAGATCGCTTCTTATTGTGCCTGACACTTTATAAAATAATAAAATTTATTATTCACAGCTAGGGTTTTGTTTGCATATTTGAATGAATGAATTTATTCAATAAACATTTATTAAGAACTATGTATCAGATAGTGTTCTAGGCCCTAGGGATACAAATAAAAACATAAAACAATCTTTACTTTAAAACAACTTATATTTTATCAGCAGAGACAATATATATATTTAAAAGTATATACAGATTAAATATAAAGAGAATACAATGCTTTCCTTTCTTAACATTTGGGGGAGAGAGAGAGAGAGAGAGAGAGAGAGAGAAAGAGAGAGAGAGAGAGAGAGAGAGAGAGAGAGAGAGAATGTATGTGTGTGTGTGTTTTCAGAAAATATTCTCCCAGATATTCACTTCTCCTCCCCCTTTTCTTCTCCCCATTATTCCTCCTTCTTCCAGTCTTCTTCCTTCATAAGTCCAAATCTTTCCATGTTTTTTAAAATAAAGTAGCTCACCATTTTTATACCATAGCAATATTCCAGCTCAATCATCCTATTTGTCTATGATTGTCTATGAAAGTTTTCCCCTAATTTTCTGCATTCCTTCTTTTCTGCATGTGTTTTATTTATATAAGAAAATTTTAAAATCAAAATTATCCATTTAACATTTCAGTAGTGTTTTTCACTGTGTAATATAATTTGCCTGGTATTACTAAATCTGTTTCCTTTACATCTTTTTTCCCTGGTTTCTTTGAAGTTTCTGATCTGTTGTTCTTCCAAACTTTATTATTTTTTTCTAATAATATATATTATTTTATAATTAAAATATTTTAGTAGTTTAATTAGGATGGGATTAAATACATTAGTTAGATAAGATTGCCATTTTAAAATTTATTAGTTTTACCTGTCCTTGAACAATAGATATTACTTCAATTATTTAGTTCTTATTCCATCCACATTAAAAGTGTCCGATGTTTATATTCACATAATTACTGTGTGTTTCTTTTGGAAGGTATACGCTTAGTCATTTTATACTGTCTAGTTACCTTAAAAGTTTCAAAAGAATATTGAACAATATTGCTGACACCCAGTGTAGTTTTCCTATCTTTCTTTGACTCTCAGAGTCAGAGTCAGAGTTTTCTTGACTCTGTTTTTATTGCTGATTCTTCTATGTCATGGACTCTTTCCTGAAAATTCTTTCCGTCTATACTATATTATCTCAGAGCATTAGCTCCCATTAGTTGTTACTACCTCCATGTAAATGATTCCCAGATTTATATGTTTACTTTTTGTCTCTTTTGCTTAAGGTATAGTCCTGCAATTCTTTATTACTATCGAAGGTACTACCTTCTAACCTTGGCTTATACCCTTAAATCCTTAGTTTTTCATTCTCATTAATTTATTTACTCTGTTGTCAAATCTTTTCATTTCTGTCTATATAACTTCTTTCCCCCTCTCTTTAACTGAGTTCACCATCTTCCTAGTTTCTAGTTCTCCCTAGTTCTCATTGACTCCTTCTTGTATTATTGAATGCATTAGATTTCCAATTGATCTATCTCCATGTCTCTTACCTAAATCATCAGCTCAGTTGCCAAAGTGATTTTTCTAAAGCATAAGTCTGTCTCCTGTACTCAGTACATCCCTGTATTCAATAAACTCTAGTGGCTCGCTGTTAATTTCATTATTAAATATAAATATCAAGATCTTTATAACTTAGTCTTTTAGCTTTATTATTCTCCATGTATTTTATGATCTAACCACCTTGTCCTATTTATTATTCTTCACCCTAAATCTCCATTTCCTCACTCACTATATATTTGAATTAGATGTCTCCCATCTTTGGAGTGCTTTCCCTTTTTATCTTCTTTTCTTAGATTTCTTGTCTTTTTTCATGACTCAGCTCAAATTTCACCTCTACAAGATTTTTTTTTTTTTTACAATCTCTTTTCCCTTCCTTTCCTTAGGCTTCCTTTTGAAATTACCTTATGTTCATTTGGTGCTTATCTTGTATATACCTGTTTATTGACATACCTTGTCTTTTATTAGAATGTGATCTTTTCGACCATGACTACATTTATTTATTTATTTATTTATTTTTATTTTTGATATCTTACACAGTTAGCATTGTGCCTGGCATATATTGAACTTTTTACATAACTGAAAACAGAGAGGAGACAGTTTCTAGCAGAGGGCGCTCAACAATGTCATGTGTAGCAGATAGGTTAACAATGATGAGCTTAGTGGTAATTAAAATAATTTTGAAGAGAGCAGTTTTATTTGAAGATCAAATTTAGAAGCTAGATGCAAAGGGTTGAATTGTGAATTAGAGAAGAAATAGAAGCCTTTTTAAAAAAGTTTGAGAAATTGAGAAATGATGTAGGATGATAATAATTTAAGGAGATTATAGATTTTAATGAAAGTTTTTAAAGGATGGAGAAGCCTGGAATGTGCTTTTTAGCTGGGAGAGAAGGAATCAGAACACAAATATTGAAGATAAAAAATAGAGAAAGGGATAGTTGAAAGTGAAGTCCCAGTGAAGGAAGTAATGGAATCAAACATACATGGCACTAAGAAGAGCCAACTTCATTTTCAGAGATTAGAGAATAAAGATGAAAAATGGTAGATGAAGATAAAGATCTATCACTCAAAACTGTTTAGTGGTAGTTCTTTATTAATTGCTACATTTTCTAATAAATATATTTTTTAGTGATAATGGAATCTAGTAGTATAATATTATTCCGTCTTTTCTTTAAACAAATATCATATAATAACTTAGCTAAGGCTAATGTCTTCAGCTGTGGGTCTGATTTGTGGAGTTCTGATTATTCAAAAAATAATATTTAACCCCCAAATTCCAAAACTTTGATAATGAAAGCATAAACACAAACATATTACCATAATCACTTTAATAGATTGTTCTAAATGTGGGCATCCCATCAGTTAAACAACTATGTTGAGCACAAAAATATTAGCATGAATATAATCTATAAATTTTCTGGTTATTGATTATAATAGCTAATGTGCCTTAGTATATTTATTATGCATATTTCCTTTTAAATAATTATTCTTCCAGCCAGTGTGGCATGACGGAAAAAAAGCTGGTCTTGGCATGTGTTATCTGTGTTTTCTGGCCAAGTTGTCCTTTCAATTCTCCACTGAAATCTCTTAAGATTTTAAGTTTCAAAGAAAGTCCTGATCTAAATTGGAACATATGTATTTCTCTAAGAGTTCCCCATACTGATAGACACAGGTCAACTAAAAAAAAATAGGGTTTATATTTTTATAAAAGATAGTTTATTTTCATTCATTTATCATACTATTTCATTGGGTAATTTTTTTTAAATAAAAGTTTTTTTAAAGAAAAATTTTAAAGAATCCATTAATATACATAAATAAAATTAATTTATGCACAAAACAGGGCCTTGAATATATGAGTGTACTTCAAAATGCTATTGATACATTTCTTTAAAGTTTTTGGCAATTTCATCATTTAGTGGATCGTGATAGTATTCTGTATAAGGAGACTTTGTAAATCTTTTTGAAACACACAGAATCCTTTGTAATGTGAATATCTTTAGTTTATTTGTAAGCTCAGATTTTTCTAGTAATTCCTATTTTAAGAATTTCTTTATATTGCCAAAGTTCATTTGTACGTTGGCCCATAATAAAAAAAATATATGTGTGTGTGTGTGTGTGTGTGTGTGTGTGTGTGTGTGTGTGTGTATGTATGTATTCTGGTTCTACCTTGACATTTTCTCTTTCCAGTAATTGTATTAAATTCTCTGGTGGGGTGTGGGTACTGGATTTGCAGGTTTTCTAAATTGTAGAACAAGGGACAATTTCTTCTATGAGATACTATTTTGGAAATTGCTTATATATGTTTTTCTCTTTTTAATAAAGACTGCATCTATGTTGTAATACATTTCTTCCCAATATAATTTAATGCAATATAACATAAGAAAAGGTATTAAGGAATCAGGTGAATAATTTAAATTACTAAGCAGAAACTTTTGTGTTGTAATTATACTTTTCATGTTAAAACTCCTTCCCTCATTGATCTGATTATTTATTAAAACAATGATTTCAGAATTTTCAAATTGTCTTGGTTTTCAAAATATTTTCTGTTTAAAAAAATTACAGACAGCAACTAGTAAAGTGCCATCTGAATATCACGTGGAAGACTTGGAAGAAGGTAAGGGCAAGTTAAATAAATCTGTGCTAATCTAGGCTTTTTTTCTTTTTACTTTTAGACTCCATTCTCAAGGAGAAATTTATTGAGATACCATATGTTATTGATTATGTAATTTTTAGTAGTAATTTTTTAGATTCAGATTAGATTTAGATTAAATTATAGATCAGTAATTTTTTCAGGCTTTTGATGTTATTGATGTTTGTAATTTATAATATAGGGTCTCCTACATAAATGCAGTTTATCTTTAACTTTTAAAAAGTTGTAGAGACTTGCCTGGATTATTGAGAAGTTAATGATTTGCCTTTAGTTATGTAGCCAATATTTGTCAGACACAGGATTGAATCTTTCTGACTCTGGGGCCAATACTTGTCATCAGACAAAATATTGAATAAGTTTTACTAAAGAATTAGTGTGGATAAAAGGTGTTTTTCCCTTTTTTTTTTTTTTTTTATGAACTAATAGAAGTAGAAGAGAACTTGAGGTCTCTAATTCCATATACCTATGTCCTAAGTTATAGGACTACATTTAAACTTTCTTATATATCTTGAAATTTAATTCTCAGACTATTTTCTTTATTCTAATTTATTACTTCAAAAAATTTCTTTCTTATATAACTGCTTATACTGATATAGTCTTTTACAAAGTGCTTTCCTCACAACTACCCTTTTAGGTTGGTAATAGAAATAAACTAAGGTCCAGAGAGGTTAAAAAAGTAATAACTAAAAAACCTTTTTTTCCCCTAGCATTTTTTTTTTTTTAAATTCTTAAGCTCAGTTTTGATTGGCCTAGTTTTGGAGGCAATACTTTATATTATAATTCATAAATAAATCCTATGTAACATGGACTTACAATATTGAGAGTTGTTTATTGCTTTGTATATGAAACTTTTTCCTTTAAGAAAGAGTTTTCGATAAAGAAGTATTGAATACCTAAATTATCTTAGGTATCCTAACATTTTCTCTAAATATCTAAGGAAGAGACTTTTAACAAGAAATAAATAGCTATTTTATAGAACAGGAGACTAGTAAAATGATTTAATTTTTATAGAGTTTATTCTTAAATTAGTTCTTGTTGAATGTTTTTTCTCTTAGTTGAATGATTTAATTCCATTAATCTATAGATATGTTCTCAGTAGGTATATTTCATATGCTGTTATTCGATATCATATTTTTGCATCATCTAGAATGATGATTTTGGAAAGAGTACTTTTTTTTTACAGTGAAATATTAAAATTGTTAGCAAACACATAATAAAATAATTCATACATCCTGATCATTCTCCAGGTTCTCGGAATGGTTGGCATTTCCGTCCTCCACCTAGAGGAATCACCAGCAGTGAGGAATATACTTTGTGTAAAAGGTAAAATGGCAAGTTTTTTTTTTTTTTTTAATTAATCTCTTATGTTTAATTCTTTTCTCTGTTTTTGAAAATCAGTTAATCAGTGACTGCAATTCTGGGCAAATCATTTAATTTTTCAGTGTCCCAAATATTCTTATGTTGCTGTTCTTCTTTGGTCAAGTTATATCCAAAATTTTTGACCATGCTTCTTTGTACCAAAAAAGTTTTTGAATGTTTACTTCTTATTTGTCTGTACTTATTTATAAATTATAAAATTTACATAAAAATATACATTTTAAAAGATGAGATAAAGATGTAATAATATTTTATCCTAGAGTCATTAGGAGGCCAATGGGGGCAATGACATTGTTAGACCTGCCTTTTAGCAAAACCACTTTTGCAACTGTCTGGAGTATGTAGAGGCTTGAGTTAGGAGGACCAAGTTAGGGGATTATTGCAATTGTCCTGATGTGAGATGATGAGTACCTTGATCAGGATGGTGACTTTATGAATATAAAGAAAGAGGATAGATGCACTTGTCATTATAGAGGTAAAACAATTGGCCACTGATGGGATGAGTAGGGTGAATGAGACTTGAAAAGTTGAGGATGATAAGATTTTGAACCTGAGTGTTTGGATGGATGATGCTGTCCTTGACAGAAATATTAAATAGAAAATAGAATAGGGATGGATAGGAAGTAGTGGAGCATAAATTAAAAAAAAAAATGAGAAGCAGATCACAATTCGTTCTTAAATGAAATTGGAGCAGAGAGTCTGGTTCTTACTGGTTACCGTTCAGGAGGTAGAGACCTACTTCCCTGGTGCCTGCATCAGGTGATCTGGAAGTTAATATACTGATTGGGGAAGGGAAAACATTTTCTCAGTGCTTCCTTCATAGCTCTTACAATGGATGCCTGGCTCCTCTGGCCAATGTAAAGCCCAACAGTTTTAAATAATGCCTCAGAACAAATTCTAGCATGGCAGAACCCACAAAAGAATGGGGTAAAACAGGTTTTTTTGTCCTAAGACAATTTAGCACCAGGAGAAGAGTGAAGCACTGTCTATTGTAGTCCATATCCTAGGAAACCTGCAGTAGACTTTAGAGGTAACAGAATCATATTGGCAGTGGTGGATTTTCGAATCTCTTAGTCCAGGTGGTAAGGGGTCAGATACCTGGTGAGAAGGACATAGGAATTCTTTGCTAGCAACGGGGACATGATTGTTGAATTTCCCATACTTTAATCTGGGTCTTAGTCCCACAGCAAGGAGGAACACTAGCAAAACAGAACTTATTTTATAAAATAATACTTTGATTACAAATTTATTTTTAATTCTGAATACAAGATAAAAAAATGATAATAATTTGAAATAAAGCGTAGATTAATTGTAATAGGAAAAGGTGCTGATTATAGTACAAAATATTATTTAGTTTATAGTTGAAAATTAGACGTATTTAATAAATAACAATTTATTTATGAGGAAATATTTGTACTTTTTAAATAGTTTTCTTAGATTGTGTTAAGTAGCACATATATGTATTTGAATAGTTGAACCACTTGATGTCAGTGTTGCTTCAGAAACCTTAAAAACAAAACAAAACAAAAAAAACTTGTCTAAGAGGAATAATAGTAACATGTCATATAAGGGGAATGTTTATAGGTGAAATTTTTGAGAGATCTTCAATTTGTTATGATTTTGAACCTACTTATTACTGCTTTGTTACCCTCTTTTTGCCAGAAAATACAGAATGAGATTAGTGGAGGTGGGAGGCAGGCTTTTAAATTGCAATTGGAATAATTTTTTTGGGGGTGAGGGGTTTCCTGAGGCAATTGGGATTAAGTGACTTGCCCAGGGTCACACAGCTAGTATGTGTTAAGTGTCTGAGGCCAAATTTGAACTCAGATCCTCCTGACTTCAGGGCTGGTGCTCTATCCATTGCGCTACCTAGCTGCCCCTAGAGTAACTTTTGCTTCTAAAATATTCTTTTTTAAGCAACTCATTGCATTGTGACCAATTGAATCTATTGGAAAATACATCTTGTTCTAGTTAGTAAAGAAAGAGAACACATAAATACATTTTTAGTGTGCCTTTTCAAGAAATGGTACAATTATCTTTTCTTTTTGCTTAGATTCTTAGAACAAGGGATTTGTAGGTATGGTGCCCAATGTACATCAGCCCATTCCCAGGAAGAGCTATCTGAATGGCAGAAAAGATATGCATCAAGACTTATAAAATTGAAACAGCAGAAAGAAAGTAAACAATTTACTGGAAGTTACATGGAAACCTTGATAGAGAAATGGATGAATTCATTAGCTCCTGAGAAAGTGGTGAGGAAAATAATTTTTATATTTTTCTATTTTAACCACAAGTTTGTTTGAATCTTAACTTTTCGTATACATTCTGTTCTTTTTTTCATGTTCTTTGGGTAAAAATAGTTAAGTGAATTTCTGAATGAAGCATCCTGTTGTAGTGCAGAGTTTGACATCAGAACCCTTGGATCCAAATTCTGACTTTGATATGGACTGTATATCTAAGGAATAAGTTAGTGTTCTGATTTATGAATGGAGATTCTGATGTTTAGACTACTTCATTAAGTTGTTTGTATAGATCATATGAGTTAACAAATATGAAACTTTGAATGTAATCTGTAAGGAAATATTTTTAGATCTACAATAAATTTAAAATAAAATAGGTGTCTGTTTTTAATGTTGCAGCTTTAGTTCAGCCATTTAGAGCTTGGGAGTTATTAAAACATTTTTCATTCTTTCATTTAAGGCATATGTAATTTTAATTTTTAGTCATGTTTTTCATGTCCTTTGATTTATTGCATTCTGTTTCTATGATAGAAACATGATCCCACTGCACAGAATTTCTTTAGTAATAATTTTGTTGTTGAAACAGATTCACTAGGTTTGATTATTATTATTATTTTTTTTTTTTAAGGCAGATGGGGTTAAGTGACTTTTCCAGAGTCACATAGTTATTAAGACTTAAGTATCTGAGGCTGAATTTGAATTCAGGTCCTCTTGACTCCAGGGCCAGTGCTCTATCCTCTGTGCCAACTAGCTGCCCCAGCTTGATTATTCATGGTAACAGATATATAACATTAGTTATTTTCTTTTTAATTCCAGCTTAGTGAATGTGTAGAAGGTGTGTGGGTGGAGCATAATCCAGAACTATCTCTTACTGTCACCACCAAAAAATCTTATCAGACATGGACATTTGCTCTCACTTGTAAGGTATGATTCTTGTTATTGCTTTTAAACGAATTAACATTGGTGAATATATTGATCATTCTTGTTTGAAGGTCATCAGTTCTTTTTTATGGAAATCAATATTTTATGTAAGCTTTATATTACCTTTTAAAAATATATATGAATTGTATTTTGGTCATTAAAACTATGTCAAACCCTTTTGTTAGTCTTTGAGGCAATAGTTATAGAAGATTTATATGTGTATATCTGTGTCTATCTATCAGAGGAAATTTTGTAACATTATTTATTTGATGTATCATTTCTTTTAAAAATTATCATTTCTTAAATATATCTAAATTCTATCCTGAAAATTGTTGAATTAATCTTTGTGTGAGATGAGAAAAAATTGGAACTTGTTTTTGTAGTTGGTGAAACCATTGTCCCATTAAACTATGTCACTGTGTCAATAAGATACATCACAATGAGAATGTGGTACAGGAGGATTACGTTGCTGCAGTATTTCTCTTCCTAAATGATAATGTTTAGGGTTAAGTTTCTTTGAATATGCACATTAAAACAGTTTTGTATTATTACTTATTGGATTTTATTGTATTATACTATCTCATAGCCTACTTGGGAGTTTTGAGTACTCAGGCCTTAGCTATGAAAACCTCCTTCACTCTGCAGAAATAACTCTGTGAGGTATTGCAGACTTTGATATTGAGAATAAGAAAGAGGATAGAGGATCTGAACAACAGGTGACTGAAGAATTACCAGGGATAGCAATGAAATATGCCATAAAAAGATCACTCTTTAATAGTTATTTTTTATCATTTTAATTTTTATTTAAATAGATCATTTATAAAATTTATAACTTTAATACATTCTAGAGATATGGGAAAATTAAAGTTTTGTGTGGAAATAACTTAAATATTGATTTTAAAAATGGATTTTTACTCAACGAATTGTTAACTTTCTTGTAGCCTGCCAGAATGCTGTATCGAGTAGCATTGCTTTATGATGCTCATCGTCCTCATTTTAGCATCATTGGAATATCTGCTGGAGATAGTACTACTCAAGTATCACAGGAAGTCCCAGAAAACTGTCAAGAATGGATAGGAGGGAAGATGGCTCAGAATGGATTAGATCATTATGTGTATAAAATTGGTATAGCATTTAACACAGAGATATTTGGAACTTTTCGCCAAACCATAGTTTTTGACTTTGGATTGGAACCAGTGCTCATGCAAAGAGTAATGATTGATGCTGCTTCTACAGAAGGTAACATTTAGAATTTTTTCTCTCTGGTAGGATATCGTTAGTAGTTCTGTTCAAAAAAATGTAGTAGTCTTGAAATGTGATATTAATAAGTGATAATAGATATTAGAGATTTCAAATTAATTGAAACATTTCTTCCATAATAAATAACACTAGTATGGTAGAATTAATAAGGTCCATTTTTACCCTGTTCTCTTAATGGAAATAATTTTTATGCCTGTACTTCTTTGAGAATTCTAAGGCTTATGTGATCAGAGGGTTATATTATTTTCTCTCTTTTATCTATTATTGTATAAATATAATTCAAATATTATTACTAGCAGTATTTATTAAAATAGTTGTCTTTTATATCCAGTTTTATATAATAGGAAAAATTCCTTGTCATGGATGACAATTTATACTAACATTTTTTTGCTGATATAGATAAAACAAGTTCTTAGTGAAAAATTCCTCGTACCAGAAATTATCTAAAGAGATTTGTTTTTTTTTTTGGTATGGGATTTGTATAAATCAAGTTTATTTTAATGTTTATATGGCATTGATTATTTAAATTAAATTTGTCCTGATTTTACATAATATATTTCTGGGGAGGTTTTTTTATAAATTAGAGGGGGACATTATAACATAAAGTGCAAAGTAGGATGGCCAATGGCAATGCTAAATTAAAGTACCTGGTGGTTATTGATTTGTGACATGATTTATTTCATTAGCTAATAACATCCTGAACACAGCGAGGAATATTTTGATATTCATTCAATAATTGATTTAACAAACATTAGCAACTGAGATTTTAATGAGATCGTAATTGTAAATTGTTTTGGAGATGAAAAGATTGATAGGCCAGGAACAATAGGAACTTAAAATATTTGAATTTAGATAAAGTAATCAGACTTTACAGTTTATATCCTGGCTTTGAATGCATAGGTAATGAAAGAATCCCAATGAAGAAAAACTCCTTAGTCTTGCTAAGGCAAAGAGGGAGTACCTAATACAAAGACGATTCAAGTCCAAGAAACTCAAGTGTCTTTTTTAACAGTATCAATTTTGTGCTCTAGGAAAAGAATTCTAGATTCCTGAAAATAAGGGCAAATTATTTTATTGAATTTTCATATCCCCAGCTAGCTTAGACATTTTAATTTATAATGTACCCATATGTACTTATTAGTTTACATTTCTTTGAGTTTAAAGCTTAAGTACCAATGCATATTTTATATCTATTTATGAAGAAAAATGTTTAATTTACAAATGTTTTCTGTTGCAGAAGTTTCCAGTTTGGTTGTTTGAAAACATTTTTAGTGATATATTTGTAGACATCTTAAACTCTGAACCCATTAACTTTTTCCCCATTCCTTCCTCCAATTCTCAGCTATTGTCAATGGTATCATCATCTTCCTAGAAAACAGGTACCCTATATAGGTACCCTCGACTCTTCACTCTTATCTGCCATATTCAATCTGTTGTCAACTCCTGCCAATTCTGCCTTTGTTTCTTGCATTTGCTCCCTTCTCTCTTATGACATCGACCGGACACCTATTTTAACCTCTCTTCACTTTGACCTAGATTAGTGAACCAGCCTCTGATTGGTCTCCTTCCCATTTTCAATCCAGCCATCACTCCCAAATGGGTTTAATATGCATATGTAACTATCACAAGCACACGTGTGCACACATACACATACACATTCTCTCTCTCTCTTTTCTCTCTCTTTCCCTCCCTCCTTCCCTCCTTCCCTCCCTCCCCCTCTCTCCCTTTCCCTCCTTCCCTTTCCCTCCTTCCCTTCACCTCCTTCCCTTCTTCCTTCCCTTCCTCCCTCCCTCCCTCCCTCTCTCTCTCTCTCTCTCTTTCTTTCCCTCTCTCCTGTTAATAAATTCCAATGACTTCCTATCCTTTTATGATCCACTATAAAAAAAAACCAACCAAACAACAAAACCCTTCTGTTTTTTAAAGCCTTTCCCAACCTGACCCATTCTTACTTTTCCAAACTTCTTACATCTTTTGTCTCATGTATTCTTGAGACTCATTGACACGGACCTCATTCTTTTATTTATTTTGTTTTGTTTTGTTTTGTTTTTGCACAAGATACTCCCCATTTCCTTATTCTAAAAACATTTTTACTGACTCTCGCCCATACTTAGAATTCTCTCCTTTATTCCCATCTCTTGCCTTCCCTAATTTTCTTAAAATTTCAGCTAAAATCCCATATTCTCCACAAAACCTTTTCTATCTTTTAGTGCCTTCCTTCTGTGATTATCCCTATTTTTGTCTTATATGTAGTGAGTTTGTATATTGTAATTTTCATGCTCTCTCTTCCATTAGACTGTGAATTTCCTTGGGACTCATTTATTTTTCCATCTTCAGCATCCAGTACAGTATGTAGCACATTGTAGGTGCTTCATAAATTTTTTTTTTTTTAATGGCAATGTAGGTATTCCTTCATTAAAATAACATGTAAAGTGCTTTGTAAATTCTAAAGCAATATGTAAATTCAGGTTATGATTATTATTACCATAATTACTATTATGATGATGATTTACATTATACCTTCTATTGATACATATGGCATTCCTTTCAAATTTTAGTAAGTGCCCTTTGTAAATTGTGGTAGAGAAAAAAAATTCCAAGTGATGAACTCTTCCCTACCCCCCCCCCCCCAAATTAAATTTGTTCTTAGAGAGCTGACAGGGACTTGAAGAAGGAAGGAAGAAGATTTTCCTAAGACAAGTAGGCAAGAATTAGAAAAATGGAAGGAGAATAAAGATATGTAATTAAGATAGTTTTGGTAACTTTGGGGAGGAACTGTATATCTAAATCTAAGTCTATGTATATATCTATAGAGATAGGTAGATATAGCTATGTATATACTATAAACCCTTTTAATTTATTCAGCATGAAGTTTTGAAAAAAGTGACTAATATATTGCATTCAAATAATATCAGTAAATTGAAACTTCTCTTTCTGATGCTTTGGTATCAGGTAAAAACTACGTTTGCACAGTACACTGTTCTTCATTGACTGAAGACTGTTATAGGCTGCTAGCAGCCCTTAACATGATAGGACCAGGTGTCCTCAGAGTTGTTTTTCATGGAAATATTGACCAAAGTGGGAGTTAAATTCCATTAGCGGTCAAGTGCCAGAATGAGAGACCAGCAGAAGTAAAAGATAGTTGAAAAGAACTTTGAAAAAAGACCTCTAATTGTTTTTATGTCTGTTAAGTATAATTTAATAATTTTTTCTACTTTTTCTAAGGTAGACTTTCAAGGAATACATATCGTTTTTTAAAAATTGATTATTTTTGAGATCCTAGGAGAGTTCATATCCACAAAATAGACTACAGATACTTTATATAAAAGTTTTTTGAATAAATTTTTGCTTTACACAATGACAACCCAGATTCTGCAAAAGGAAATGTGCGTATCACTTTTCTTCTCATGTCTTCTCCCATATGCCAGCTCAATCAAATTGTATACTTTATAGTGGGAAGTAAACTGATTGAAGTATTTTTCTTAGTGAAGAATAAACAAGATTTGAAATTCTGCTTCAAATGTCTATGATGATGAAGTTAAACAATCTCCATATTTAAATCTTGTTATTCATTATCTCCCTTTGAACTTATTACAAAATCCTATATAGCTACATTAACAATAGGTTATCTTTCTCTTAACAAAGTTCTTGATAGAGAACAGGATGAATTTTTAAGGCTTGAACTGTATTTGGCAGATGATTTTGTATTACCAGCATAATAAAAAGGTAATTTTTTTTGCCCTATTTAGGAATTGATGAGCCAGTTTGTAGCTTCCCTTTTGTGATCCTTTTGATTATCATAGCTCTTTTAAGGGCAAAATATGGAGATGAATTTGAAACCCATTTGCTGTATTTTTTTATATTAGTTATATTAAAAATAATAGAAAAGGATTTTGAAATTGCTGTTCAAAGTGAAGGCTCGGGGCTACACTTGGATTTTATTTTTCTATGATACTTGTTACTAGTTAATGTGGATGATTTTAATTTAAAATAACCACAAAGTTCTCAGAAGTAGCATAGCCTTGTATTTTAGAATTGGATAGGTCCATATCCTCATCAAAAACTCTGTAGTTATAGATCTTGGCTCTAGGCCATTTATCCTTTATACATAACATTTCAAATGGTTACCCTTTCCACTATTCTGATTTCATTTACAAATGTTCTTGGCATTATCTAGTTTAGTTGTGTCTCGTGCAGGTTTATTTTTTTCTTCAACTTTTTTTGGTAAGGTGATCTTTTGCATTAAAAAAATTTTTTAAGTTTTTATTTTAAAACTTTTTATTTTCAAAACATATGTATGGTTGTCAAAATTCATCCTTGCAAAACCTTGTACAAGTTCTAAATTTTTTTCTCCTTCCCTTTCTGCCACCTCTTCCCCTAGATGGCAAAGTAATCCAATATATGTTAAACATGTGCAGTTCTTCTATATATGTTTACACAATTATTGTGCTGCACAAGAAAAAAATCAAATCAAAAAGGAAATAAAATGAGAAAGAAAACAAAATTCAAGCAAACAATGAAAAAAAAAAAGTGAAAATACTATATTGTGATCCACATTCAGTCCACACTTTCCTCCCTCTGGGTGCAGATGACTTCTCCATCACAAGATCACTGGAACTGGCCTGAATTACCTCTCTGTTGAAAAAAGCCATATCTATCCAGAATTGATCATTGTATATATGTTGTATAGTGTTATTGTTGCTGTATACAATGTTCTCTTAGTTCTACTACTCACTTCATTTAGCATCATCGGTTCATGAAAGTCTCTCCAGGTCTCTCTGAAATCATCCTGCTGATTGTTTCTTACAGAGCAATAATATTCAACATTCATATATTATTAACTCAGCCATTCTCCAACTGATGAGCATTCACTCAGTTTTCAGTTCCTTGCCACTGCATAAAGGGCTTGACCATTGTTTTGTAAAGTGAACTTATATCCATTTAGATTGCTGTTTGCCTTAGAGGCTATGTTCTTCAGGTTGGCAAAGAAGTTTGCTAATGGAGGGAGTTTCTGAGTTGTTTTTGGCCTCTGCCTTGTGATAACTATTTTGCATGTATGAGATTCAACTTCTCTAAGAAATGGTTTGAATCATAGTCTTTTTACTTTTATTTTTATTCTACTTTTCCAACTTGTCATAACAAGTCATTTATTTATTTATTTTTATATAATATGGTTTGACTTAAGGAAAGAAGAACACCAAATTGCCAGTATCAAAAATAAAGTGAAATTAAAGAAAATATTTTGAGTTGTGTTGTCCAGTTATATGACAACAACTCTAACAATCTCAGGAGTATGGATGAATATTTACAAAAATATAAATTGCCCAGATTAACAGAAGTAGAAGAACATTTAAATAATCCTGTTTTAGAACAATTGAATAATTAATCACTGATCTTCTTAAGAAAAAAACCCAGAACCAGATGGGTTCATAAGTGATTTCTACCAAATATTTAAAGAACAATTGTTTCAATTTTGTATAAACTCTTTAGAAAAATAAGCAAAGAGAGTCCTTTCATATTCTTTTTATGACACAGATATGGTCCTGATAATTAAACCACAAAGAACAGAAACAGAAAGAAAACTATAGATCAATTCCCCTAAGGAATATTGATTCAAAAATTTTAAATAAAATAATGGCAGCAAAATTAGATCACTATATCACAAAGATCATGCACTGTGTCCAGGTGGGATTTATACCCAAAATCAAGAACTAGATCAATATTAGGTTTTCCATCAATATAACTGACCATATTAATAACAAAACAAACAGAAAAACCATATACTATTTCACTAGATGTAGAAATACTTTTAACAAAATCAACAACCATTTTTTATAAAAATGCTGGAAAGCATATGGTTTGATAAATTTCCTTAAAAGATGTTACATCTAGACAGGAACAAATAATGATGAATATTGGAGGGGCTGTGGGAAAACTGGTATACATTGATGCATTCATTGTTGGTGGAGTTGTGAAAGAATCCAGCCATTCTGGAGAGCAATCTGGAATTATGCTCAAAAAGTTATCAAACTGTGCATATCCTTTGACTCAGCAGTGCTACTATTGGGCTTATATCCCAAGGAAATACTAAAAAAGGGAAAGGGACCTGTATGTGCCAAAATGTTTGTGGCAGCCCTTTTTGTAGTGGCTAGAAACTGGAAAATGAATGGATGTCCATCAATTGGAGAATGGTTGAGTAAATTGTGGTATACGAATGTTATGGAATATTATTGTTCTGTAAGAAATGACCAACAGGAGGAATACAGAGAGGCTCAGAGAAACTTACATCAACTGATGCTGAGTGAAACGAGCAGAACTAGTAGATCATTATACACTTCAACAATGATACTGTATGAGGATGTATTCTGATGGAAGTGGATATCTTCAACATAGAGAAGAGTTAATCCAATTCCAGTTGATCAATGATGGACAGAATCAGCTACACCCAGAAAAAGGAACACTGGGAAATGAGTGTAAACTGTGAGCATTTTTTTGTTTGTTTTTCTTCCCAGATTATTTTTACCTTCCGAATACAATTCTTCCTTTGCAACAACACAAGAACAAAATTCAGTTCTGCACATATATATTGTACCTAGGATATACTATAAGATATTTAATATGTATGGGAATACCTGCCATCTAGGGGAGGGGATGGAGGGAAGGAGGGGAAAAACTCAGAACAGAAGGGAGTACAAGGGATAATGTTGTTAAAAAAAAAAGTTACCTATGTATATGTAATGTCAAAAAAAAAGTTATAATTATAAAATTAATTTAAAAAAAACAAAAAGATGTTATATCTATCTAATACCATCATCAAGCCTTATCCTGCAGTAGGGATAAGTTAGAAGCCTTTTTAATAAAATAAGGTTTCATGAAGCAAGGATGTCCGTTGTCACCGCTATTCAATAGTGTATCAGACATGCTAGCTCTAATAATAAGAAAGGAAAAAGAAACAACATTAGAATAGGCAATATGGAAAACAAAACTATTGGTTTTTTTATGATGATGGAACAAGATGAAATAGAATTCCATATCTGTTGATAGAAATTTCTTTTTTTTTAAATTTATTTAGAATTTTTTTTTCACAGTATATATGCATGAGTAATTTTTTTTAATAATATTATCCCTTGTATTCATTTTTCCAAATTATCCCCCCCCCCTCCATTCCCTCCCCCCAATGACAGGCAATCCCATACATTTTACATGTGTTACAATATGTTAGGATTACTAAGTGAGAACTCAGGTTGTCTGGACAGTGACAAGGTGAGAATTCAGGTTTTCTGGACAATTACAAGGTGAGAACTCAGGTTGACTTGATAGAAGGAGCAAGCTCATTGGCTGAAGTGGTTCTTCCCAGAAGCCCTTGCATTATCCCACGCCCATTCTCTGGGAGGATAAAAAGCAACAGTGGGCCTGGAAAGTGAGTCTACATGGAGAAGGATAAGAGCTGGAGGAGATTCAAGGAGAAGACTCTGCATTGCATCAGGCTTGACGGGGCTCTCTGCAGGAAGGGAAGTCACTTCTCTGGACAAGAGTTAACAGCAACTGCAGAGAGCCGACTTCCCTTCCTGCAGAGAGCTGCGTCAAGCAAGATGTAATTCAGAGTCTTTTTCTATCTCTGGCTGTCCTCTCTTTTATCCTCCCAGAGAATGGGCGTGGGATAATGCAAGGGCTTCAGGGAAGAACCACTTCAGCCAATGAGCTTGCTCCTTCTATCAAGTCAACCTGAGTTCTCACCTTGTAATTGTCCAGACAACCTGAATTCTCACCTTGTCACTGTCCAGACAACCTGAGTTCTCACCTAGTAATCCTAACAACAATACAACCTAGGTACAATATATGTGTGTAAATACCATTTTCTTGTTGCATATTAAGTATTAGATTACGAAGGTATAAATAACCTGGGTAGATAGACAGTAGTGCTAACAATTTACGTTCACTTCCCAGTGTTCCTTCTCTGGGTGTAGTTATTTGTGTCCATCATTGATCAACTGGAAGTGAGTTGGATCTTCTTTATGTTGAAGATAACCACTTCCATCAGAATATATCTTCATACAGCATTGAAGTGTACGGCGATCTTCTGGTTCTATTCATTTCACTCAGCATCAGTTGATGTAAGTCTCTCCAAGCCTCTCTGTATTCCTCCTGCTGGTCATTTCTTACAGAGCAATAATATTCCATAACCTTTATATACCATAATTTACCCAACCATTCTCCAATTCATGGGCATCCATTCAACTTCCAGTTTCTAGCCACTACGAAAAGAGCTTCAACAAACATTTTGGCACATACAGGTCCCTTTCCCTTCTTTAGTATTTCTTTGGGATATAAGCCCAATAGTAGCAATGCTGGGTCAAAGGGTATGCACAGTTTTGATAACTTTTTGGGCATAGTTCCAAATTGCTCTCCAGAATGGCTGGATTCTTTCACAACTCCACCAGCAATGTATCAGTGTCCCAGTTTTCCCACATCCCCTCCAACATTCATCATTAATTGTTCCTGTCATCTTAGCCAATCTGACAGGTGTATGGTGGTATCTCAGAGTTGTCTGAATTTGCATTTCTCTAATCAGTAGTGATTTGGAACACTTTCATATGAGTGGATATAGTTTCAATTTCATCATCTGAGAATTGTCTGTTCATATCCTTTGACCATTTATCAATTGGAGAATGGTTTGGTTTCTTATAAATTAGGGTCAGTTCTCTATATATTTTGGAAATGAGACCTTTGTCAGAACCTTTAACTTTAAAAATATTTTCCCAATTTGTTACTTCCCTTCTAATCTTGTTTGCATTAGTATTGTTTGTACAGAAACTTTTTAGTTTAATGTAATCAAAATTTTCTATTTTGTGATCAACAATGATCTCTAGTTCTCCTCTGGTCATAAATTCTTTCCTCCTCCACAGGTCTGAGAGGTAGACTATTTTCTGTTTCTCTAATCTATTTATTATCTCATTCTTTATGCCTAAATCATGGACCCAATTTGATCTTATCTTGGTATATGGTGTTAAGTGTGGATCCATATCTAATTTCTGCCATACTAATTTCCAGTTTTCCCAACAGTTTTTTCCGAATAATGAATTTTTATCCCTAATGTTGGAATCTTTGGGTTTGTCAAAGATTAAATTGCTATAGATGTACCCTTTTTTGTCCTTTGTATCTAATCTGTTCCACTGATCTACCGGTCTATTTCTTAGCCAATACCAAATGGTTTTGGTGACTGCTGCTATATAATATAGCTTTAGATCAGGTACACTTAGACCACCTTCCTCTGACTTTTTTTTCATTAGTTCCCTTGCAATTCTTGACCTTTTATTCTTCCATATGAATTTTGTTGTTATTTTTTCTAGGTCATTGAAATAGTTTCTTGGGAGTCTGATTGGTATAGAACTAAATAAATAGATTAGTTTGGGGAGTATTGTCATCTTTATTATATTCGCTCAGCCTATCCAAGAGCACTGAATGTCTTTCCAATTATTTAAATCTGACTTTATTTTTTTGGCATGTGTTTTGTAATTTTTCTCATATAATTCCTGACTATTCTTTGGTAGATGGATTCCCAAATACTTTATACTCTCAACATTTGTTTGGAATGGAATTTCTCTTTGTTATCTCTTGCTGTTGCATTTTGTTGGTGATATATAAAAATGCTGAGGATTTATGTGGATTTATTTTGTATCCTGCCACTTTGCTAAAATTCTGAATTATTTCTAATAGCTTTTTAGCAGAGTCTTTGGGGTTCTCTAAGTATACCATCATGTCATCTGCAAGGAGTGATAGTTTGATTTCCTCATTTCCTACTCTAATTCCTTGAATCTCTTTCTCGGCTCTTATTGCCGAGGCTAGCTTTTCTAGTACTATATTGAATAGTAATGGTGATAGTGGGCAACCTTGTTTCACTCCTGATCTTACTGGGAAAGGTTGCAGTTTATTTCTATTGCATATTATGCTTACTGACGGTCGTAAATATATGCTCCTGATTATTCTAAGGAATAGTCCATTTATTCCTATACTCTCAAGAGTTTTTATTAGGAATGGATGTTGGATTTTGTCAAATGCTTTTTCTGCATCTATTGAGATGATCATATGGTTTTTATTAATTTGATTATTAATATGGTCAATTATACTAATAGTTTTCCTAATATTAAACCAGCCCTGCATTCCTGGTATAAATCCTACTTGATCATAGTGTATTATCCTGGGGATGATTTTCTGAAGTCTTTTTGCTAATATCTTATTTAAGATTTTAGCATCAATTCATTAAGGAAATTGGTCTATAATTTTCTTTCTCATTTTTCGATCGACCAGGTTTAGGTATCAGTACCATGTCTGTGTCATAAAAGGAGTTTGGTAGGACTCCTTCATCCTCTATTTTTTCAAATAGTTTATATAGCATTGGGGCTAATTGTTCTTTAAATATTTGGTAGAATTCACATGTAAATCCATCTGGCCCTGGGGATTTTTTCCTGGGGAGGTGATTAATAGCTTGTTCTATTTCTTTTTCTGAAATGGGACTATTTAAGCAATTTATCTCCTCCTCTGTTAATCTAGGAAGCCTATATTTTTGGAGGAAGTCATCCATTTCACTTAAGCTATCAAATTTATTGGCATAAAGTTGTGCAAAATAACTCCTTATTATTTCTCTAATTTCCTCTTCATTGGTGGAAAGATCCCCCTTTTCATTTGTAAGACTAACAATTTGATTTTCCTCTTTCTTTTTTCTGATCAGATTTACCAAAGGTTTATCTATTTTATTAGCTTTTTCATAAAACCAACTCTTGGTTTTATTTATTAATTCAATAGTTTTTTTACTTTTAATTTTATTGATTTCTCCTTTTAATTTTTGTATTTCCAGTTTAATTTTTGGTTGGGGGGATAGATATTTCTTATGAAGAATAAGACAAATGTGTGTATACATAGAAGTATATATTTATATATACATAATATATATTTATTCGAACTTATCCAAATGTACATAAATACATAGATACTTAAACACACACAAGTTTAAATATACCATAAATGTCCATTAAAACTAGAAGAACACATTCAGTAAAAAGTTAGGGGTAAATAGACCAAAAAGTAATTGGAAACTGAATAATCTCATCTTAAAGAATGACTGGGTGAAAGAGCAAATTATAGAAACAATTAACAATTTCACCCAAGATAATGATAATGATGAGACATTATATCAAAATCTTTGGGATGCAGCTAAAGCAGTAATAAGGGGAAATTTTATATCTTTAGAGGCTTATTTGAAGAAAATTGAGAAAGAGAAGATTAACGAATTGGGCTTACAACTTAAAAGGCTAGAAAAAGACCAAATTATAAACCCCCAACCAAAAATTAAACTCGAAATACAAAAATTAAAAGGAGAAATCAATAAAATTGAAAGTAAAAAAACTATTGAATTAATAAATAAAACCAAGAGTTGGTTTTATGAAAAAGCCAATAAAATAGATAAACCTTTGGTAAATTTGATCAAAAAAAAGAAAGAGGAAAATCAAATTGTCTTACAAATGAAAAGGGGGATCTTTCCACCAATGAAGAGGAAATTAGAGAAATAATAAGGAGTTACTTTGCCCAACTTTATGCCAATAAATTTGATAACTTAAGTGAAATGGATGACTTCCTCCAAAAATATAGGCTCCCTAGATTAACAGAGGAGGAGATAAATTGCTTAAATAGTCCCATTTCAGAAAAAGAAATAAAACAAGCTATTAATCAACTCCCCAGGAAAAAATCCCCAGGACCAGATGGATTCACATGTGAATTCTACCAAACATTTAAAGAACAATTAGCCCCAATGTTATATAAATTATTTGAAAAAATAGGGGATGAAGGAGTCCTACCAAACTCCTTTTATGACACAAACATGGTACTGATACCTAAACCTGGTAGATCGAAAACTGAGAAAGAAAATTATAGACCAATCTCCTTAATGAATATGATGCTAAAATCTTAAATAAGATATTAGCAAAAAGACTTCAGAAAATCATCTCCAAGATAATACACTATGATCAAGTAGGATTTATACCAGGAATGCAGGGCTGGTTTAATATTAGGAAAACTATTAATATAATTGACCATATTAATAATCAAATTAATAAGAACCATATGATCATCTCAATAGATGCAGAAAAAGCATTTGACAAAATCCAACATCCATTCCTAATAAAAACTCTTGAGAGTATAGGAATAAATGGATTATTCCTTAGAATAATCAGGAGTATATATTTAAGACCGTCAGTAAGCATAATATGCAATAGAAATAAACTGCAACCTTTCCCAGTAAGATCAGGAGTGAAACAAGGTTGCCCACTATCACCATTACTATTCAATATAGTACTAGAAACGCTAGCCTCGGCAATAAGAGCCGAGAAAGAGATTCAAGGAATTAGAGTAGGAAATGAGGAAATTAAACTATCACTTTTTGCAGATGACATGATGGTATACTTAGAGAACCCCAAAGACTCTGCTAAAAAGCTACTAGAAATAATTCAAAATTTCAGCAAAGTGGCAGGATACAAAATAAATCCACATAAATCCTCGGCATTTTTATATATCACTAACAAAATGCAACAGCAAGAGATACAAAGAGAAATTCCATTCCAAACAAATGTTGAGAGTATAAAATATTTGGGAATCCATCTACCAAAGAAAAGTCAGGAATTATATGAGAAAAATTACAAAACACTTGCCACAAAAATAAAATCAGATTTAAATGATTGGAAAGACATTCAGTGCTCTTGGATAGGCCGAGCGAATATAATAAAGATGACAATACTCCCCAAACTAATCTATTTATTTAGTGCTATACCAATCAGACTCCCAAGAAACTATTTTAATGACCTAGAAAAAATAACAACAAAATTCATATGGAAGAATAAAAGGTCAAGAATTGCAAGGGAACTAATGAAAAAAAACTCAGAGGAAGGTGGTCTAAGTGTACCTGATCTAAAGCTATATTATATAGCAGCAGTCACCAAAACCATTTGGTATTGGCTAAGAAATAGACCGGTAGATCAGTGGAACAGATTAGATACAAAGGACAAAAAAGGGTACATCTATAGCAATTTAATCTTTGACAAACCCAAAGATTCCAACATTAGGGATAAAAATTCATTATTCGGAAAAAACTGTTGGGAAAACTGGAAATTAGTATGGCAGAAATTAGATATGGATCCACACTTAACACCATATACCAAGATAAGATCAAAATGGGTCCATGATTTAGGCATAAAGAGGGAGATAATAAATAGATTAGAGGAACAGAGGATAATCTACCTCTCAGACTTGTGGAGGAGGAAGGAATTTATGACCAGAGGAGAAGTAGAGATCATTATTGATCACAAAATAGAAGATTTTGATTACATCAAACTAAAAAGTTTCTGTACAAATAATACTAATGCAAACAAGATTAGAAGGGAAGTAACAAATTGGGAAAATATTTTTAAAAACAAAGGTTCTGACAAAGGTCTCATTTCCAAAATATATAGAGAACTGACCATAATTTATAAGAAACCAAACCATTCTCCAATTGATAAATGGTCAAAGGATATGAACAGACAATTCTCAGAGGAAGAAATTGAAACTATATCCACTCACATGAAAGAGTGTTCCAAATCACTACTGATCAGAGACATGCAAATTAAGACCACTCTGAGATACCACTACACACCTGTCAGATTGGCTAAGATGACAGGAACAAATAATGACAAATGTTGGAGGGGATGTGGGGAAATTGGGACACTAATACATTGCTGGTGGAGTTGCGAAAGAATCCAGCCATTCTGGAGAGCAATCTGGAATTATGCCCAAAAAGTTATCAAACTGTGCATACCCTTTGACCCAGCAGCGCTACTACTGGGATTATATCCCAAAGAAATACTAAAGAGCGGAAAGAGACATATATGTGCCAAAATGTTTGTGGCAGCTCTTTTTGTTGTAGCTAGAAACTGGAAGATGAATGGATGTCCATCAGTTGGAGAATGGTTGGGTAAATTGTGGTATATGAAGGTTATGGAATATTATTGCTCGGTAAGAAATGACCAGCAGGAGGAATATAGAGAGGCCTGGAGAGACTTAAATCAACTGATGCTGAGTGAAATGAGCAGAACCAGAAGATCACTGTACACTTCAACAACAATACTGTATGAGGATGTATTCTGATGGAAGTGGAAATCTTCAACATAAAGAAGATCCAACTCACTTCCAGTTGATCAATGATGGACAGGGGTAGCTACACCCAGAGAAGGAACACTGGGAGGGGAATGTAAATTGTTAGCACTAATATCTGTCTGCCCAGGTTGCATGTACCTTCGGATTCTAATGTTTATTGTGCAACAAGAAAATGATATTCACACACATGTATTGTACCTAGACTATATTGTAACACATGTAAAATGTATGGTATTGCCTGTCGTCGAGGGGATGGAATAGAGGGAGGGGGGGTAATTTGGAAAAATGAATACAAGGGATAATATTATAAAATATATATATATATATTAAAAAAAAAAAAAACTAGAAGAACAAGTTACTTAAAACAACAGCTTTTTAATCTGAACTATGCTTCTTTTTCCTTGATTCAGGATATTTCTCTTTTGTTCAAAATAAATATTTCAAAAAATAAGTTGAATCTTGAAGAACAAATACAATTATGTGTAGTTGGAAAAAAATATTGAATTGAATTTCATTTCTTTTCCTAATTTCTGTATGCTCTTGACTAATAATGACATGTTTATATATAGCAAATTAAAATTGGTAGTGCTTTATATTATCTTATTTGAGGTTTACAATAACCCTTTAAAGTTGGTACTACAGATATTTTTATACTCCATTTTATATATGAAAAAACTGAGGCTTAGAAAGGGGAAATTTTTGCCCACGATCACATTGGCATTGTGTTAAAAGTGAAATTCATACTAATGTACTAGATTCAGAAATTTTAAAGTCTTTTCCATTTCTCAATTCCATGGTCTGGTGATCCTTATTTAAATATTTTATTATATTTCTAACATAATAATTTAATTTTTTGGTGAGTATTTCTGCTGCTTATATTCTAGAAAACTTTGATTATGTATTTTTTTGTCCATTACATACTTTTCATAGTTATCTCTCCTCTGTGTTTATGATCTGTAAATACCAATTATTTGACTGGTAAACTGTTAGAATAAATATTATTAAATATATTGAAATCTCAAAATTATGCCATCTTTCCCTATTGTGGCAAGTAGATACAGGGCAAACCTATGTATCAGGAAGATAATGCATTTTCTACCTCCAACATTCAGTTGGTCTTTGGCTTTGGGCAAGGCACTTAACCTTTCAGTGTTCCAAGCAGTTCTCTCAAGTTTTAAATTATGAATGATCAGTTTTGGTTAGTATCAGCAGAAGTGGTTTCCACACCAAGAAGTGTCCTTGCTGAGGAAATGAAGTCTGGGCCTGAAAAACAAAAACAGTTCTTCCAAAGATGTCAGAACAAATCCTTGATTAATCATTGCATGCTAGGCCTGCATTGGGAAAAACATGAGTTCAAATTCAGCCCCAAACATAATGCTAGATGTACGACATTGGGCAAGTAACTTAACTGTTTGCCTTAGTTTCCTTATCTGTAAAATGAGCTAGAGAGGGAAATGGCAAACCACTTTAGTATCTTTGCCAAGAAAATCCCAAATGAGGTCCTGAAGAGTCAGATTTGATTGAAATGACCAAGCAACAATAACAAATGATGTTGTAGTCAACTTACTTTTTTATAAGGTTACAATTGAGTTTAAAGAATTGCCATTACATTTTTATTTGGGATTATAAGAATGTGTTATGTAACTCTTAGGAGAATTTTGTTTAAAACATGTTAACTTACAGATATCTTTATTATGGTTTTATTTTGAACTTGAAAGAACCAATATTACTACTTTTTTTTGATCAGTTGCTCTTTCCATATTGAGTCAGATAATTATATAGTGAGAAGTGAATCATGTTCTATACCCAGTAGAATTTGTCCTTTTACATTCTGTTTCCTGCATATCCAATTTCTATTTTAGGGGCATTTTATCAATCTTATAATTTTTAATAACTTTATGGCATGTTTTCTATTTCCCTAGATTGCTGTTTTCTGCATTGTCTTGTTAGACTAATGTAGAAGTCTTTTATGGCTGGGGAAAAAAATCTATTGGGAAAAAAAGTTATTGTGCTGGTCAAGTAGGAATGAAGACTTCTGTCTTTGGCATGTAAATTAAAATTCAAGAAAAATGCAGGACATAGAATTTAAAGATATTAGTGTTATGATCATATATACATGTGTTTTCTTTTTCTTTTTAGATCTTGAATACCTAATGAATGCAAGGCAACAATTACTAACGACAGCAAAGCGCTGGGATTCCACTTCTAAGACTATTATAGATTTCGAGCCCAATGAAACTACTGATTTGGAGAAAAGTCTTCTTATTAGATACCAAATTCCACTCTCTGCTGATCAGCTATTTACACAATCTGTTTTAGACAAATCATTGACAAAGACTAATTATCAGTCAAGGTTACATGACCTGCTTTATATTGAGGAAATAGCACAATATAAAGAAGTTAGCAAGTAAGTTTTCATTTAAAAATATTTTTCACTTACTATTTGTCTCATGATAATAGAATTTATTTGTTATGTGGTAATTTGAGTGACAGATAATGCAATAGTTGTTCTGTGCCCAATAGCTATGTTCTATATTTGTATTAAATGAGATGAACCATGAATTTTGAAATGTAATTATGGGAATAAATGTATTTTATGTAGAGTATACTTGTAAAACAGAATGTTGTATTAGGCATTGTAACTTTTTATTCGAGTTTGTGATATCCTCTGTGATCTGTGATATAACATTATCATTAATGGACACTTATTGAATGTTTAAGGTATTCTGTTTTCAAAAAAAAATTCAGAAAAGGAAAAAGAAAAAATATTAAAGCATTTTGTTCTACCATCTATGAAGCTTAAGTATATTTTGCTGTTTAAAAAATTCTTAATTCAAAATTAAATACAATGAATAATTACTTAAAAAGTCACAGTTAGTTTTAAAACATTTCATAAAATACTCTGTAGTATTTTATTATTTCCCTCTCTATCACGACTGAGTGTGTATTTACAGTTATTATTCATTTGGGAGTTATTCTTTTGATTTTTAATATCTGCAACTTAGCTTGAAGGCAAAGAAATATTTAATACTTTATAACTCAACAGAGTAGAATTGAGATGAAGTTTAATGTTTGCTATGTTTATATTGATGCACATTGCATTCCCCTTCTCTCTTTCAGCACTTTCTGAATTCTTTTGATGTAAAATATTTAAATTAATTTATATTTTCTGATTTAGGTTTAACATTAAAGTGCAATTGCAGATTGTAGCAAGCTTCATGCTCACTGGGGTTTCTGGAGGTGCAAAATATGCTCAGAATGGACAGCTTTTTGGTCGATTTAAGCTCACTGAAACTCTTTCTGAAGATACTTTGGCTGGAAGACTAGTGATGACCAAAGTCAATGCTGTTTATTTATTACCATTCACTAAAGAGAAATTAATACAGACCCAAGGAGCCAAAGAAAAGGTTTATGAAGCAGCTATTGAAGAAAAAACAAAAGAATATATCTTCTTGAGGATATCCAGGGAATGCTGTGAAGAGCTTAATCTTAGAGCTGATTGTGAAATGCAGGTATGTTTTGAAAAAGCTGCTTGCTGGTTGTTTATGGTCTTATTCTCAGCACTAGTTCTTCCTTTTATTGTTTTGACTTATTCTGTGTGTATCTACTATAAATATAGCTCTGATTAACTTTGGAGGTCAGTAGGAACATTGGGTAGGTTGTTAAGCTAGTAAAGTTTATAAAAATTTAAATTTTTTTTCATCAAATGTGCATTTAAGAATCATGGATATTTTGATTAAAATATAAGCCATATTTGAAAAATAATTGAAAGGAAAATGTTTTTAAAAATAGAATAGTGAAGTCTCCATTCTTAATAGGTACAGATATTATCATAGGGCTGGAATAAAATCTTGGTCTGTTGAGATCATTTCTTCTCTCAGGTAAGTGAATACCTTAATGAACTGCAATTATGTAGTTATTATAAAAAGAATAATGATTTGCTGATTTGCACTTACTAATACAAATTAGTATATAAAATTGATGTTTTTAAAAATGAAATTAAAATAGAATTCTGTTTTAATTCTTTAGAGCATTTTTATTACAGTAAGACATTTCACAGGTTCAAAACATTTTAGTAGTCATCTACTCTAATCTGTATTGGAACAGAAATTTCCTCTATAGCAACTTCCCTTTCTTTTCTGCCACTACTTATGCCAAATGTGGTCATCTGTATTCACAAGTGTCATAGAAGGTATCCTAACTCATTTGAATCTTGGAAGCTGCAAGTCTATTGCACTGCTAAATGCCAGGTTCTTATTTGTGGATTTACATTCATTTTAGGTTGTTTTTGTTCTTTATTCTGATTCCTTACTATGTTGTGAAGGAAATTATAGGTCTCATCCTACACCAGTGAAGTGCAGCTTCCACTTGGCTTTAAGGCTTTGAGTACAGTTTTGGCTTTAGATTATGATGTCCCAGCATCAGAATAGTATAGTATGAAGAATAGAAGGTTGACCATTAGTTGGTAAATATTTTGGTCATTATGACATATGAACTATGTAAAAACACAAAATGACCTTTGCCTTCCAATGTGAATGATGGTCAAGGTAGTGAAAAAAGGGCACAGGGTGTGAAAGCTCATGTAATTCTTAGACTATCTTTAAATGTTATTTTAACCACATTCTTAGTAGTTTTCATTCAATGGCTTAATATTTTTTGGAGGGATGAACTACGTCCACATGGACATTCTCTCTGCATATGAAACTGAAAGTCAAAGTAGTTTAAACTAAATGGAAATATGGTTTATAGGTTCTCCTTTTTGAGGTGAATTGGTGGAGTTAGTTTCATTATGTACCCAAAGTTAACAAGAAACATCAATTCATGGGAAATTTGGTCATCTCACCTTGCAGTGCTCATGATGAACGTAAGCAAACAGACTACAGTGAAGATAATTGCACCTTATATACCAACATCTCTTTAGAGGATGAAGAAATAGTGAAAGTCTATGAAGAGCTTGACAAGATCCTCAAAGTATACCTTGATACTTGGTGACTTCAATGTGAAGGTGGGAAAAGGGGAGGATGGCAAAAATCATGTTGGAAAATATGGTTTAAGATCAAGAAATTTAAAGGTCAAACACTGATAGACCGCTCAGATATCTCTTTCTTGAGTATCATTAACCCTTTCTTCTAAAAGAATTAGAAGGCACTGGATATGGTGAGCACCTAAAAATGTCACAAAAAATGAAATTGACTGTGTTTTGACAGGAAACAACTTGGTATCAATGTGGGAGCTATTGAAATAGCTCAAAAACAGTTGTCTTTGTACAGTTAGAACTCATTAGAGCAAAGGCCGAAGTAAATGTCAAATTAGAAGAAAGTATAAAGATGAAAAGATGGTATTTCATGTGATTTAGAAAGTTTTATTGCTATCCAAGTTTTTTTTTTTTTTTTGTTTTATTGATGCTATTTGTTTTTAATCTCTCTTTCATTTCCAAATATATCCCTGTTCTACTACCCAGTGACCCTTACAGCCTAGCTAGATGGACACATTAATTGTATCTAATTGCATAGGCAAATTCTCTATAATCCTTCCATTATTCAACTTACAGGAAGGAGAATTAATGCATTTTATTTTTATACCATAGCCATTTCCCTGATATACTATTCCCCCATTGACATTTTCCCTTGTATCAAAAAGTTATGTAAAAGAAGCCAACAAAATCAATCTCACATTTTTTCTCACCCTTGATCAGTTACATTTTTATTTATTCTATTTATTGAATGCAATTTACATTATTGTAGTCATTGTGTATATTGTTCTTGTTGCAAAGGATTGTATTCTTGGTTCTGCTTACTTTGTTCTGATCTATACATTTTCTTGCATTTCTCTGAATTTTTCATATTCAGCATTTCTTATGCCATAATAGTATTCTATTACACACCATGATTTGTTCAGCCATTTACCCAATCAATGGATTCATATTTTGTTTCCAGTTTTTTGTAACCACAAAAAGCACTAACTATAATTTACAGCAGTATCATTTCAGTCTTCTTAAATAATCTCTAGACTCAGGAGAAAAGAAATGGACAAAAATAAAAAACATTAACGGTTACCATTTCTTAGAAATGTTTAAATGATTCAAAATCATCTTCACAACAGGGAAACCAAAAGAACACATTAACTGTCTGAGCTAGCAATCTTGCCAAGTAGAGAAATGTGGTAGCCAAAGGCAATACAGATTTGTATATAAGTTCATTTTCAAAAGATTACAGACAAGGATGATGAAAGAATTTAAGCACTGTTTTCTTAGGAAACAGTACAAATTAACATGGGAGAAAACTTGGCAATTGAAAGATAAGATAGATCTTCCTGAAAGTATTATAGATGAAACTTGAAGGAGGACAACAAATAGATGCAAAATGAACACTTCTGCCAACATTTCTACTCTGATCAGTAATGTTAAGTTGTTTGTTTGGATTTTGCCTGTGTGATGAAGTGACAGTGGTACTTAACATAAATTTAATAAGAATGGCTGAATTTGACCAAACTCGAATAGAAGAAATCTGTGCTGGAGTATATAGAATTTTTTTAAGACAGTAAAGAAAACAGAAAAGACTACAATGTACAACATTGTTACCCAGAATGGTATTTAGGAATACATTAACAACTATTGATGCCTGCCTTCTCATCTTTACAAAATCTTCATGAAAATAATAAGACTTTGCAGGCATTTAGAAGGTATTCTTTATGAATACATTAGAAGATAACAGGCACATTTTGCAAGTGATTTTTTTCACAGCAGACCACATTTTTACAGCCAAACAACTAACTGATGAGAGGTGGAGATATAATATAAGATTCTACTGTGTCAATTATTTGTTGATTATACTCCCCACAAAAAACAAAACCAAAACAACAAAAAAGTTTAATTTGGTTAAACAATGGCAGCCTTCAAGGCTATTCTAAAATAAGATTGTTCCCTTTATATATTTAAATTATATAAGGTCTTACTTCAAGTATGATTATGGAGGTACATAACAGTTTTATTGAGCATGAACAGTAAGGCAAAAACAGGGAGAGAGTTACATGTATTCAGTAATGTGATTGAGGATGTCATACCTAAAGTCCAACTAGAAAAAAGTTTTCCTACTGATAATGAAGTTCTCCAGATGAAGTTTGTAGCTGACATATTAATTATGTGGGACAAATCAGTCCTCTTCATGAGATTCATATTTACTTAAAAGATATTGGTGTGGGGGCAGCTAGGTGGCTCAGTGGATAGAACACCAGCCCCAAAGTCAGGAGGGCCTGAGTTCAAATCTGGCCTTAGACATTTAATACTTCCTAGCTGTGTGACCCTGGGCAAGTCACTTAACCCCAATTGCCTCAGCAAAAAAAAAAAAAAAAAAAAAGATAACTTGACTTGAAAATATATGTATAGATATATAGATGTTAACATCTGTACATCTCTTAGATAATAGAATAGGGTTTAATAGACATTCAGTAAATTTAAGATGATCAAACTATAAGGTGTTAGCATCATTTATCTCCACTCCAACACTCATCATGTTTAAGGTTTGCAATGTACTTTTCAGACATTCTCATTTAAACCTCACAACAGTCCCATGAGGTAGATACTATAGGTATCCCCATTTTATCCCCATTTTAAAAATGAGGAAACTAAGGCTCAGAGATCCAACTAGTAAATGCTGTGATAGAATTTTTATTCTTAATTCTAGATCCAGTACTTTATCCTTTATGATTTTCAGCCTCTCGTGGTAGTAATGATGTCTGAAATTTTTTCCCAATAATTTAGTATCCTATCCTCTTTCAAATATCTTGAAAATTGGTTCCCCAATAATCTCAATAGTATTATCTCCAGCATAGAAGTCCTCTCCATATACTTGGCCTAGTGCAACTTTTGTTTTGGTTTTCATTTTCTATAGTGCCATTTCCACTTTGTCATGCAGTAAGTATATCATTGATCATGGTGCTAGAGTTCAAATGTTGGTTAACAATGATGAGAATATTTTATTATATTTGTATGGACGGTGATGAAGAGAATTTGTTAAGGTAATCTTGACAAATATCCTCCCCCCCTTTTTTTTTGGCCTTTATTGTTCTTGTTATGATTATCTTCCATATTGGTATTTTGCCAAGCTTTCTATTAACTTGTTTTTTTCACCTAATTCCTCTCCATTTATTTTAACTGATGATATTACTTATAATACCTCACCATTTTTATCTTTTTAGGATTTTACAAATGAATTTAGATTTTAAACAAGTATTGTTCTTGCTTGGCAAGGAAGTCAAATGTTTGTTGGCCAAGGTGGTTCCTATTTTCTTTTGGTCTTCCCTTTTATAGAAATTAATTTTGTCTTAATTGAAATTCCTTCAGAAAAAGTTCTAATCTGCATCATTCTTTTATTTTGTCCATTTCCCATTTTTAGACATAAAAAACTTGTTAACTAGGTTAGATTGTAGTTGTTTTAATTTTATTCCATCTCATTTTTATTCTTTCTTCTAATTTAATATTGATTTTGTTCTTTGCTCTAACAAATTAATGGTCAGACTGAATACAAGTAGTAGATCAAAAAATGCCTTTCAATTCATAACCAGTTGTTTTCCATCTCTCAAAACAGAATGAGTTTTATTTTTGTGATGTGACTGAGTGCCACCCATGGGCCAATGACTCCTTACTCTCTTCATGAAGAAAGTATCTGTTATATATAGGGATGAGGCTTCTGTGTAGTCTTTAATATGAGGATTGGCTTTTCTTGTTGCATATTCCTGAACCATATTTTCCAATTTATTTTTCTTCATCTACCCTTATCTATGCCTGCCTTTGCATTGATATTGTAATACATATATATATATATACATATATATCCATAATATATATAGTAATTTAATATGGAGGGTCTTACTTAATTTTCTATCTTCTCATCCTCTTCAAAAGATGTTAGTTCATAAACTGTATTTTCATAGCAATCAGTTAGTAAACAAGAACTTGTTAAGCACCTTCTGTGCATCAGGCACTGTACTAAACAACACTGGAATACAAAAAAAAAAAAAAAAAAAACACCAAAAAAAACCAAAAACACTAAAAACTCCCTGCTCTCAGATAGCTCATGGTCCAATGGGGAAGATAGAATGTGAATGACTATGTACAAACAAGATATAGATAGGACAAATTGGAGATATTAAACAGAAAGGAGGAACTAGTATTAAGGAAGATTACACAAGATATCTTATAGAAGGTGGGATTTCCATTGACACTAGAAGAAATCCAGGAGATGGAGTTCTGAAGGGAGAGAATTCCAGGCATAGGAATACCTGCAGTGAAATGTATTGAGTCAGGAATATTTTATGTGAATAATAACAAGAAGGCTTGTGTCAATGAATCATAAGAGTATGTGAGGGAAAGTTAGATATAAGAAGACTGGAGAGGTAGAAAGCAACCCAGGTCATAAAAGACTTTAAAAGCCAAACAGGATTTTCTAATTGGCTCTGGAAGTAATGGAGAGTCACTAGGGCTTATTGAATAGAAGGATTACATAATTAGATCTGTTGTTTAGAAAAATGATGATAGCTAAATAAGGATGAGCTTAGAGTGAGAACAGACTTGAGCCAGGGAGATCAACCAGAAAGTTACTGTAGCAGTCCAGGTTCGAGGAAGCAAGGATCTGGAGTTAGGTGGTGGCAGGACCAGAGGAGAAAAGGATCATATTTAAGTCTTTTCTTTAGGTGATTGGTTGTGAGGGTTATATATGTGTGAGAGAGATGTCAAGGATGGCTGATTGGGGATGATGATAATTCCTTGGGCAATAATAGGGGTATGTAGAAAGGGAGAAGGTTTGAGAGGAAAAGATAATGAGTTCCAGTCTGGAAATATTAAATTTAAGATGTCTGCTGGATTTCCAGTTTGCGATGTCTAATAAATGATGGAAATGTGAGACTGAAGATCATTTTCAATCTGTCAGTCTCAACAAATGAGTTAGGGCTGATTAAGTAAATGGGAGAATCATCAATATAGAGATGATAATAGAATCCATGGGAGCTAATTAGACATTAAAATATACTGGGAGAAGAAGACCCTAGAAGCCCTTTAGGACACCCATAATTAGCAAGCATGACCTGAACGAAGATTCAGCAAAGGAGCCTGAAAGAGCAATCAAGGGAGAAAACTAAGAGAGTAGTGAGGAAAAAGTAGGAGAGAAAACAGATTATCAAGGAAGGGAAGGTTATATATAGTTTCAAGGGATGTTCAAGAATGATAACGATTGAGAAAAAGATCTTTAGATTTGGTAATTAAAAGATTGTTAATGACTTTGGAGAGAGCAATTTCAATTGATTGATGAGATCAGAATCCAGATTTGAAGAGAGAGAGGAAAAGAAGTGGAGGTACTTATTATAGATAGCTTTCTTAAGTAGTTTACTCACAAAAAGCAGAAGAAATGAGATGATAGTAGAGGTGGATGAATAAGAGGGCTTTTGAGGACTATGGGGACATGGGTTTGATTGTTGGTGGTAGGGAAGCAAGACACATAAAGATTGAAGATTGAGAAAGTAGGAATGATTAGGTGGATCCTAATGATTTTTTAAAATAATTTTTCAATTTTATTTTGTGTATTTTAAAAAAATGTATTTCTAATATTCAACATGTTGGTAGGGTTTTGTTTTCTTATACAATGTTACTCTTTACAATTTTATTAGATTATTTGATCTGTTCACATTTAAAAGTGTGAAAGTTAGGTTTATGTTTCTTTTTTAATATTGTTTTCCCCTCCCCCCTTTTGCTGTATACACAGTACTATGTTCCTTTAGTTTCTTTACCTTAATTATTTTCAGGGACCTATTCTCACTGGCTCTCTTCGCCTCACTTTTAAGGACCTCCCCTCCATTTGTTTCTCCCTTCAGGATTTTACTTATTACTTTCTTTTTTTCTCTTGCTTTTTTCCAATTATATAATTCTCTTTTGTTTTACTCAAATAGATTTCCTCCTTCTTCTCTTTTCCTTAACTAGTCTTGTTCAATAGTTTAGTTTTATTTTATTTACTTATGTTTTTGATGAGGCAGTCAAGGTTAAGTGATTTGCTTAGGGTTATATAGCTAGTGATTGTTTAGTGTCTGAGGTCATATTTGAACTCGTGTCCTCTTTATTCTAGAACTCTAGGTGCTCTATCTTATACAGTACTTATCATTAGTTTTTAAAATTATATTTTTTGGGTTCCTTTCTAAAAAGAATTTTTCTTTTTCTTCATTATATATCTTCTCTTTATCTATTCTAGACACCTGATTCATGGCTCCTTACTATTATCCTTAGCTGCCAAATTTATTCACTTCTCTTGTATTTCTGTATTTTGAGATGTTCAAGAAGCAAATAATATCTTCATTTCTGGCTTTCTTTATAAAAATATTTCAAAGACGTTTTACTTTTTGAATTCCCATCTTTTTTTATTTGTGTTTAAGATTAGCTGGGCTCTCCCTCCTCTTCTTCCCCTCTCCCATGCATCCTGAGCTTCACTGCTCTTTGGAACACATTGTTCTATTCTCTTTTGCACTTTGTGTGGGTTCAGAGTAGTCTTGAATTATTTGAATTTCTGTTTCTATCCCTTATAGAACTTGTTTCTCAATGGAATTGTTAAATTTAGCTACTTGGCATTTGGAGCTTTTTTTTTTTTTTTTGAAGAGGATTTGTGAACACTTTCAATTGATATTTAGTTTTCTATGCTCAGAAGTTTTGGGATGTTTTTTCTTTTATTTCCTGTGGTTAGGTTTTTTTGTTCTTCTGGGAGATCTATGATCCTTGGGTTGTCTCTATATATCTAGTCTATTAGATCATCATGTTTTGCTTGTATAGGGAGAACATTTTCTTTTAATGTAATTGTTTTTTGCTTCTCTTCTTTTATATTGTCCTTAATTTTCTGTATTTGCCTTCCCAATGAGTTATTCTTTTGTTTCTTTGGTGAGACATGCTATCAGAAATTCCAGATTTATTATTCTTTTTATGATTTTTGCTGGCAGATCTTTTGAATAACTCTAGAACAGCATGTTCTGGTTGCATGTTATTTTCATATTCCACTTTTTTTTTGTCTTAACAAGTATTGAATTATTTTCCTTTGTTTTGAAATATTTATTTATAGATGCTTGAACTTACTTACTAAATCTAGAGATCCTATTTCCTTCTGTTCTTACTTTTTTTCTGTTAATTTATCTGTTAATATTCAATGTTTTGAATTTTTCCTTCCTGACATCTTTGATAATATGTTTTTTATTTTTTCCTGATTTTCTAAAATATGTGGAAATATATGGGACGTTGGAGGACTACTTTTATTGGCTTCTAAATGAGGAAATAAAAGTAGCAGTCATTAGAATTGTCTTCTTAAAATCAAAGAGCTACAACAACAGAGCTAGATGAGGAGATTCATAAACAATAGAACTCAATAATCCTGTCTGTGTTAAAGTGGAAAACTTAAATTATCCAGGAAAAAAAAAAATCCTTATTTGATTAAAAATTCCTGGGAAATTGCCAGACATCAGATTTAGACCAATATATCACATTTCTTAATACATTTTAAATGAATATACAACCTTAATATTAATGATTACATATTAAGGAAAATTTGAAGAGAAAGGTCACTTACCTCTCGTAGCTGTGGATAAGATATTTATTCTTAACCAAATAAGAGATATAGGCAAGTATAAAAGATAAAATAGTCAGATAAATACTGATGATTTGAAACTGAAAAGCTTCCTCAAAGACAATATTAATGTGTCTGAGAGAAGAAGGGGAATGATTAAATGGTGCCTCGATCTCCAGATATGCTAGTTTTTTCTCAAGCTGAGCAATTCATAGTTCACTAGCCTAGGGCCCTGTCCCAAGTGACTTCTTTGGGATTAAAATTGGCTCTAGCTGGATTCTAAGTGAAGTGATCACAATCCCTTCCTCTTTATTCCCCCTTCTTCCTCCTTCCCCTGCCCTTCAGCCACCTTCCATCAGTGTCTTGTCCTGTTCTCTTTATTCCTCAGTAATCTGGCATAGCACTAGAAGACTCTTTGTGACCTTAACAATCTGACCTGATTTATCTTTTCAGTCTCACCTTCCAGTATTTCTTGGATAAGTCAGTTAAACTCTGTGTCTCTCAAGGAACTTCCCTAAGATCTGTCTTCTAGGTCAGAAGTGGATTGATCTGCTTGCTGTTGGTATTTAGAGTTCCCAGAGATACTTGTATATTCATGTTTATTCTATATATTCTGATCTATTTCTTGCCACTAGACCCAGATGGCTTCAGAGGAGAAAATGAAGCAGGTGACCTTGCCCAGCCCCCTCTCACTTGTAGGTCATGGCATCACCTCTCTGATGTTATGGTTCTCTTTGAGAACTAAGGATGAACAACAACAACAAAAAAGCAGTGTGTGTTCTAGCTGATGAGGATAGAAGGATAAAAGATATAAAGGTCTCTGTCCTCAAGGAACTTACATCTTGAAGGGATTAAACAGAGGAGATAAGGGAGAAATCAGACAAAATAATTTAAATCTAATAATACTTGAGAAAGAAAAGAGAATTGACAACTGAGAGCATAAAGGAAGACTTTGCAAAGGAGGTGGCATCTGAGTCGAACACTGAAGGAAGATGGGAATTTTGAGAATTTAAAAAGAAGAGGATGCATTATTATTTTTTTTTATTATAGCTTTTTATTTTCCAGATATGCACGGGTAATTCTACAGCATTGACAATTGTCAAACCTTTTGTTCCAATTTTTCCCCTCATTCCCCCCACCCCCTCCCCCAGATGGCAGGTGGACCAATACATGTTAAATATGTTAAAGTATAAATTAAATACAATATATGTATACATGTTCATACAGTTATTTTGCTGTACAAAAAGAATCGGACTTTGAAATAGTGTACAATTAACCTGTGAAAGATGAGGCTTGGAGTAGCTCCACCTGTCCCTGCCCAGAGGAACAGACAGAGCTGCAGAAAGGATCAGGTTTCTGAACATATTATGTAGTTAGACCAAGGCAGGCAAGCCCCAAACTTTTAGAGGCCTGACATCAAAACTGTAAGGTCCTTTTAAGTACGCTGAAGTACTAATTAAGGACCTGGAGTAACAGGAGTGGAGAAACAGATCAGAGAGACTGCTAGTCCCAAGACAGGTGTCTGATTACTGGTTGTTTCTAAAAAGTAATCCAAAAAACTGCGTCTGCCAAGCCAATTCCAACAAGATAAGGGGTTCCAAGGTTAAAGCATAACCAGCAAATCAGTCCAGTAAAGTTAAGCACGGAATAAAGGACTGTTTAAAGGACTTCCAATTAAATCTGAACGAGTAAGATAGAGGGTGGGGCAGAAGTGCCTAAGAAAATATACCAGTTTCCCCAATTTCCTATGTCTTCCTCCCTTTTTTTTCTTATGGAAAGTTATTATCAAATAACCATTCCACATATAAATCCCAAGAGTGAATCAAAATTCCTATACATATATATAACAGATTAAAAAATCCCTCAAACATAACTGCAATAGTTTAACAATTTCCATCCCAAGTCTTAAACACAGTAATAGTTTTAACCACTTTCCCACTCCCCCATATTCGTCCAAATTACATCTGGAGCAGGGGCAATGGTTTTCTCAAAAATTGCTTCCTGCTGAAGATGGGTGGAGATGCTCAGTCCTGGGAGGGGGATGGGTGTGGTGGGTTGTGCTGACAATCAGAGCTTGCTCTAGGTCCCAGAAGTAAGTCAATATATCTGTAATTTGACCAAATCTAAAAACAAAAACAAATCTAACAAAGAAAAGTTAGAACAGTCTGCGATAGAAAGACTGGTCCACAAAGACTGCTACAAGATGTGGCCTCTCATTAGTTAGAAACCTAAAAAAAAAAACCCAACAAAACTTGAATATCCAGACACAATATCTAGTAACTGATAGATGAACAGACTAAGTACTTATTTGCTCAAGTATTTAGGGTATAATGATTACAGATTACAGGTATAATATATAGCCAGATTGGAAACAGCAAGGTATGACATAATTGAATTGCTTTAACAGTTTATATAGATCATTGTTTTGATTATAGAAATCAGTTATAGGAGGAAAAAATGCAGTGACATATTAATTACAAACCCAAGAAATTTTACCTCCAATAACAAATCCCATTAACCAAAGTTTCTGGTAAATCCTAAACAGATATTTACCATAATCTTATATTTATACAAATCAGTTTGCTCCTTTTAGCCAAAACCAGGGGGCTACAACTTGATTAAAAAAAAAAAAGTCGTGAACAGTTTAGAGGGAGGGGGGAAGGAAAGAATTCTACATAGCTGCCCTTCCCCTCTACTCCACCTCCAAAGAGGCAGGAGGGAGGGGAGATGAACTAACCTGCACTCCAGGCTAACTAGATGCTCCATAGAAGTAGCAGAGAGCTGAGGGGGCTGAGTTTAATCTTCACCCTTGAAGACAAAAGATCCCTACCCCACCCAACCTTTAAAGTAGCAGAAAGCAGTGCGGGGGTGGGGGGTGGAAGATAGGGGGAAGTGAGATTCCATAAAACCCATATGTCCAGCAGAGCTGGAGTTAAAGCATAATTTACAATGTTGTAATATAGGTAACAAACTGAACCAAACTAAATATAGCTTTAAATTCCCAATAATATAAAACTGCTTTTCCTATCATATTTCAAATAATGAATCTCACCAAGCAGCATAGTTTTTCTTTCTCTCCCTCTGGTCCCACATGGCCATTATTCCCAGTGGACTAATCCTAAACTCCAACTTGGCCAGAGTTGGAACCTTCAGAAAAATTAGATCCTTTTTGCTACATACTTTACCTAATTAGAGGCACATGACCCCTCTCAGGAAAGTTGACAAAACTTCTTTAACAAGCTATTGCTCTTTTAAGATCTTATATTTGAAGATAACTAAATCTAGACAGCATAGGCAACAGTTACATTATTTAAAAATAATTTTCTTTTATGTATACTCAGACCATCTATAAGGTCAAAATCAATAACTTGTGGATGAAAATGAGAAGAAAACAGTGTATAAAATTGTAATGGTTTAATTCTGATTTGTTCATCCAAACCATCAATCACTTTGAGTGATTTGGCCAGTCTTTTTGACTTTATTTTTTCAAGCAACTGTTTTGTTCCACCTTGGTTATCATCATTACTTGCAAAAATTTAGCTTATTTGAAACAGTTTTTTCACTAAGAAGGCAGATGAGGCAGAAACTGTCCTAGCCAACAAAAGGCTTTAATTTTCTTGCCAAGTGGAAATACATGACATCTAAGAGAAATGCCAGTTTGAAGTAGTCATTTGTAAAGCACTACTGGGAGACATTGCAGATTAAAAGCAAAAATCATCTCTTAAAAACAACAAAAATATTAAAAACAATTTATAGAATACTTAGTGTGAGAATTGATGGAAACATATCATCCCATGAGAAGGAAAATGGAATATATTTTTTCAGCATTATTATTTTTATTGTTATATATTTTATATTTCATCAGTGACAGTGGAACCATCACATTTGGACCACTGTAATTTCTAGTGAAATAAGAATGTAATAAAAATACTAACAGATCAATTCTATTTTCCTTCTGTTTATTGTCCTCCTTTTAGTTTCATATGCGAATTCTCTTGGGATGATGTGTCCCAATTGGACTACCAACGAGAGGGGAAGGAAATAAAAGTGGCTTCTGAAAAGATAAAGTTGGGAAATGGGGGCTGGGTCATTCCAAATATACAGTGGAGGTAATTCAAGCTGAAGGTGACTCATTCTTAAATGTAGTGAGATATTATTTCATAAGGTATCTTATAGAAGACAAGACCAAAAGAATGGAAAACCATAGAACTTATTATTCTTTAAAAAAAAAAAAAAAAAAAAAAAAGATTGAGAGCACATCAGCAACTACTCATTAATATGCTTTAGTATTTTATCTCTCCATTTTTTTTGAAAATTACATTTATGTGGATTAATGTGTACTTAATGTAAATATAAAAACATGATAGGAATACTTTTTGCAAATAACAATTTGTGAAAGATCACTCCATTACAGTCATATAATTGTCTTAAAATGCCAAGGACAAATGGTAATGCTGTTGTGTTATGTTTTGTTTTTTTCAAATTTACTCAAAAGCATTTAATCCTATAGAATAAAATGCAGCATTAAAAGTTTTTCTCTGACAAGGAGTATCTCCTCCTTATGTGCATATCTCTTTTATGTAGCATGTATGTTAAAATCATGCAAGAGTTCTGGATCAAAACAACCCACTGTCTGATTGATAAAATCAATTAAGGCATTAAAAATGGAGATAAATGCTTATCAAAGGTATTTAATTATCATAAGAGAGCCTATCCAGTGGCAGGACCAAGTGGAAGAGACTCTCTGTGGAAAGTAAGTTCTACAGAATTTTTCTTAAAAATGATGTAATGATTGTATCAAGCCTCAGAACATTACAGGGCCCCTTCAGTGAGTTTTCTGTTTATCTGATTTACCCAGGAAAAACTAATAATATATTGTACATAATGGCTGGCTAATGCATTGAATTAAAGAATATAGATGGATGGTGGATTGGGCCCAGAATGAAAATTTTGATTTTATAATCTCTTAATCTTTTAAAATTTCATTCTCTATGACCTTTCTATGAGCTTTGACACTCTTGATCAACCTCCCACGTTTCTCTTTGATACTTTCTTTTTTCTTTGATTTTCAGGACACTATTCTCTCTTGGTTCTCCTGCCTATATGACTGGTCCTTCTCAATCAAGTTTGTAGGATCCTTATGCAAATCAGGCCTATAGTTGTCCCACAGGGTTCAGTCTTGGCTCTTGTTCTTTTCTTCCTCTATACTAGTTTACTTGATAATCTCATCATCTTCCATAAATTTGTTTATGTTAATGATTCTCAATTTTATCTACCCTGCCCTAAGCTCTCCATTGACTTTTACATCTTAAAGGACTTACAGATATTTCAGATTGGATGTTCTGTAAACATATGTCCAAAATTGAATTTATTGTGTTTTCTTCTTAAACCTTCCTCATTTCCTCCATTCCTATTATTGTAGAGAACATCTATCCTTCCAGTTTCTTACCTTGCAATCTAGTTATCATTCTTGAGTCCTCATTATTTCTCACACACTATATTGTCTATTATCAAGTTCTGTTTATTTCACCTTTGCACATTTCTGAATGTGCTCCCTTTTTTCCTCTGATATTACCACAACTCTAATGCAGGCCCTTATATCTGGAATATTGGAATAGCTTAGTGGTGGATCTGCTTCCTTTATGTCTCTCTTTCTTCCGCCCCTCAAATTTGTTCTTCATTCAGCCACCAAAGTGATTTTCCTAAAGTGCAAGTACAACTATGTCAACCCCCAACTCCCCTTGTAAACTCTAATGCCTCCCTGTTTCCTCCAAGATCTAATGTAGAATCTTCTGTTTGGTGTTAAAAGTTTCTCATAATACATCCTCCTACTTTTCTGGCTATTTAAAAATATATATATGTCTTACTCTCTGTTATGCACTCTTTGATCCAATGACATGGATATGATACTCTATTCCTTAACTCTGGCCATCTTCTTTTGTAATCCTCCATGCCTGGAATATTCTTTTTCATCCTCTTCGCCTACTGAATTAACCTGGCTTCCTTATGTCCCAACTAAATTTTTGTTTATAGGAAGCCTTCTTTCCCAATTATTTTTGGTTGTATTGACTAACCTCTGTTAATTATTTCCAATTTATCCTGTATTTCTGCACATATTTGTTGGCTTATTGCTTCTCCAGTTAAATTGTGAGCTTTCTTTTTGTATCTTTTCTTTTTGTATCTCTAGCACTAAGCACTGTGCCTGGCATGTATTAGATACTTAATAAACGTTTACTGACTGACTCATTCAGAGGAAAAGAACAGACCAGATTTCACTTGGATATTGTGCAGTGCAATTATTTCAGGCTATTCTATGGCAAAAAAAAAAAAATCTATCTTTAAAAAAATGTTCTTTTTATACCTGTATGAATTATGTGTAATACATTATCTTCATAACCATTAAAATAGTGAATTACCCAAAGAGCAGTAATGTGAAATACTGTTGATTCAAATAAACTGCAGTACATTTTCAGTGATAAGATATGTTCAAGGAAGGGCATATGGGAATTCATTAAAGAAATGTATGATTAGAAAACAGGATAGCCATTCACATAACCACACTGAAGAATAATAGATAGCCCATTGGATGCATTTTTGTCTAAAACACAAATATAGCTAGAGAATAGACACACACTTTAATAAAGTATACATTCTATGAAAGCTCTGTGGGGAAACTGGATCAAAATTACTTAAATTGAAAATATATAGATAGATGTTATCTGCAACAGTAGAGAATATGTTTCTGGTATTTGTATTTCTAAATTTAGTACATCTGTATTATAGTCAGTGCTTAGTAAATGTTTTTTCATTCATTCTTTGTAATCAGGACACAGGACTATTGAAATACTGAAAAATAGCTAAAATATACATTGAGTATATAACAAAATCCCTAGACCTTTTCCACAGGAACTTTTATGTAAACATTTTTCTTTCATCTAGTGTTTATGAAATTAATTTTTTTGTTCATTAATTCATCATTCTAAACAAGATTCATCTAATATGTTAAAATATTACTCCTAGATTTGCATCCTATACAGATTTGACAAGTATGCCTTTTTGAATTCCATCATGGTTACTAAAAAAACATGTTGAATAGCATCAGTTAGTACTGTTCGTGGGACGTTGTACTTGAAGTAGAGTTGGCTTTCAGGGTGGTTTCAACCCATGAATGATTATTCTTTGAATTTGTTTGTTAGACCATATCTGAATTCACTTACTTTATTGTTATCTTGTCTATTATTCTCCATGTTGTTCACAAAACAGTGTGGGAAACTTTTTTTTTTTTTTTTTAAGAGTTGACAGGGATTTCAGAAGCATAATCTAGTACCTTCTTTTTACAAAAGAAACTAGTGAAGCTTAGGAAAGATTTAATGGCTTGTTCATGTGGTATTTGAACCTAGATCCTCTTAACGCTGACTTCCTTCTCTGTTTATTGTGCCATGTTTCAGGAATGTGTTCTAGAATTTTGTGAGGAATAGAAGTCAGGTTTTATAGCCTAAAGTTTGCAATCTGCTCTCTCATCTTCCTTCCTTCCTTCCTTCCTTCCTTCCTTCCTTCCTTCCTTCCTTCCTTCCTTCCTTCCTTCCTTCCTTCCTTCCTTCCTTCCTTCCTTCCTTCCTTCCTTCCTTCCTTCCTTCCTTCCTTCCTTCCTTCCTTCCTTCCTTCCTTCCTTCCTTCCTTCCTTCCTTCCTTCCTTCCTTCCTTCCTTCCTTCCTTCCTTCCTTCCTTCCTTCCTTCCTTCCTTCCTTCCTTCCTTCCTTCCTTCCTTCCTTCCTTCCTTCCTTCCTTCCTTCCTTCCTTCCTCCCTCCCTCCCTCCCTCCCTCCCTCCCTCCCTCCCTCCCTCCCTCCCTCCCTTCCCTCCCTCCCTCCCTCCCTCCCTCCCCTCCCTCCCCTTCCTCCCCCCCTCCCTCCCCCCTCCCTCCCCCTCCCTCCCTCCCTTCCTTCCTTCCTTCCTCCCTCCCTCCCTCCCTCCCTCCCTCCCTCCCTCCCTCCCTCCCTCCCTCCCTTCCTTCCTTCCTTCCTTCCTTCCTTCCTTCCTTCCTTCCTTCCTTCCTTCCTTCCTTCCTTCCTTCCTTCCTTCCTTCCTTCCTTCCTTCCTTCCTTCCTTCCTTCCTTCCTTCCTTCCTTCCTTCCTTCCTTCCTTTCTTCCTCCCTCTTTCCCTCCCTCCTTAATTAGCAATTTCAATTTTTGCCAAAAATCATTCTTCTTGAAAATAGAATATAGTGAGAGTTTAATCATTCACCCTTTTCATCATTCTATCTATTCTGAATAGCTCTTCAGTTCTTTCTCTAAACTGTCCTTACTCCTATCTTAGCATAAGAACCCCTTTTGGTTGCCATTTGCATTCATCACCAGGCTGCCCCTTCTGGGTTTTAGCTTCCCTGATATTATTTTTCCAGTACTGTGTTACTTTTAAGTATCCATTGTTAGTTCTTTGCTCTTTCTCTTTTACTTACATATTTTTAAAAATCTAAGTTGGTTAGGGATTTTTCTGTAGTCATATTAGTCTCTTCTCCTTTTCATCTTAATTTGAATAATTTTTTCAAAATTTTCATTTTATAATGTTTTTAAGAATTTCATTCTTTTTTCATTTCCTTTTTGTGATGACTGCCCCCTTCAAAATGTCAGATTGAATGGCCCTTATTTCTTTTTTGTAATCCCTTTGGATTCTGCACCAATCAAAAACAAACAAAAAACCCCCAATTTTTCCCCCCATTTCTAGTACAGCCTTTAGGAAGTGTTAAGGAAAGAAAATAGTTCAGCAAAACAAATCTAGATATCCAGCTTACAGTTTATGAAATGTTCCATGTTCATAAACATGACTCTACAAAGAAAGAAGGAAGTCAAATTTTCTTCTTTTCCTTCAGGGTGAAGTTGGTCTGATCATTATAATTACATGGGCTTCAGTTTGGCTTTTTGTTCTTTCATTTTGTGTTGTTTTTATATTGCATTATTTCTCCAGTTCTACTTTTCTTTTTATCATTGCATTTAAATTTTTCCATGATTCTCTGTATTTTATATATATATATATTATTTTTTACTCAGTATACCGTATAGTGAAAAGGTATCTTATGTCACTTTTGGCAGAAGATAAAAGTCTGCAGCCTAACAATCACTTCTTTTTCCATAGGATCAAAGGAAAACTGTAATTCTAAAGTCAAACTTCATATGTATCTATCTTAATTTTAATTACATAAAAATTTATGTTTACCTCATGAATTTCCACATCATTTTTTGACCATTTCTTTTTATGTAGTGGACTCTTTGATAATCAAGTATAACTAGCTTTTCTATAGAAAGAATCCCTTTCTCAATCTCCTAGGGACCAGATGCTAGATTTGGGCCCTTTACTGCCCTAAGAAGATTTAGGAGGTAATATAACGTCATTACTTGTTATAGGATTTACTGTGTGGTTTTGGCTGAGTCTTTGAACCTTTCTAGACCTAACTCTCTAATAAGGGAGTTAGACTAAATGACCTCATATGATAATAGGATCATACATCTAGGGCTGGAATTTTATGGTAATTTATACAGTTTCTGACTCAGTAGGCATTTTTTATGATGATAATTATTAATAAATTGGTTATTGAGGTGGCTTTGTTTTAGAAGGCTTAAAATGGAGGAAAGAGTCCTTTTTAATTGGAGATTGTTACTTAGATAATCTGACTAAGCCATAATGGCTAATTTCTGGATAATAGGGCTTCACATTCCATTCCATTAGTGAATGTCCAAATTAAGGTTTATTTGCTCTTTTGGGCTTTGATCTTTCTGAGATACAGCTCCTTCTGTTGCTCTGTAATATTCAGTTTGCTGGTCACACCTGCCAGGCCTTGATGTGCTGCAAGCATGGAGCTTGTATGATAGGACTTCCACTTGCACGTTTTTGTGTGAGAAATTTTTACTTGACCCTGGCCATATAGGTATATATACAATACAATGGATATACGAATCAAACCTTTACGGTTAATCATACATTTTCGAACCTCACATTCAGGAGATACTATGTGGGGGCTCTATACTATGATATTAATCAGTTTTTTAAAAGTTGATTTAGCCTCTGGTTTGAAAAAAAGGATTGGCCTAGTTAATTCAGTTTTGAACAGAGTCTTTTGAACTCATAAACCTTCCTTTTTCAGCATCTTTATTTGACTATTTTTCCCATGGCATGAGACTAAATGATTTTAAGAATATAAGCACTTTAATTATTGCCTACATCTTACAAAGCCAAAAAATTTAAAAAAAATTATTTATAATTATACAGGAGAAATAGTACTCTGATCAATTTATAGACTGTAGCCTATTTGCAAATATTCTCCTTTAGCAGAGGTGGGGTTTCATAGCACTATCTACATAGGTTATTGAACTTTAAAAAATTATTTTTATTCTGTGCTTACTGACTTTGTGATTAATTTTATTTTCCAAGTAGGTTTTCCAAGTGGGAAGCAAATGTGATGGCTAGTTAATATTAATATTCAGTCTACCCCACTGTTATATTTCTTGTAAAAGTACTAGCATTCTGTGATCTTGTCAAGAGTCCTCTGAATTTGATTACAATGAATTAGTTAATCAATTCTGGTTCTGGAGTCTTCATATCTTGAGGACCTAACCCTGGATTCACAATGTGCTGAAATCTGAGCATCTAGCTGACTTCTTTTTTTAATGTAACAAGCAAAAAACCAGTATGATTCCAAGTATAACCAAATAATCTTTAAGAAAATTGGTAAGAAGTTCCCTTTGGGCAGCTCCAATTAAATCAAAAAAGTCTTCAGTAAGTTCAAATGTAAATTCATGTGTTTGACTTTTAAAACACTTTGCAGTCTGTCTTCTTCCTATCTTTAAAACCTTCTTACAAACTCCATGCTGTTCCTCATGCAAAATGTCCATCTCTGGTTCTGAGACTTTGCATGGCCTGCCCCTCATGCTTAGGATGCTCTTCATTCTCACCCCTGCCTCTTTGACTTTCTTCTAGACTCAATTCAAGCACTGCCTTTTATAGCAGGCGTTTTCCAGCCCTCAATGTAATGTTACCCCAAAATTGAGAAGACCTGAGTTTGAATCCTGCCTCACATACTTACTTCCTCTGTAAGCCTAGATAAATCACTTAGTGTCGGCCTGCCTCAGTTTCCTTATTTGTAAAAAAGGGATGAAGATGATAATAATAATAGTAATAAACATCTCCCTTCTATAGTTAATGTGAGGATAAAAAGTGCTATACATTATTATGTTAGCTGCTTGAGGGTAAGGACCCTTTTTACTTTTGGTTTGTATTCCCACTGTTTAACATAGTGTTTATCATACTAAGCACTTAATGCTTACTGATTGATTGATTGATTTGTACTGGTAGAAGAAATTCCTTGCCAAGAGATTCCTACACAGAGATCAATTAAAGAAAAATATATAAGGCACTGTTCTAGGCAGTAGGGATAAAAACACAAAGAAAAAGTCTCTTTTTCCTAAAATATGCAAAGATCTTTGTATATATATTTTTATATAGGAATATTTACCATTATATTTTAAGGTTTTCTTATTTTTTGGTTGCAGGTTGAACTACAGTTTCAATTAAATCGATTACCACTTTGTGAAATGCATTATGCTTTGGACAGGATCAAAGACAACAGTATTCTGTTTCCAGATGTTAGCATGACTCCCACCATACCTTGGAGTCCCAACAGGTACAATAATGTAAAATATTTAATGCTTTAAGTCATATTAATACCATTTTCATGTCAGCTAAGGCATGTTCTGAAATCCAAATCTACTTTGTATAAAATTTTCATTTGGCATTGTGGTAATACAGGAGGGAATAAATGAAAATATGGTTGATAAGAAAAAAAGTTAAAACATCAGAGATTCACAAATAGTTTTTCTACTTTTCTTTAAATATTTTGATTGATCAGTTTTATGATATTGAAATAAATGAAAATATGGTTGATATCAAAAAAAGTTAAAACATCAGAGATTCACAAATAGTTTTTCTACTTTTCTTTAAATATTTTGATTGATCAGTTTTATGATATTGAAACAAAATTTAATTCTAGGAATACTTTTTTATTAATTATGGTCATATGAATCTTTAGATTGTTTCTAAATTTGTTCTCATAGCTAATTATTCACAAGATAGATTAACTTTATATCTCAATTATTCCAAATAAATTAATATGTATAGTGCCTGGCACAGAACAGATTCCTATTGAATGTTTGTTTGATTAATTGATTGATTAATAGAATAGTGACCTTGGGCAAATAAATTCCTTTACTTCTGAGACATTATGGTATGAGCAATATATCTGTGGGTTATTTTTTCTCCTTTAAAGGCAGAGAGACTGGATGAGAAGGTGAATCAGTTGGATGAGCTTTAGTTTCTTGAACCAATACACTGAGTATTGAGGTTTGCTTCTTTTAACATAACTTTCTAGCCATTTAAGGCACTGCCCTGTTAACTGGACTAATTTTCCTTAAAAAAAAAAAAAAAAAAAAAAAGCATAGAAACTGCTAGTTAGAGTTGATCAGTCCAGATGGCTAAGGTTTGAGATATTGATCCTAATTTCTGATTGCCTGGAGCATCAAAGGCTTGCCCATGTAGAGTCAATGATTTTCAGACTCATTGCCATCTTAGCCTACACACAATCTGCTGACTAGATAACGTTTTATATAGAGACAAGGCAGAAATTCTTTATCTCTTGTTCTCCTTAGTTTCCTTTCCATGCCACGCCTAAATAAGCCTTTTTTTTATTAAGATGGTTTATGATTGTCTCATTTTTGTCTGAATTATAAATCTGAAGCATAAAATGGATTTGAATCAGGCTCAGATAACAACAGTTCCAGTTTCCTCATTTATAATAAGATGAAAATCAAATCATCTCTCTGACCTGTTTGCTGAGTTTATAATATAACTGAAACTTATTCTTTTTAGTATGAAAATTTTTTATTTTACTAATTTTGATAAAATTTTTAAATAAAAAATTATAGACATTGCTAATAAGAACAATTACATGAACATATTAGACAAAGAATCAAATAGTAAGCCTATATCTTTTAAGAAGGCAAAAGAGTCTTCCCTTTAGGGCTTATTCTTTGACTCGTTTTTCTTCCTTCTATTTTTTTTTTTTTCAAATAATACAAGTGTTTATACTTTGTGTTTATAAAATTCTGGGTTTTTTTGATTTGTTTGTTTTTTTGCTGAGGCAGTTGGGGTTAAGTGACTCACCCAAGGTCACATAGCTAGGAAATGTTAAGTGTCTGAGAGTAGATTTGAACTCAGGTCCTCCTGACTTTGGGGCTGGTACTCTATCCATTGAGCCACCTAGCTGCTGCCTAAAATTCTGTTTTTGCTGATTCTATTCTGCATCATATTTTAGAACTTTCCGTATTTGTTTGCTTTATATTTACCATTTTGATGGTAGTATAATATTCAGTTACATTAAAATACCATAATTTATTTAACTATTCAATAATTGTTGAACATATAAATTATGATTGAATACTTGAAAAAATCATTATCTACTTCCTTAAACAGAGTATTTCAAAAGTAATCCAGAATCATACTATAATACAGAAAGGCATAGAGTTAAGAAAATGGAACTGTGACTTCATTAATAGAGGAAACTCTTGGGCAAGAAAATTTCCTCTACTAATGCAGGTTAGCACCCTCTTCACAACTTAAAATACTAGGGAATTGTCTAGAACACTAAAAGATTGGATAATCAGTAAATGATTGGTTCAGGAAATTTGTTAAAATCTTTTATTACCTAAAATAAATCAAATTTCAAGATTAACTTTTATTTTAGCTTGGTTTAATTGTAAATCATTCCATGATAAAATTAAATGGCATTTTAAAAATTAACATTAGTTTTCTAGATATTCTAACTATTTATTGTTTATTGTTCATTAGTTAAGTAACCTGATGTGTCAAAAATAATTTTCAAATTTTTTTTTTTTTTTAATATATAGGCAATGGGATGAACAGTTGGATCCTCGACTAAATGCAAAACAGAAAGAGGCAGTTCTGGCTATTACCACCCCACTTTCAATACAGCTTCCTCCTGTTCTTATCATTGGTCCCTATGGGACAGGCAAAACCTTCACTCTAGCCCAGGCAGTCAAGCACATACTCCAGCAACAGGATACTAGGTGAGATGGTGGCATAGAGATTTAAATATTTAATTAACAATATAAATAGCCAGTTCTCTCCTCTAAACAACCTCCTGCCCCCCAATACTAAGGAAAGACTAGTAGAAAATTGAACAAAACTTTTATTGAGCTTAAAAAATTATGTCAGTGTTTTGGGGGCACTAATGTTTAATTACTTTTAACACTTATCTGTGTTTTAAAAAGAATTTGTATTCCAGAGAGCAGTTGTATTTAAATAGTTTAAGAAAGCTCTCCATTATACATTTAAAATTATGATGTTAGTTAGATCTCCAAAGTTGACTTATATTCTTTATATTGTAGTGTATTATTATCTTAGCTGAAAGATTTTAAAAGTAATTTGTGTAAAATATAATTCTTTTGATTGTTTAAAGATTAATAAGTTCATAAAAGCCTCATTAAATCATGTGTCATGGAGATTAGTGAACTGTTTGAGAGAAATGTATGGAAAGATGGCCACTTGTTTGCTTTTTTTTTTTTTTTTTTAATATTTTACTACTTGATTGTTTTGTGTTTTATCATTCTTTTTATTTGCACCATTTATTCCAGCAGGATTCTCATTTGCACCCATTCTAATAGTGCTGCTGATCTCTACATAAAGGATTATTTACATCCATATGTAGAAGCAGGCAATCCCCAGGCGAGACCTCTCAGGTATTTTTTTAAGGCTTATTATGTATCTATAAGCATACCTTTACTATTCTTAAGAAAAGGTGTCTATAAGATAATTTCATTAATTTTGAAAGTATTTAAACATTTAAATATATATTGGCATTTGAAAGTTTGGAGAAATAATCTAAAGGATTCTAATTTAGTGAAAAGTTTTAAAATATTTTATAATTTATTTTTTATACTTAGTAAAGACATCCTTTTTTAAGTTTTACTTATGTGAAAATGTCTTTTTTATCTGAGGACAGTTTAATATGTTCCTCTAAAAACTACTATGATTAAATATGATAAATATTAATTAGTTGTACTTTAAAATATTGTAACATGTTTGGCATGTACCAATCCTTGCAGTAATATTTGACAGTAAAATTGGAATGGTGAACCTTACAAGAAATTGTCATAGAAGTTACACATTAGAGAACCATGAACAGTAAAATGTTTTGTGTTATTAAGTGTATTACTTTGTTATTTGAAAGCTATATCCAAAGTTTTGGAAAGAAAGTAGCACAAGGACAAAGTAGAGGCAGGAAGGCCATATGAATATGTGTGAATGCAGGAAATATTTAAATGTGGGTATTAGTTTATTAGAGATGAAATAATCCTTTTCTTCAGAAAGCAAAATAGAATCACCATTTGCTCTCATATCCTAAATTAGAGTTTAGTTTTATCATCTTACATACTAATATGTCATGCCTTGTGTTGTTTGGATTAAATTACTGCTTACAAATTGATTTCCAATCATAGCTGTAAACTATAATTCACTAAATTTATTTTTAGAAAATTGGGGGAAAAGATGACATTAAGCAAAATTATTCTCTTAGTAACTATGGTAGTATGTTAAATGATTTTAGAATCACATATTAATAGCAGAAGTGGTGGCATCAATTATTGATTCTTGTTACTCTCCCTAAGTGTAACTGAAAAATATATTAAGACAAATAATTGCTTTTAAATACTTTATGTTGAAGTATTGTCTTGAAATGTGTTTAGTGAAGCAGGTTTTATGATAGGAGAATATTATGCTTATGTACTCTGAGAGATAATAAAATGACTTCATTTCTTCAAGTGAATTTTGATAGGCACCATCTTTGCTGAGAATGCTTTAACGAATTTTTTTTTCTGTGAAATATAGAAGATCAATGCTATTGGCTTGCTAGAAATAATATTAGAATCGCTAAAGTTCTAATGACTTTGGATTTGAGACTTTTAAGACCCATTTCTGGATATGGCTGTTATTATTTAGTATTTATAATATTGGATAATGTTACATGATTTTTTGGTTCTTTTCCTTAAGTATTAGGGAATATGATTAGACTTGAGTAAGTCTGTTAAGGAGGGAACAGAATTCTTAACAACTTTCCATCTGTTTATGCATCTATGGTATTCCATATATAGGAATCTGTGCACTTGAGGGGAAAATTGAGTACTTGCTCTCTAATACTTCCCAAAACAAAATAAAACAAAAATCCTAAAAAACTCTGCCATAGTTTGGAAGAAGCATCTAAATATATTCAAATACAAACTAATTTTCTTATCTCTTACTCTGAAAGCAAATAATTATTAAAAAAAAAAATAAGCCCATTGAAAAATACTGGTAAGATGTAAGATTTTGAAAAATTTTATAGAATTATTTTCAAACTTACATCAAGTGAGTAGAACTAAGTATTGTTCTATAATTTTGAAGGGTGCCAGAAGGCCAGTTTTTCCCAGAATATTTCTTTCATGGTGTCTTAAGTTCCTGCCATTACTGTTACTTTTTCAACAAAGGCCTAAAGTATGTTTGGGAGAGTCGTCTTAAAAAATTTGTGCCTGGGAAGACACATTTATTATGATTCACATTTATTTTTGGGTGTCATCACATTGGTTGGGTCATTGTTTGTTAGTTTCCTGGTAGATAAAGTACTCTTAAGGAATGACTAGGAGATAATTTTATGGGAGGGAGGGGGCATGTAGGGAAAGGTGAGGAACATGGAAGACCAACTGAAATTACCCTAAGAGAAGCCAGAGGAAGCACTACAGGAAGAGTATTAGGTGCTTAGGGTGTGATATGGGTAGAGTTTGACATTATGATGCAAAGTGCTAACAGTGTGAAAGAGAATGCTGAAGACATTTTTGCTTGGGGCAGATTTTTGTATATTGAACACATTATTAATATAATAACTGACTGTTATTGAATTTTACAAATAATAAAATAATATAGTTTTAATGCAAGCAGGCATACTAGAAAAGTATGTTAGCATTTTGGGATGAACCTTTTTAGAAAAAAATGTTTTCTTTATTGTCAGTTTATTTCATTAGTGTCAGAATTTTAAAAAAAAATGAAGGACATAGAAATATTTTGTTTGCTTACATGTGATGTTTGAGATCAGTATCTGATTGTGGTAGAGTTTGTAGTGGAGTTATATATGTTATGAAAAATGTTTTCATTGCTTTTGTGTGCATAACTTTTTGGATATGACTTAGATAGGAACTGTTGTTTTGCTTAGTGCAGGTACATGCTTTAGTTTTTCTATGGGGTTATTTCTCCTGATTTGTAGTACTTTATATAATAAGTTTATTTTATTTATTTACTCCATATGAAATATAAGAAAATTACAGTGGAGTAAAATATATATATATATGTGTATATACATATATATTATCATTTAAAAATTAAGTGAAATTTTTGTGAAGCATGTAAATAGATATGCTTTTGGAAAATATCACCTATAACCTTATGTTACTTAAAAATGCTTTGGGAAGCATTTTTAACAATCATATGGTTATTGTCCCTTTAAAGATAGGATAAAATGAAAATGTAGATGACCTCAATTTTTATTCATGAAAATGATAATATATTTTAAAGAAAATAATCTATAATCAAATTTGGCTGTGATAATAATAATTAATCAGTGAAAATTGACTCTTATGTCCAAAGTAAGTTGGAAAATACAGAAATTTCAGTTATGAAAAAGAAATTTGGAGTAGAATTTAACAACTAATTTTTTTCAAAGATATTTTAATTTATTTAAAGGTAATCTTGGCTAAAGGCATTCTCTATAGATATATTTTCTTAGAGAGTAATAGTATTTATTTCATATGTAGTTAAAAAAAATAAAAGGAAAAACCCAATCAAAGCATTATTTATGCCTTGAACCACTTCATAAGAAAGGGAAAATTTTAAACATTTAATCATTTTCTGCCTGAAGTATTGCTTATAAATCTCGATACAAAAACTACAATTGGTTATATCACATTAATTCAAATTTCCTAATGAGTTGCTTTGTCTATATATTTTATGCTTCCAATGCAGGTGGGCCCCAGTTTAAGAAAACTGGATTTTCAAAAATCCAAATTTATTAAACAGGTAAATTAGGCAGTTATATATTTGCATATCAGAAATATTATCAGCTTAAAAAAATTAAGAATTCCATTAAATAATGAATTTCTACCGTTTATCATAAAGCTGACTATCCAACTTTTTAGAAGTATATATATTGTGTAAAGTGAAGTGTACATATACTTCTGAAAGCTTACCCTTGTTTCTGATGTTTCTTATTAAATAATGTATATTGCTGCTTTTCCCTCCTATCACTGTCATTTCCTAATGACTCTCTTCCCTTCCCCCCACCTCAATTCCTTTTATTTCTTGATATATTAGCATTTCATATTTCACCAATATGGTTTGAAAATAGTGTGGTGGTTAAATTTGCTTTTTTTTTGTTTTTAGTTTTTGCTATTAACATTTAGGTAAAATGCTGAATCTTAAGGAATCCCATCATCCACATTTTCCACATATTTCCAAAATAACAAATACTTGAGAATAGCATGTAGACTTTTATTTTCATAAATTTACATAACTTTAAGACTATTTAACTTTAACTTTTAACTTTAACATAACTTTAAGAGATTTTTGTCCAAATGCCTTTGTTTCATAGATAAGAATATTTTTGAGTTTTTATTTTGGCTTTCATGTCATAGGACAAAAAGACACAGTATTATTTTCTTCAATTTTCTTTCTAACTCAGAACTTTAGTTTTATTTTTTTATTTGGTGTCCTGAGTGTTTTGAGTAAGCATTTCTCTAATCCAAAACATGTACTGCTAGTATTCATCTGCTTTCAGTGGCTTGCAAGTTAGCCAGAAGGACAAAAACATAGCTATTATCATATAGGGCATAAGTTAATAAGAGGTAATCATTGAGAGCAGAATAGAGGGTATCACACCTTTTAGAAAGGACATTAACAAATTATAGTTTGTTTGTAGCAGAGTAACCATGATAATAAGAAGATGGGGCCCATATGCCATAGGGTGAAATTGAAGTAACTGATGAAATTTCTTCTTCATGAGAGAAGGTTTTTTTTTTTTTTTTTTTTTTTTTTGGTGGAGAGATAGTGGGGAACACAATAGTTGTCTTCAACTACATGAACTGTTGTTCTAGGCTAGAGTCCATGGGAGGCTGCAAAAGACAGAAGTAAGAGGAATGATTAGAATTCACAGAGAGAAGGATTTTGGCTTGGTATTAGGAAAAGATTTCCAAATCATTAAAGCTACCTAAAAGTTTGTATGAGCTACCTTGGGACATAGCGGGGCTCCTTCTTACTGAAAGATTGTCGGATGAGTACTAGTTGATCATTTGATCATTGTACAATATATTCCTAGTCAGAAATAGTTTGGGCTAGATGACCTCTGATTTTTCTAGTTCTAGATTCCTTAAGTGAATTGTATTTGAGAGTGAAAATCAAATGACTATAGGAATGCTGGAAACATTTCCATGTGAAATACAGAAATTTTTTTGTTGTGATTTATTGTCTTCTCTATACAATAGAACTTGTGTGTTTTTTTAAGGGCTTACTTACCTACTTTGTGATAGACAAATATTTTTTCTATTTAAAAAGTCTACACATATTATACCACACTGTACAAAATATTACATTATCTACTATAATCTAATGAAGTATAAGATTCGGGATGTGTTTTTTTTTTTTGTTTGTTTTTTTTTTGAGTTGATGCTGATACCAAATTAGCCAAGAGTAGGATCAGGGGATTTATAAATGAAAGAGACCCTGAGAGAGATTCTCTATTATGAGAGGCCTCATTTTACAAATGATGAAATTTAAGTATATAATATATTCTCTTCATTGGATCTCAGTTTTACAAATCTTACCTCATTTTATGTATTCTTTATTTAAGCTCTCATCTTAATGTCTTACCATAACGTATGGTAAGACATATTGGACAAGTGTCTTAACTTAGTCACTAAGATTTAGGTTTGAATATAGAAAAAAGAGATAGTGTAATAGTAACAGCTTATTTGTCTTCCTCTGTGAAGACTTAAGTTATTTTGGCAGAAAACCTTTGAAATGGTTTTAGAAGTTGCTTAAAAATAAGATCATTAGATAATAGCTGTAGAGAAGGAAGAAACCCATTCTAACTCCTCCATCCCTCCCCCCCGCCCCACTCTATAGATGAGGACAGAAAAGTCAGGTGATCTTCCCCTATGTGCAAAATCAGTATTGGAACCCAGATCATATGACTCCATATTCATCATTCTTTCCACTCTAAATACATGAGTGATTACAGATTGTTTTCTCATTTGTATAATTTGTGTATTTGACCTTTGAGAGTATGTATTTGTGTTTATATATGTGTAAACACACACACATATATTTTACCTATCTAGTGTTCGAATAGCCAATCATCAAGGACCTATTGAATCCTTTCTCTATGCCCAGCACTCTGCTAGATATCATCTGGGGGTTGAATAAAGAGTGGTACTAAGAATGCAGGATAAATAGAAAGCAATCCTCCCCTCCTTTTCCCAAAAGTTTATATACTATCTGAGAAAATAGAATTAAAATGTCAAAGAAGAATAGATAAATCTTAAACAGTAACACTGCTAATACACTAAGATATACAATTAATACAATAAAAATTCAAAGAAAGGTCATTCAGGGAACCTGAAAAGTTAAGCTGGAGTCATTCGAGGTACTTGGATATAGGAAAAATAGAACTTGAGTTGAGTCTTAAGAGATTCAGTAGGCTCTAAGAAGAGGAAGAGCATTGCAGATATAAATCACATTTTTCTTATTCTCAACAGTGGACTCTTACCCATCTGCCTTCTTTGTTTCTATTCAAGCTGTTGAATGACTGGAAGAAGTTTGAAAGAAAGAAAGAAGGAAGGAAGGAAGAAGTAAGAAAGGAAAGGAGAGAGGGAGGAAGGAAGGAAGGAAGAAAGAAAGGAACCCAGAAAACTAGGATTATTATAATTAATGATTTCTGACAAGTGGACACTCGTTGTTTGGAAAACTTTTAATTCAATTCTGTTTGACTCCATTTAGTTGTTCCAACCTTTTCTCTTTTTAGGCTTTTAAGTGCATCTTTCTTTCCTTCTCTTAGCAGATTATCTTACTCCTATTTTACAGAGAAGATAGGGAATACTTGGTCAGTGTTCTCATTTTCCATCTTCTAAACTTCAAATCTCTTCATAACTTCACTCATTCTGTTCTCCTTTACTTTAGTCTCATGATGAAGTAGCCTATCTCCTTATTAAGGATAAACTGTACTATTTAACATGTATTGGTCAACCTGCCATCTGGGGGAAGGGATGGGAGGAAGAAAGGGAAAAGTTGGAACAAAAGGTTTTGCAGTTGTCAATGCTGAAAAATTACCCATGCATATATCTTGTAAATAAAAAGCTATAATAAATTAAAAAAAAAAAAAGGATAAATTGTATTTGTGCACTTAGGCTGATCTTTGATTTGTCCTTTTTTTTTTCTCCTCTTCAATCTCTTGGCACCTTCTCCAGTTCACAGACTTTCTCAGGTCTTCTCTATCAGTGAAAAAATATTTCCTTTGAACTTCATATGCAGTTCTTCAAGTTATTATCCTATATTTCTCTTACCTTTTCCTGAAAAACCCTTAGAAAGAATATCCTCCAGTTGCTGCCTCTATTTCTTTTCCACTTTTCCATTTTTCATCTCTTTGCCATCTAATCAGCTCATGTCATTTTGTAGTGTTTTACACACACACACACACACACACACACACACACACACACACACACACACACACACGATGAAGTCTTTTATACTCTATCTTGCACATAATTTATCATTATTAGTTAGTAAAATGCTATATCCTATTTATACTGATCATATGTCTAAGTCCTTTGGGTTATTGAGTTTTGGATCTTCATAGGTCATGATATTCTAGCTATGATATTTATAGCTATATAGTATTATCAGAAGAATATGAATATTAAAAATAGGGGCTTTTATGACAGGGAGCAGCTTGAGATCAATGAAAAATGCCATGCAGTTTTAAAAAATCAGATTCATCTCTTCTTTCCCTTCACTTCTAGGCCTAGCTCATTGTTCACTCATTGTCCACCTTCACTGCCTATCAAATAAGATGGTACTTTTGAAATAAACTTAGCATAGTATGCCTCCCTCCTCCTTGTTTCCTCCTCCTCTCTTTTTCCCTCCCTCTCTCCTTTCTTCCTAATTTTCCCCTCTTCTTTCCCTCCTCTTCTCTCTCCTTCTCTATAGTTTTGTACTATGTATATTGTTCATGGATGAAATTAATGGGCCGCCTAACCAATTGCATGTCATAGTCTAGATAATAGATATTTTCCACTCAATTTGTTTTTTCTTCTTTGGATTGCTAGTCAAATCTATTTTGATTTGTTAAGGAGACTTTGTATTTTGAAATTTGATTCTATTAATATAATATCTTCCACAGTTTGGAGCTTTTGGATGACCATATCACTTGTAGGAAATCCATTTTTCATTTTGATTTTGTAGGATTTTCTCCATTATAGTGGTGAATGGTTTTGACTAGCATATATTTCTCTTTTTTATTCTTTAGTTTGATATTGGTAATTAGAGAATTATAGAATCATTGTGTCTGTGAAAGAATCTATTATGATCTTAAATGTATGGGAATCACCTCATTGGAAAAAGCCTTTAATACTATATTGTTAAATAAAAATTGTTTTATGGGTAATTAAAAAGCAATATGCATTTGGATTTTAAACTAGCTATATTTCAGTTACATCTGACTGGAAATGTCTAATATGGAAAATTATTTTCAAAAACTTGCCCAATCCTTTTCACATATACATCTTATATTCTCATACTGTTACATATATAGATTATTCATCAAGGAATTTAAAGAAGATGAGAGAAGGTAGGCAGATGGTATTTATTGATATTTTAGTAATTTTTAAATAACATATACATTTTTTCCCAATTGTCTAATATCTTTCCCTCTTTTATAATGATCTCTCAAAGCTTTCAAGTTATTTTGGTCCAGCTATTCTTCCTCTTTTTGTTCCCTTTAGTACCACTTTCTCTTCCTTATGTAGAAGACTACATGGACTAAAGTGTTACAGGACAAGTATGATAGTTTCACTGTCATTGACAATGAAAATAGTTTATTATACAAATACCAGCACATCCATTTCATTTTTCATCTGTTTGTTGTCTTCCTTCCAGTTTCATCTGTGAATGTTCTTGGGATGATCTGACTTAGTTGGGCTTCACACCAAAGTTTCTGCAGACTTGGTTTTCCCTCCACCACTCTTCGCTGTTTTGTGAGGTGATACTGCTCATAATCTTCCACCATCTTCTTCTGTAACATTTGGCAAAAAATTGATGTTCTAGACCAGTGTTGCCTTTGGCTGTCTTGTCTAATCATTTGGTGGCTGAGCTAGTTTCTAGGTTCTTACAGCCTCCTTGTTGTGGTGCTTGATTTACGTCAGTTAATAGGAAATGCTAATAAACTATGCCATTGTCTTTTCCTTTGCTTTCCATTTTTTGTGCCATTATTTTGACTTGAACAGATCCAACACTTTCTGACTTTTTTTTTTTAAGAAAGTTAACTACTCATGATATGCAAATTTGAGGCTTCTAGATATCTTACAAACTTAGGATTTCTTAATGCCAAACCATATTTTTCAACTTTTTTTTTTACACCTGTATATCAGGTAATATTCAGTTTAAACTTAGAAGCTATTAATAAGTTCTTTGTAAAGTATTTTTAAGTTTTCTTTGTCTGAACCTGATGAAGCCTAACAATACAAATTTCTTCAGTTTTTTTTTGCTTATACCTTTGGGTGCTTGATGAAATCAATTCTATTAGCTCCTTTATCTTTTCAAAGGGAACTTATATAAGCCTTTCTTTCCTCCTCCCCACCTCCCCTTTAGCAACAACTTCTTTGTGTCTTTTAACTTCATTTATAATAAAAGTTTGTCACTCTGGAACAGATCCTCTGATTCAACTTGTTGGTTATTGGACAGAATCTCACATTCTGGGTCCTAATAGTTAAATTATGTTTGTAGATGATTTTAAATTCTTAGTTCTCCATCTACCTTTTCCTCCTATTTGGCACTGCAGCATTATTACAGAAATACAATTGGGTTGCACATGACTATTTTATATTTTCTTTCTTTCAAAAGTCACCATAGCCAAGTAATTGTATAATGGTTAGTCAGCTTATAGCAAGTCTCTTCATATTAGAGGCTGGTCTTAGTTGGTAATATAGTTTTTTGTGTGTTTTTTATTTTTATTTTTTTATGGCAGAAGCATACTTGAAATTTTTCTAGGTTCGTAGTTCTCGAGCTATCTTATGCTCTACTTATAGGATTTGAGAACTTAGAATCACTTCTATGCCTAGAGGTATTGAAATAGAATTTTTGTGGAGCTTATAAACTTGGAAATCTTCTAAATGTATAAAAAAACCACATATTTTGATATATGTTCTCTTTTTTATAATCTATGTTTTTTTATGATTAGGATCAAATTTAAGACATCATAGATTGGAAAAAAATATGCTTTGTAGACTCTTAGAACTAGAAGGAACTTTAGAGATTGTCTTATCTAAATCACCTTGTTTTTCAGGAATCAGAATTAAATTATTTGAAAATTAAAAGAAAATTCATTGAATTCATTGGCCATCTAGTCCATCTGCTAACAGAAAATAATTTACATTACAATATATTTAATAAATCTAGGCTTTTGAAGATTTCAAAGAAGGAAAAATGTATCTCTCCAAGCACTCCCTTCCACATTTGGATGGCTGTAATTGTTAGGAAGACTTTTTTGATATCAAGATTAAATTTACCTCAATTTCAAACCATTCTTCCTGATTCTGGCCTTTAGGGCCAAGCAGGATAAATATAATTCCATGTCTTTAGGGCTACTTTGAATATAAGTTACCATGTCCCTCTTGAATTTCCTCTTCTCCACATTGAATACCCCTAGTTTCTTCAGTGATCCTTATATGGCATGAATTTAAGACCACCTTTCATCATCTTAGTTGTCTTCTTCTAGTTTGCTTTCCAGTTTTTCTTTGATAGTGATGCCCAGTACTGAATACAATATATCACATGAACTTTGACTAGGGCAGAGTACAGAAGGTACTACAGAGTACAATCTCTTATTCCACTTTTGACTCTTATTCCACTTTTGAACAATCTTGCTGTTATATTGATGTTATGTTGATGTGGGATGTAATAAATAATGCCTAGAGTTTATCGAATAGAGGATAATGTGGCAGAAATATGTTTTAAGAAAATTATTTTGTCAGCTGAAGGAAGATGCATTAGAATGGAGAGAGACTTGATGAGAGAAGATCATGTAATACCATTGTAATGGTCCAAGTTAGAGTTGATGCTCTCTGTAAAGGTGGTGACTATAAGTGGAAAACTAGAAATATATATGAGAAATTATGTGAAGATAAAAATGACAAGATTTGATGATGAATTAGATATGGAGAATAGCAACATTGCTCAAAAGTAGAGTGGTAGTACTTTTTTTTTTTTTTTTTTTTTTTTGGCTGAGGCAATTGGGGTTAAGTGACTTGCTTAGGGTCACATAGTCAGGAAGTATTAAGTGTCTGAGACCAGATTTGAACTCAGGTCTTCCTGACTTCAGAGCTGGAGCTCTACTGCAGCACCTAGCTGCCCCACTGGTAGTACTTTCAAAAGAAATAGGCATGGGGCAGCTAGATAGCACAGTGGATAGAACACCAGCCCTGGAGTCAGGAGAATCTGAGTTCAAATTTGACCTCAGACACTTGACACTGCCTGTCTGTATAACCCTGAGCAAATCCACTTAACCCCAATTTACCTCAGGGGGAAAAAAAAGAAATAGGCAGAAGAGGGAAGGGTTTGTGAATAAACACAATGAGTTCTTTAGAATCTATTTAATTATTTAAATTGTTGTGATGAAAAATACTTATGAAAAAAGTTAGAATAGGAAATCTATTAAGAATTAATGAGAAGCATTAGTTACATTTAGGTATTCTTTTAAAAGTCTGCTAAAATCAATTCCTTCATTCAAATGTTTTTATTCAGTTGGTTTGGTAAAGGGTGAGTTATTTTTCTTGAAAATTAACAATAGTCAGCATTTGATAATTTTATTTATAATGATAGTGAGATAATTGAAACAAATCAATTAGTTTCTCAGAATAAAATACACTTATGTAAAAATACTCTTGCTCTTCAGACCACAAGAAAAAACAAGTTTATCTACTGGAAAGGTATACTAATTACAAATAGGAGAACATGATGAGAGAAACAGACAACTTAAAATATAAACCTAATTCTATGAAGTGAATAACTTCATAATGTCTGGTAACCCAAATAGTTAATTATGAAAATGAAATTTAGAGATAATTTTGTTTTTATTGTTTTTCATACAACTTTCCTTTGCATGATGAAGATAATAACTAGATAAGTCATTCTGCTTGAGTATTTTATACATGCCATTAAAAGTCAAAACATTACAGTTTCCATCTCAAATACTACTAATTAGCCATGTGACCTTAGGAAAATCACTTAACTTGTCTGGACTTTGTTTAAAAATGAGTTTGACTTCATTTAACTGAGAAAATTTTAGAATGAATCATTAAAGAAATGATTAATGCATCAAGAAAGAGAAGCAATGATAATAAGAATGGCTAAAAACCTTATTTACATTTTTTGACAAGATTATAAAACCAGAGGATCAAAGTAATTTTATAAATATTTAGATTTTAGCAATGCTTTTAATAAAATATCTCATATTATTCTTATAGAGAATTTTGAGAGATACTGACTAGATGATAATAACATTTAGATAGATTAGGATGATTAAACTCAAAAAGTAGCAGATCAGAGGCAGTTAGGTGGCACGATAGAGCACTAGCCCTGAATTCAGGAGGACCCGAGTTCAAATCTGGTCTCAGACACTTAATACTTCCTAGCTGTGTGACCCTGGGCAAGTCACTTAACCCCAATTGTCTCAGCAAAAAAAAAAAAAAAAAAAAAAAAAAAAAAAAAAAAAAAAATCTGAAGCAGGGTTTTCCGTAAATTTGCATAGCCTTAGGAATTTAAGTCTCCCTTAACTATTAATTCCCTGATATCTCTCCAAAGTTATTACAAATGGCATTGAGTATAATGAAAAGAATGCTGGGTTTTGAGATAGAAGAACTGGATTCAAGACTTGGCTCTGATGTTTACTATTTATGTAATTTTGAGCAAGTCATTTAATGTCTTTGAGTCTTAGCTTTTTATCTGTAAAATGAGAAAGTTAGACTAGATAAGATCTCTTCTAGGTCCTTTCTATACATTAGATCTTGCTTTTTCTAATATTCTTAACAAGCTCTCTGAGGTTAACTACTCAATTATTTTTTTTTCTATGCAACTGAAATCTATTATAATGAAGTAGATCATTTTTATATAAGAGGATAAACCTTGATGACTGCCCTTTTCCATGTGAAGGTAGTAATTTTCCAGTCCTCTCTTAAAAAGATGCAGCCTTCCTTTTCTAAAAAGGATTGCCTATTGCTTTGTTGTACTTACAGTTTATACACAGTGACTACTTTGATTTTAACCATAAAAATGAGCAGATAATATTTTTTTCAAAGAATTGAAAGAAAAAGTGGTTTCACCTTATTTAACCTTACTTTTTCTGGGTAAGGTTCTATTCTTAACTAGAGATGTTTTCTTTTGGAATAACTCAATACAATTTTTGTACACCTGCAGGAAAAATTACGAAAGACAATCAAGAGCTGCTATATTGAATTTTAGGGGACTTTTTGTTCCTGTAATTTAGAGTGATTCTGCATTCTGCATTTTTGTTTCTTTTTTGTTAGTTCTGACATAAGAATATCTGATATTACTAATGTGATTTAAAAAAAAAAAACTGGTTCCAAATGATGAGATTGTTGGCACTAAATGTTGGGGTTTGATCGTGTGAAGAATTCACAATGGCCATTCTCTTTGGCAAAAGGTAGATTTATTTAAAGGAATTCGTTACGGACAAAATGAAGAGCTACAATAGACATCAGTAGTGGTATAAAATAGAGTTGGAAGAACACATAGTTATTAGCAAGGAAAGAGGTTTTCAAAATGAAAAATGGAAAAGACAAGCTCCCTAGTGGAACTCATAATTAACCAAGAGAAAAGTCATACACTATGAGATCAGAGAATGCCCTTAGCTAGCATAAATCTGTAGAGTTTAGCGCCCTAAGAAAGTTAGTTAGCTATAAGAAGAAAGATGCCATGAAGCACGGTGGGGGAATGAGAGGAAAGATATCACATGGCATGGGAGGGGATGAGAAGGAGGGGAAAGACACCATGAGTAGAGTGATGTGGTAAATTTAATCTAAAAAGGGTTTAGCCAAGATGGCTTGAGCTATGGAAAGATTTGTAGGGAAAATTTAACCTTAGAAGCTTGACATAATTGAGACTTCTGACTGGAAATGGCAAAGCTGGGGCCCAGGACTTCCACAAAGAATGTGTGTGAGGCTAAACCAGTCTAAAAGTCTATGAGGCTAAATCAGTGCCCTTCCCTGCCTACCCCAAGGAGAAATTCCATCAATACTTCAATCCCTTTTTGCCAATTGCATTCAATTATTTAGGACCTCATCATTACCATTTCTGTCTCATTCTGCTTTCTATCAAAATTGTTATAACTGCTGCTGCTTATCTAGTATCTCCCCATATCTCCCCATATTATCTTCAATGTAGTGGATGTTTAATAAATATTTGATGAATTTGATGATAAGATTCTTTTATTGGATATTCTGCTCTTGACTCTCTTTGCCTTGTTTTTTTCTCCTTATATTTTTCTTTTTTATCCTGTTGCTTTTTCTCTGTATTGGCTTTTGCATGATAATTTTTATTTTATTACTTTTTTTTTTTTTTTAAACAAAACCAGCTAACCCACTATAACATTTATTTCTTTTTGGATGCAGCATCAGCAGATTATGCTATATTATGTGTAATCTTTAGACCTTCATTTTATTTTGTTGATTATAGTTTTTGCTGAATATTCAGGGAATATTGTTTCATTGTTGAAGATTTAGTGTCTGTAGAGTGGAAAGGCAGTAACTAGACCTGGAATCCGTAAAACATGGGTCCCTCTCCTTACTCTTTCTCATCTCTGTAATTTGCAGATAAGAATAGCTAACATTTATATGGTACTTTACATTTTACAGAATAGTTTATATTAATCTTCATTTGAATTTCACAGCAATCCTTGAGGGAGTATACAGTATGGGAACTATTCTCATTTTATATGAGAGGAAACAAACCCAGTGAGACTAAGTGATCTTAGAGATCCCAGGGAGACTAAGAAACTAAGGTTCATAGTCAGGGATCTTAATTCTGACTCTAAATTTCCACTTTGGCACAAAGTTCAAGGTTATTTGTGACTGAATATTAATAATCTCATTGTACAGCTGTTGAAACTGAATCGTAGAGAAGCTAAAAGATCTGTCCAGTCATATAAATAATAACTAGTAGTGCCATTAATTAAAACTAAATGTTCTGACATCAAATACATTGTCAATTAAAATCTGAATAATTTTTTCTGATACATTATTTTGTTTGATATCTAAACTTAAATATAGTTAGACCTAAATCTTACAGACCTAATTATGGTAGGCTAAAGATTCCCTGTAACACTTAAATTCATTAGGCTTGCAATGTTCTATACAAAACATAGTTTTAAAATATAATCCTTACATTTGCTACATTTTTTCATTTATAAGAATTATCTATTTGTTGAAAATCAGCCTATTGGGGTCATCAAATATCTTATAGAGAAAGTAGAAAAGATAATTAGTCCATTTAAAATATTCTGTGTATGCATGCCTACTATAGGTAAAAGATAAAAAAACAGGGAAAACAATCTATAATCAGGTCAAAGGAAGATGCACGTGTTAACCAGGTCTTTTTTCTTTGTTCATGCAATAGGTCAACTATCACAGTTAAGGGAGTTTAGTTAAATGAATTTTTCCATTTGCTAAAAGTTGATAAAGCTTTATCAAATTCAGTTTAGTGTTCTTCATCTCTAGTATAATTCTGTGTTTCCTAAGGATCCAGTAACTTGAATGTTACTGTTTTGTCCAAGTAGTCTTTATCACAGGGAACCTTGAGATTTTTTTTGAGGATGGTAGTGGTAATTAACCGAAATGTAAATTCCTAGAACATTAAGCACACTTGTGTTCATGTTGAAGCACAAAATTCTAAATTTAGAGCCTGAAAGAACATTGAAGGATCATTTAGTCTGAACTCCATATTTATAGATGAGGGAACGAAAACTCAGAGGAATAACTTAAACTTAGCCAAGGGAGTAGCCTGATGCAGCTACAAATCCATTTCACTACTTTTAAATATACTTTCATATTATAGATAAATGACTTTGTAGTTAGCTAACACGATGCTTAGTTGTTAGAGATCTAGCTTTAGTGGAACTCTGGCTAAGTTGTTTAACCTCTTAATATCTGTACAACTCCATAAAAATGTAAGTTAGTGCCAGTTTGCCAGTTTGGTAGAAGAAGTTTCTATAGTGAGGGTTGCTTATAATAAAGCAATGAGGTTATAAAAATTTTGTTCATTTTTATACACACAAACACACTCATTAGATCAATATTTTTTCTTTATCCAGAAGTTGATTCTTAATATATTTTGTTTTAGCAGTACTCTACCTGGAAAAGATATATTTGTCCATGTATTGAAATTTAAATAGCAACATCTTTCTTTTTGTTAAAAGATTGATTTGAACAAGTTAGAAGGTTTAAACATGTACTTGCTATCTATTCAGTTTTCTTCTTTGCATCCTTTTTATTTTGTAAAAGACACTAGTGGCAATTAACTTAAGGTCTAATCAAATAGTAGAAAAATAGGTATTGTAAATAAATTGATATTAAGTTTAATTGTCAATTCCAGGAATTGTCTTTGAAATTGTCTTCCAAAGAGTAGATTTTATTTTATAGACTTTATGCTTTATAAATCAAATACTATTATTATTAAGATCATATTGAAAATAAGCTCTTTTTCTTGTTTTCTAGGGTATATTTCAGAAATCGCTGGGTAAAGACTGTCCACCCAGTTGTACATCAGTACTGTTTGATTTCAAGCACACATTCCACCTTTCAGATGCCACAGAAAGAAGACATTCTTAAACAACGAGTTGTAGTTGTTACATTGAATACTTCACAGTACCTTTGTCAACTGGATCTTGAACCTGGTACGCTGCCATCCAAAAAAAAAAATTTATATATATATATAATTATTTTAGCGTTTAATTGACAAAAAATATACATGGGTAATTTTTCAACATTGACCCTTGCAAAAACTTATGTTCCAACTTTTCCCCTCCTTCCCGCCAGTCCCTCCCCTAGATGGCAGGTAGTCCCATACGTGTTAAATATGTTAAAATATATGTTAAATACAATATATGTATACATATTTATACAGTTATCTTGTTGCACAAGAAAAATCGGATTTAGAAAGAAGGTAAAAATAACCTGGGAAGAAAAACAAAAATGCAAGTAAACAATAACAGAAAGAGTGTAAATGCTATGTTGTGGTCCACACACATTTCCCAGCATTCTTTCGCTGGGTATAGCTGGTTATGTTCATTACTGATCAATTGGAACTGATTTAGATCCTCTCATTGTTGAAGATAACCACTTCCAATGGCTATCAATGAGAATTGATCTTCATACAGTATTGTTGTTGAAGTGTATAATGATCTCCTGGTTCTGCTCATTTCACTTAGCATTAGTTCATGTAAGCCTTTCCAAGCCTCTCTGTATTCATCCTGCTGGTCATTTCTTACAGAATAATAATATTCCATAACATTCTTATACCACAATTTACTCAGTCATTCTCCAATTGATGGGCATCCATTCAATTTCCAGTTTCTAGGCACTACAAAAAGGGCTGCCACAAACATTTTTGCACATACAGGTCCCTTTCCCTTTTTTAATATCTCTTTGGGATAAAAGCCCAGTAGCACAGTTTGATAACTTTTTGAGTATAGTCCCAAATTGCTTTCCAGAATGGTTGGATCTATTCACAACTCCACCAAAAATGGCTGCCATAAAATATTAAAGTTTCAGAAGGGTTGCTAACTGGTGAAGAAAAGGGGTGGTGGATTATAGAAAATAAAACAATAGATTATAGGATATAATAAGGAATAAAGTTTTTATGCCAATTGCTGTGGCTGTTGCCTATGCTAATATATAGACCAAGGAACACAAGTTCTGAAGGAATAGTATGAGGTTATTTATGTTGCCAGTTACTTTGTCAGTATTCCTGTGGCTTACATTCACAAGTTTTTCCTTTACCTGGGAAGGTTAATCTTAACATTCTTTCTCAGAGTTTTTCAAATTCTTTTTCATATTCCCATAGGGCAAATACCTGAAATGAGCCCAGTTTTCTGAGAGCATCATTATCTACCATTATATTGATGATGTAATGTTGATTAGGTGGGATTAGATATGACAGCAGAGTCTTTAGATCATTTGATGGCTCAAATGACATGGGATAGGAGATTAACCTCCAGAAAATTCATGGTTTGGCCTCTTAGGGTTTGAGGAATACATTGTAGGTATGAAAAACTCAAGTGATTAAAAGTCTATGTTAAACTACTGACAATTGCTCCCTTATTAGCTAAATCTTATTGGATTCTTTGAGTTCTGGAGAATTCGTGATCTCTATGTTCTTTTCCTGTTATATCTGCTTTTTTTTTTTCCCCAAGTAGATTCCAGATAAGGATATGTTTCTGGGAGACCCAAAGTAAGATGTCTAGTCTCTTCCAGTGGTTCTTACGAAACTGCAGTACTTAGGATTTTTGAAGTCTCTGTTCATATGGAACAGGTTGAATGGAGTTTTTGGCTAGAACTAAAAAGAGTGGCTGGAGTAAGCAACTCTTAGACTTTCTGATCTGTAAACTCCTTGAATGACCAACTCATTATACTCCTTTTGAAGTGCAGTTGTCCTGTTATTAGTCATTAGTTGGTCCTGAACAGATGATATTGGGTTTCGTCCTCACCTTTCTTCCAGAATTGCTTATTCTGAGTTGGGTGATACAAAATGATTCCTCTGAGAAGATGAGTAGGGAATATGAGGCTTCCATAGGTAGAAGTAGCATAGATGTGCTTACCTGCGTGCCTCTAGTCTTAATGTATTTCACGAACAGATTGTGATTTTACTGGAAGTTGAGACCTTAAATCTCAGTGATACTGCTCTTTTTCGTTATCACTGGACCAGTGGGCCCATCAACCTGGACTTAGTTCTTGAAGAATGTTATTTTACTTGGTTTACTGATGACTTTGTCTGCTATGAAAGAGTCACATGCAACTAGACCTTTACTTTAGTGACAGGGTAATACTGAAGGTTAGTGATACTCCACTGGATCAAGTTGTAATTTCTATGGCTAGCATGTGAAAGAATCAGAGGGGTCAGTTAGCTAAATCTTTATACTGATTGCTGGTTAGTGGCCAGGGGTTTGATTGAATGGTCCGGGGCCTAGAGAAAACTGGAGTGGAATAATCAATATGACTCTCCTTTGAGATCAAGAATGATGAGAAATTTTTGATGATACCTCACATAGTATGCAGCCATTTTTAGAACGTTAGTGCCCAACAGAAGCATCATATACCTTTTGCTGATTTGAATAATCAATTTAATTCCCCTGGAATGGAATGGAAGAAATGGGGTACTGGTTGCATGATCAGTTTAAATGAGAGTGTTATGTTGTGGGTGCTGTGGTGATCATTTAATTCCTTTAAGGATGAGGTTAGTATCTCAATAATAATACTCTAGCCAGTCAAAGTACCTACATTTGAAAGATTAGTATGGCATGATCCTGTGTAATTCTTAAATCTTTTTCTGTCAGGACAGTTGAGTTATTCAATCTTTTCTTCATCTCATCATGTCCCCAGTTATTAAAGTTATTTGTCCCACTTTTCAATGGCTGTATCTGTGATGAACTGATGCTACTCTAGGGAGGTGACAGGATCTCTACTTTCAATTTCATGGATCCAGGCTCCATAAAGATATACCAAAAAAGGATGGATCACTTTTAAGTATAGTCCTAACTCCTTCTGATTTTTTCTTATTTTGTCCTTGCTCAATTTTGCCTGGCTTTTTGCAAGGGGGGCTTTTTGCCCCTTCAGAAATTCTCTTTATATCCCCCTTAATTGATAGATCTTCACCTTGGGATGGTTTGGAGAACTCCTTCCTAAAAAGAGTTTGGGAGATCAAGAGCCATATTTGTTGGGAAGTGCCCAATAACATAGGCAGAGATGATTGGTAAGTTGTCTTTTTGCAAATTAGTAACAACTTTTTTAGAAAACTTTTCCTCTATTATGCCCAAAAAGTTATCAAAATGTGCATATCCTTTGGTCCAAGAGTGCTACTACTGGGCTTATATCCCAAAGAAATACTAAAGAAGGGAAAAGGACCCACATGTGCAAAAATATTTGTGGCATCCCTTTTTGTAGTGGCTAGAAACTGGAAAATGAATGGATGCCCATCAATTGGAAAATGGTTGAGTAAATTGTGGTATATGAATGTTATGGAATATTATTGTTCTGTAAGAAATGACCAACAGGAGGAATACAGAGAGGCTTGGAGAGACTTACATGAACTGATGCTGAGTGAAATGAGCAGAACCAGGAGATCACTATACACTTCAACAACAATACTGTATGAGGAGGTGTTCTGATGGAAGTGGCTATCTTCAACAATGAGAGGATCCAAATCAGTTCCAATTGATCAGTAATGAACAGAGCCAGCTATACCCAGAAAAGGAACACTGAGAAACGAATGAACTTTTTGTAGTTTTGTTTTTCTTCCCAGGTTATTTTTACCTTCTGAATCCAATTTTTCCTGTGGAATAAGAAATTCGATTCTGCACACATATATTGTATCAAGGATAAACTATAACATATTCAACATGCGTAAGACTGCCTGCCATCTAGGGGAAGGAGTAGAGGGAAGGAAGGGAAAAATTGGAACAAAAGTGAGTGCAAGGGATAATGTTGTAAAAAATTACCCATGCATGTGAACTGTCAAAAAAAAAAGTTATAAAATAAAATAAAATAAATTAAAAAAAAAACAAGAAAACTTTTCCTTATAGTTTGGTAGTGAAAGGGGAAGAAAGATATTGTGTCATAGCTTGATATCAGGTGAAAAGAAGGATTTTTTTTTAAGAGTTTGGAAATGATTATAGATGTCAAAATAGTAATTAAATAAGGAGAGCCTGAGTTTTTCTTAAGAAGGGTAGTCAATATGCAGAAGTAGATGACGGGGCGGAGCACAGAGAGTGGTTGACCTTGGAAAGGTGTTCTACCCTTTATTAGAGACTGGAGCAAAGGAATAGAGGATGGAGTATGATTTTATAAGTTTTTTAAGTAGAAAAGAGGGAGGGAGCTTCTGTTTTCTCAGTAAAGTTTGAGATAAAGTTTTTTTTGCTAAAAGGCTTGAAAGAAGAAAAGTTGTGAAGCTGTTGCTCTGAGTACTGCATTTAGGAAAGGATTGCATGGCTGTGGTAGGATTTACTTGAGATTAATGTTGTCCTTGTCCTGTGCTACATAATTGTGCTACTTTCTCCAGCATTGTTCAAAAGACTGAGGAAAGGGTTGGTGAGAATAATTCAGGTTTAGAATTTTTAGCAAGGTGTGAGTGATTAGGACACGAACAAAGAGATCTGAAGATAGTATAAGATTATATTGTTAAATTTGGGAGTTAAACTTAACAATGGAAGAAAATTAAACCAGATCAGAGATGTTAGTTTACAAGAGTACTGAAGGATATAGATAAAGACAGAGAATAGAGTCAAGAGGAGTAAGACATTGGGAGAAATGGAAAGGTAGGAAATTAAAGTCAAAGGAAATTTTATAACTCTTGATCATGGAAATAGGAAACTTATGGTGATATATCAAAAGTCTTATATATTTAGAGAGGTGAAGTTGGATGAAAGGTTATGTGTTAATTATAGGAGTTTAAGATGTTGATGAACTGGGAGATGAGGCCATTTGAAAGAGCATCATCTTGTATATCGATGTCCTTGGAGTTGGGAAAAAAAAAACTCAGTAGAAATGAGGGACAATGATCTTGAGGTTTGTTGATAGATATACCATAAAGATAGGTATTCAAATAAATATGCTTATGGACATGTAAATATACATGTGGATATATACTTGTATAAGTCTGTATATATGTATATGCATATACATATATATGTATAGCTGTATATACTTATATATATTTTCTGAATGGATTTCTTAGATCTTAGGTTTTTGTCCCATTTTTCTTTATTTCTAAGTCTTATTTTTATTTTTTGTGTGAAGGGAATTTAAGTGTGAAATAATCCCAGTTTAAAAATTATTCATGGTATTTTACCTAGTAAATATGAAAATACCTTTAGCTATTAGTATTTAGTTGTTATAATTTTCTATGCAAGCAGAGAACTACTTTCTCTTTATATTGGTTCATTTAGAATCTTTTCTACACCCTAGTCAGAATGTATTTTAATTTCTCATATTTGGAGTACTATTTGTAGTTGTGTTTTTAATTTCTTTTGCTAGATAATTGCTGCTAATTAGTAGCATCTAATAATTAATAAGGTAGCTTTCTTTTTAAAAACAATCTCTTGTTTGTTGAAGGATTGTGATTTGATAATTAGATTTCTTGAGGACTGGAAATGAAAGTGTCTCAAACTATCTAAAATCTGTCAGGAAAGAAAGCAGTGTTTAATCTCTTTATTGTATTTGAAATACACTGCTGAGTTTTTGTCCTGTGCTTTCTAGGGTTTTTTACACACATTCTTTTGGATGAAGCTGCACAGGCCATGGAGTGTGAAACCATTATGCCTCTGGCATTAGCTAATAAAAACACACGAATTGTTTTGGCTGGAGACCATATGCAAGTAAGTGCTCTACCATGTGTTCAGTCTAGAATGAAATTCTAGTAAATGAAGTATTATAGTACATATTTAAGGGGTGTAAAATGAAATTATAACATATTATGGTTTAATTTAAATATTTCCAAACTATTGTAAGAGAATTTAATGTTAAATCCTATTATGATGTATTTAACAAATTTGGCAAAATACTTTATTCATACACAGAAATTTTACATGCTAGTATTAAATCTTTTTTCTTTTAGATTAATTAGACATTTTGAATGAGCCACTTTGCGTTTTCCACTTTTGTTTATTTGATGTTTTGTTCTTTATGGTGCAAATATTTGAGCCTTATTTTTACATTACCCTTTTCTTAATTCCCCAGCTATTATCCCTAACATTTATCTTTGTGGAAGGTTAATGAATTTTAAGTCAAAGGAAACAAAGAGAAAATAGTAGTCAAAGTAGTCAAAATATTTCTAACTCTATATACTTAAAATACATACTTATTTAAAGAAGAAACGGAAACTAAGTTTTCCATTTGGAGCATAACAGTGAATAGAGAGACAGACCTAGTGTTAGAAAGACTCACGTTCATATCCAGCTTCATGTAGGTATTAATTTTGTGAACTATGGGCAAGTCACCTTGAGCTCCATTTCTTCATTTGTAAAATGGGGATAGTAATAGCAACTAATGCCTAGAATTGTCAGATTAAATTAAGATTTTTAAAAAATGCTTTACAAAACCCTTAATGTGCTATATAAATGCTGATTGTTATTATTACTATTATTAGTATTATTGCTATTATTATTTTCTATACAATAAATTTATAGCTTCAGGTGCCATCCTTCTGAGACACATGATTATATTAATACCTCTATGATAGTCTTGCTGTCAGAATTATGATAAAGGTTTATACCTATAGGAACAAATTACATTTGGTGCAGAATTGTTTTTACTTAGCTATAAAAGGCTTAAGCACTGAATAGCTTTTATTTTTTAGATTTAGAAAACCCTTGTGTTATATATAAACTATCTCCAGTAGGATTCCTAGCTGATCATTTTGATTCATGTGATTGGGTCAGAGACTCTAGGGGTTTTGTTTTTATCCCTCAGTGAATAAATGGGGTATTATAAATTGATAAGTTTTAGCACTTGTTGAGAGTGAATTTGTCAAGTGTTAAATATAGTTACAAACAGTCTAGAAATTATTAGGCTGGACAGATATCCCAAGCTTGGGCATATAAAAATTTAAAATATCAAAAGTTTCAGCATAAGGAATTTTATGTAGGTAAATTCCAGATGTTATTTGCAAAATTTGTTAAACTTTTTTTTTTTTTTAATATGATTGTCTGTTGCAGCTCAGTCCTTTCGTCTACAGTGAATTTGCCAGGGAGAGAAACCTTCATGTTTCATTACTGGATCGGCTCTATGAACATTATCCTGCAGAGTTTCCATGTCGGATCCTATTGTGTGAGAACTATCGTTCCCATGAAGCTATCATCAAGTAGGTGTGACTTTTTTCAAATGTACCTGTGACTGGTATTATTAATTAACATAAACAGTTTTATCAGTGACTGAGAGTGCTAAATTGAGTCATCCATGATATTAGTGTTACAATTTCTTTTTGGTTTGACTTGGTTTCTTTAAGAAACCATTTGAAAAAACTCTTTAAAATTGAAAAGAAAAATTTTTTAAAAAAATCATTTAAATTCAAGCAAAGCAAAATTTTTAGTCTACTGGGTTTAAATTATGTTTTATATTTGTGCATGTATGTATACATACACACACTTAAATTCCTATATAAAAGCATGAGTATGTCAGTAAACCGCATTCCTTCTGTGTAAGGAATCTAATTGGAAATAAAGTAAATAGGGAAGGAATGTAAAAATGACTAATTTTTAACAGTTCAACACAAATTAGGTAACGTGAATGATGCTGATAATCTGAGTAGGTGATTAGGAGAATAAAAAGCAAAAACAGATTTTGTTTCCACCATGGATTTTTACCAGCATTTCACAATGTGATTTCTTCTTTGCTTCTTCCAAAATTGTTTGATATATACAAAGCCCTTACTGGTAGGCATCCTTAAAAGGGCATTCAATAGGCTGGGAAAATGTTGAGATATTGATTTTCCTTAAATTATGTTACATTACTTTGAAGGGAAATAATCTAGTTCATATCAATAGATTAGCCAGAAAAGTTCACACTAAGTTGTTCCACTCTTATTCTTTTTAGATATAATTGTCATAAGAGAAGTGTATAACTATTATTGATAAAACATTCTTCTCTTACTTCTCTCTTTAGTCTCTTTCCTCAATTTCCCTTCAAAAAAGTGTTGTTGTTTATTCTGCCTTGTTTTTTAAGAAAAACCTCTCTTTTCACATTCAATATTTTGAATAAAGTTTGTGGACATGAAGTAATATATTGTTTTGAATGTAGTTTTTCTAGTGACTATAGAATTTTTTAGTGATTTACATTTTCATTTTGTATCTTTTCTGTAGTTACACATCAGAACTTTTCTATGAGGGGAAGTTGATGGCAAGTGGAAAACAACCAGCACACAAAGATTTTTATCCATTAACCTTCTTTACAGCACGAGGAGAAGATGTACAGGAAAAAAATAGTACAGCCTTTTATAATAATGCAGAGGTAACTTCCATATTTTTGTATATTTTCTTTGAAAATTTAGTCATTATGAGCAATTTTTTTTTAACTTGTAAGGCTTCATCGGATATTTTTTCCTTAAATCTTTTTTATTGGCTGAAGTATTAACTTTATTTTCATAAAGATAAGATAAAAATTTTTTTCTTGGCATACAACATTTATATTTATTGTGTTATGTTCAAAATGAAGTAAACTGGATTACAAAGTTCCAAACATGATCAGTTTATTAGTAACATGAATTTACCAATAAATAGGATCTTAAATTCCTAGCAAAGCTAAGACCATGAGGTGGGTTTAATTTTTAGGAAAGTGAAGAATAAAGAAAAGGATTTCATAGGTGGGGAACAGGTTATGATTTGTTAAAAGAGTTTGACATCATAAATGATAAAAATCTTTATGGTTGGTTACAGAGCTGAGGTATAGGAGACAATATAATTGGTTGGTACTTGGGAATGAGGGACTAGAAATACCCACTCTTTCTCTCTTATGATGAGAGTTCACTTGCAAGCTTAGAAATAGTGAACCAGACTTATTTGGATAACAAATCAGACATCTTTGAAGGATAGCTTGGTAGTACAAATATGCTAGACCACCTTGTAAGCACTCTTCAAGGTAACAGATTTCCTTGACACAAGAATAGAACACACAGTGGTTAATAAGAACTGGATTTCTAGACTTAAGTGATTGATTACAGGAGTTTTGAACCAGGTTCAGAAACAAAGAATGACTTAGGCAGTTAAAATAAATAATCATTTGCAAATAGGACCAATTAAAAATGATGCAGAATCAATCTTGTTATTTCATTTGTTTTAATGAATCATCCGTGTCATAAAACAAGAATAAACTTTGAATTTCTCTTTGTTTTGTGGTAAAATAGAAAGACAGAACTTGATTAAAAAAGGAAATGTTAATTGTTATATATGTTATTATTTTTCATCTGAAATGGAACTTCATTAAATCTTGTTTTAATATAAAATGATCACTTCTTTGAGTGATAGGTAATTAATATTGAAAGATCATATTCACACACACATATAAAACTATTTTTGTCCTTGTTTGTACATAGTTGTACATTGTCCCTTCTTTAGATATGAGTTTTTTGAAGGCAGAGACTCAATAGTTGTATTTTGCTTTTTTGTTTTTTCTCTTTGTATCTCCAGTGTTTGATATGGTATTGGCATGTAATCAGGGCTTCGTATATGCTTGTTTATTTGTTCTTTACTTGACTTTCTTATAAGTGAATACCAGTAGAATATGTTTGAATGGCTTTGATTAGATATTAATAGTGATGCATTTTTTGTCAGTCAACAAGCATTATGTCCTAGACATTAGGGATACAAAGAAAGACAAGAAGAGTCCCTTCCTTCTTGGAGCACACATTATAATAAAGGAGACAACATGTACCTAAGTAAATATAAGCTATACTTATATGACTTATAGGTAATTTCAGAAAGGAAAGCAGATTGAGGAATCATAAAAGGCCTCCAGTTTGTCTTATTTGTACATTGCCTCCCCACTGGACAGTAAGCTTTTTGAGATTGGGAACTGCATTTTTTGTTTTGTTTTGTTTTACTTTTCATTGTATATCCATAATTTAATACAGTGCTTGGTATATAGTAGGTCCTTAGTAAATGTTTGTTGTCATATAGAAAAGTTAAATCCAAAAGCTTTGGAATTAACCTGCTGAGTTTAGCATACTTAAAACCCACTTCTTGAAACAAAAACCAAATTATTCATGAAGAGATTCACAGGCTAAAATAACATAATTATTTTTTTGTTCTTTATATGTGGAAATGTTCATGTTTTGTTTTTTGTTATTTGTTTAAATCAGAGTAACTAATAGTTCTTTTAAAAATGAACTTTGTTTCTGAAAGTAGTAACACCACTTGAGCTAGAGCATTTATAAATTTCCATCAAATCAACAATGTAGAACCAAATTTTGTTAATAAATTGTTTATAGATCCTTTTCCAAAAAAAAATACTTTCATTAAGAAACCTACTGAAGTAGCTTTTATATAAGGAATTTATTGTTTAAGCAATTTTATTAATATGTGCAAACTTTTTATGTAGGGTATTATCCAAGATGTGAAATGATCATATAACCTAGAATGGAATTTTTATTTGGCTTTCATTAAGATAGTATTTCAGTTGTAATTGTAAAACTTTTTTTTAAGGTATTTGAAGTGGTGGAACGGGTGGAAGAGTTAAGGAGAAAGTGGCCTGTAGCTTGGGGAAAATTAGATGATGGAAGTATAGGTGTAGTCACTCCTTACGCTGATCAGGTGTTCAGGATCCGGGCAGAACTTCGAAAAAAGAGATTATCTGATGTCAATGTGGAAAGAGTGCTCAATGTGCAGGGTAAGTAACAGTTATATTTCCTGAAGTCATTCAAATGTAAATATTTCAAAATGCTTTTTGAAAACTTTGTATTTATATCTTGGTAATTTTTGAAATAGAGAAGCACATAATATAATGGATAGAAAGGTGGCTTTGGAGACAGGTAGACCTCTGTTTAGGTGCTGCTTCGTCCACATCAGGTCTGTGGGATCCTGAGTGAAAGAATTAGATTCTCAATGCCCTCAGGTAGCTCTCTGAGAATGTAAGGGAAAGACAAAGTATAGAAACCCTTTTTTTAGAGGAAACTCCTTATCAGGGGTTCTTTAGCCACTGTCTTGGTAAAAAAAAATGTTTTTAATTTATAAATAAGCAATTATATAAGCATTTCATGCCTATTATGTATATTAAAGATTGGTCCCACGTTAATTTAAATGCTTTATGAAATTGTGCAGAAATTTTCATCACAATCACTTATATGAAAAAAGTATAAATAAAATATTTTACATTAATCAATTATAGATTATATAATTAAATAATAATAAATGTAATATTTTATTTATACTGGTGTCTGTTTTTCAGTATGCTAGAAAAAAATAGCATAAATTGTTCTTATAATTAGTTTCTTTTTTGGCTATTACAATGTGAGATTTTTCATTTAAAAACTTGTTAATTCAGGATAACGGTAGTATTTACATTCTATTTGAAATGTTTTGGTAATTGATCTTAGGGTCTGATACTGAATTAGTAGGATATTTATTTTTCTCTTTACTTTTCTGAAAGACATTTGTGATATTAATCTTCATTTTATGATAAGCTACTTGTTTCTGCTTCATTTTTGAGATCCCAAGTATATATTACAATTAAAAATCTCTGACTATATTTCTGACCAGTGATAAGAGTTCTAATTTGCTCTGGGAAGATAAATACTCATAAAATAGGTTTAACAAGAATTTCTTGTACCTGAGAAATGACACTTAAAATGCATTTATTTTTGCAATATAATGCAATTAGTTTTCCATATAGTAGGAACTCATTAAAACTGTTTCTGTGATACATTATATTTATTTTTCTTACATTTTACTTTGATTCATTGTTTGCTTTTATATCACATTCATTTGCAAATGTAGCCTTCTCTCTTTGCCTAGCCATTGAATCATTTCTAGTATTAAAAAAGAAAGGAAAAAATAGTTCAGAAAAAAACAACTTGAGAATATATGTATATAATATTTGTAATCTTCTACTTCTGTAATAAAAGGAGGAAATGTATATTCTCAAATATTCTCTGGGGCCAAAGTTGTCTATTATAAATGTTCAGTTTTATTTTATTGTTTTTTCTGTTTACTTTGAGATTTAGTATAGAGATGTGATTTCATTGTTGAAGAGAGTCAACACCTTCTCCACAATTTATATTCTTAGAGAATTGCCCAAAATATAAAGAAGATAATAAATTTGTCTTGAGGAAGACTTGAACTCCTCAGGCCTTCCTGACTTCAAGGTTGGCATTGTATCCACTATGCTAATGCTTCCTCATATTTTTAATTTTTAAAAAATGATCAGCGTGATGTGATTGCTAAAAGAAGATAATCTTATATTATGATAATAATAAAGTGATTATCAAAGGTCCCCATTGCTTTCTGTGTTGCTCATATCACATCACAGTATTTTTTTTCAATTTTAGGCACATTATTTTAAGGGCTAATTACAGAAGATCTAGAGGAAGGCAGGAGGGATGATGAGGAATTTAGAGACTGACTTGTGGAATTCTTAGAGGAATTGAGAATGTCTAGCTTGGAGAAGAAAAGAGTTAGAGACTTAATAGGTATCTTCAAATATTTGAAAGTTGTTATTTGAAAGGGAAGAAATAGACTAGATAGTCTTTGAGATCTCTTTCAAATCTTACAATCCTAAATTTTAAATTATAAGAAGAGATTTTACGAAACACACAAAAAAACCCTTTTTGATAACTTTGGCCAACAACTAGAATGATACAATTGTGGAAAGGATTGTCTTATGAGATAATATAAAGTATTTAAGCTATGGCTAGTTGATCAGTTGTCAGGGTTGCTGTAGGAGCTCTTGCATTGGGTGAAAGATTGTATAAGGTGATCTTTGGGACTGATTTCAACTTCTTAGTTTCTAGGATTTTGTGAAAATATGAACTTTTGGTTTTATTACTAATTAATAACATTGCATGTAAAATGTTCTTAATTTCTTTAGGAAAGCAGTTTAGGGTTTTGTTTCTGAGTACAGTACGTACCCGGCATACTTGCAAACATAAACAAACCCCAATTAAAAGGAAAGAGCAACTGTTAGAAGATTCAACAGAGGATTTGGATTATGGTTTTTTGTCCAACTACAAACTTCTCAACACCGCCATAACAAGAGCACAGTCCTTGGTAGCTGTGGTGGGTGATCCTATTGCGTTGTGCTCTATTGGAAGATGCAGGTATTTTGAGTATGTGTGTATATATTGTTGACTGGAAAGATTGGGAAGAAATGCAAGGATACCTTTATATTATGACTTCCTGGCATTTGAATGATTAGTTTTAATAAATTTTGAGCAATAACATAAAGTTTATTTTCTTGATTTATTTAATATCTTGATAATTGTATATGTCTGTGAATATAGTCCTTAAACAGTTTTAAGTAACTTCTGACACTTATAGATAATGGATGTGATGAATTTATTTTCTCAGTCATTTTCTGCCATGCCTATTCTTTGCATTCAGTTATTTGCACTCTTTAAAAAGTCCCTATCATCTTTCCAAACTAAAATGATCTGTCATCTTTTTGTTTCTGCTTATAACTCTTTAAACCTTGTTACCAATGTCTTGGTCAAACTTAAATTGTAAGAAGCTCTTTGTCTTTATATGAAAACATTATCAAAATAGACACTCAACATTTTTTTTAATATGCCTTATATCATTTATTCTAATGTTAAAATTCAGGGATTAATATTATTGGGCTTGAATTTTTGACTCTTAAGAAGGCCCATTTGTTTGTATGTGTAATTCATACAGAAAGAATTATAAAAAGATTACTTTTTCATGAAAAAAATGTGCTAAGATTTACTTAAAATTTTACAAATTTTATAGTACTTATCAAAGTGAATTCAGGATCAGAAACAAGGTCTTAAGTAACTTTGAAATGTTTCTTGGATAACTATTTAATTTTTATTGGCAATAATAATAACAGTAGCTAATATTTTATATTATGCTTTTTGATTTGCAAATCCTTTCTTATTTTGTTCCCACAATAATCTCGAGAAGTAAGTGTTCTTATTATCATCATTTTGCAGTCAAGGAAACTGAGGTTAAATGACTTTTTAGAGATCACATCAGCAAATGAATGAAGCCATATTTGAACTTGTTTTCTTGACTCCAGTTCTAGCTCTCTATCCATCGTGCCACCTCTCTGCCTGTTGTTTCTAGAATTGTATAGTACTGTTAAGATAAATAGGTTTATTTGAATGGAACACCTTGTAAAGTCAAGAATGCATTGTGAAGTAAATGTGGCAAAAGTTTATTTTTTTGCATACGCCCAGAAGTCTTAAATGTTCTATGTAAAGGGAATCTACTAGGGCCATGTAAGAATAAAATGATTATTTTAGCAGCGCTATTGCTAGCTCTACCTATTATTTGTTTGTTTGGGCCTCTAATGATAACTCCTTTCTTTACTTGCAGAGGCACATTGTTCCCTCTATCATCCATATCCTTTTACTATATATAGCCATGCCTATGTCTTCCCAATCTTTTCTCATGTCTTTTATGGCCTAACTCTTTAAGAAGGCTGTCAACAGCAGGTGCTGCCATTTCCTTTTATCTCATTCTTTTCTTAATTCTTTGCAGTCTAGCTTCTGATCTCATCATTCATCTGAAACTTTTTTCCTTCAATATTACAAATAATTAATTGCTAAATCTAATGACCTTTTCTCGGTCCCTATTCTCCTCCTCCTTTTTTTTTTTTTTTGGCTGAGGCAATTGGGGTTAAGTGGCTTGTCCAAGGTCACACATCTAGGAAGTATTAAGTGTCTGAGATCACATTTGAACTCAGGTCCCCCTGACTTCAGGGCTGACGCTTTGTCCACTGGGCCATCTACCTTCCCCTTCCTATTCTTCTTAATCTCTGTATTGATCATCTTCACTATGATATTTTCTCCCTGGGTTTTCACGACACTGTTTTATCCTGGTGGTTCTCCTACACGTCCCACGAATTACTCTCTGTCTCCTTTATCCCTGCCATACTTACTCACAGTGGAGATTCATAAGAGTTCTGTTTTAAGTTTAATTGATAATCTCATCATTTCTCATGGATTCACTGTGCAGATGATTCTCAGATCTACTTGTCCAAACCAAACTTCTCTCCTGACCTTCAAGCCCACTACTCCAGATGCCTTTTAAACATCTCAAATTGGATGTCCTATAGACATTTTAAACTCAACATGTCCCAAACTGAACTTATTATCTTTTTTCTTTAAACCTTTTCCTTTTCATAATTTTCCTATCAATGCTGAGGATACCACCATCTATCCAGGCACCAAGGCAGCCAGGCTCACATAACAAGTGCCATAGCCTCAGTTCCTCACTATTCTCCATATCCAATCAGTGGTCAAGTCCTGTCTTTTATAACCTTTGTATCATTCTTGTGCATTCCCTTCTGTCTTCTGATGTTGCCATTATTCTGGTACAGGTCTTTATCACTTCATTCTTGCCCTATTGCAGTAGCCTGCTAATTAAGTTTTCCTGCCTCAACTCTTTATCACTCCAAGCTACCCTCTGTTTTTATTGTCAAATTGATCTTCATAAAGCTCAGGTCTGGCCAAGTTATCTCCCCTTCCACCCAACACATTAAACACCAGTGGTTCCATATAATCCCCAGTATCAAAATGAAATCCTCTGGTTTTCAAAGCCCTTTATAACCTGGCCTTTTGTTGTCTTTTCATTCTTCTTATACCCTACTCCCTTCCAGTGACACTGATCTACTTGTTGTTCTTTATACATAACAATCCATCTGTTTCTCCCTGCTTAAAATTCTCTCTCCTCATTTCTGCATCTTAGCTGCCCTTGAGATTCAGCTAACATCTTTTCAAAAAGACTTTGCCAGTACTTAGTAATAGTCCTTTTCCTCTGATATTACCTACAGTTTATTTTGTATATAACTCGTTTGTACAGTTTGCATATTGTCTTTCCAATTAGACTTTGAGTTCCCTGAGAGCAGGGACATGGTTGTTTTTGTTTTCACCTTTCTTTGTATTTCCAGTGATCAGGATAATGCATAGCACATAGGTTTTTTAATAAATACTAGTTGGCTTATTGATTATGTGAAGAAATTTCTGCTAATGCCTACCCAAAGAAAAAGCTGAGGAGAATAAAGGATAGGGCACAATACTTGGAGTCAGGAATTCATTGGGTTGAAATCCTGTTCCAGACATTAACTGTACAACTATAGACAAGTCATTTGTGTTCTCTGACTCTTAATTTCCTCATTTGTTAAAGGATTGGACTAGATGACATCTGAGTCCCCCTAACTTTAAGTCTATACATGATTATTTTGCAAGTTATAGTTTTAAGAGAGTTGTTAGGGTTATAGCTCCAAATGTATTAGATGCAAGATATAAGCTCAGTTCTTCCTGACTTTGAAGCTGATCATATATCATACTACATGGCTTCTCATAGTCCCCAGAAAAACTTAGAGAAAGAGGAGTGGGAAGGCAGTCCCATCTGGGGGTAGTCATGCGGGAGTTGTCTCCCAGAAGCTACGTTTCTCATTCCTAGTGTGCCCTAAGAAACAATGAGATGTTAACTTTCAGGTGACTGATAAATGCAGGAATAAGGGTAGCACCAGGGAGAAAACATTTCTTTTTGGAAATAGCATATGTTCTCTCCCTCTCCTTTCTCCCTAGCCATTTATATCAGCCTTCCCCATTGGGGCTTAAAACAAACATATAGAAATATCTAGTAAAAATACACCATTAGCCAATTCATGATTTAGAAATTCTATTTATAGATATATAATTAAAGGAAACCAGGCTAGATATGTTGTTTATTGATACAGGGGATTCCTAGGTAAGGAAACTTTACCAATTCAGTGGTAGGACTGTCACTGATTAATCTAAGACACTGAGGGTTTCAATGACTTTCCCAGAATCAGACAGCTTGCGTGTATCTGGGGCAGAACTTGAACTCAAGTCTTCCCGATTTTAAATTCTGCTCTCTTTGAGGGGGAAAAAAATGAAAAAACAAAAACTAAAAACTAAAACAAAACAAACGAAAACCAAATTTATGGGGTTATAGCAGGTCAGCAAGGTAGGTTTGAGGGAAAAACCCATCAAACAAAAAATAAATAAATAAAATAAATTCTACTCTCTATTATACAATACTGACCTTTTATCTTAATTAAGATTGAATTGTGGGTAGCAATACATGAAAATATTGCCACTGTTTCCACTGTCAAATTTTGATATATTTTGTGAAATTTAGGTTTTCCCTTTTCATCCCTAGGGACAAAAGTGCATTGAAAGAAAATGATTCGAATTAACTATAAAAGTATAGAAAAAATTCTATTTAATGTGTTGGTTAATTTGTACTTGTTATTTAGATCTTACAGAGTACCTGCCATTTGATTTATGGTAAAATGTATTCAAGCTTATGTCTAAAGTAGAGCATCATTCATCAGGAGCCACAAAACATTCATAAACAAGATTTAGAAATAGTTATTAAGAAGATGAATAGCCAAATGATTTCCAGCAACTTACTGTACCCTAAATTTTCTAATAACTATACTTTTTCCTATTATGATATTTTCATTCATTTTGATTTAATTTTTCATTTTATTCCATGCACTAAATATTTTTTGTTATAAGGAAGATGAATGACTTTCTAAAATTATATAATCATAATTATCTAGGCTCAGTTTTAAATCTTAGGTCCCTGTTGCTTTTGGCTGCCTGTAAGACTTTACATCTATTATTATTGAATTTCATCTTATTAAATTTAGTCTATACTTTAGCCTGAAGAAATCTTTTTGGATGTTGATTCCATTTTCTATTGTTCTTATCATTATCATTCCTTTTGTCCTTGTAACCAAACTTCTTCCCAGTCTATTACCCAACTGATTTGTTTTCAGGTGCTACACAGTAATTTTTAACCCAAACAAAGCATATTAGGAAGTAAAATGTGTTCCAGAAAAAAAAAAGTCATGCATAATCAAATATAATTCTGAAAAATTTAGATTTATTTATACATGGCTGTACTCTATCTGCAGATAATTTGCTAGTTTTCTGGTACCAGACAAAGCAGAAATCCCTGAGGCATTCAACTGGAGACCTTTTGCTTAATGGCACTGAATCATTAACTGCTCTTCTGTTCAATCATTTGATCACTTCCAAATCCATCTAAGTTTTTAAAAAATGAACTCAGTAATTTCAAGTTCAGATATAATCTTTTTCCTTTTGGCATACATTTACAGTCTCTTAGAATGTGAACCCAATCTACGTTTTCATATTAGTTCCCATCACATATATTGTGGTACATTCAAATAGTCCTTCACACCTAACACTCCATCTCTTGTTCCCATGCCTTTGTAATGAATATCTCCCATACTAAGAATGTTATCCTCCTTCACTCTTAAAATCCTTAGTTTTTTCCAAGGCTCAGCTAAAAAGCCACCTTCTTTATGATACCTTTCCTCTTTGTGTCTTCACCTCTAATTTATATTGTTTCTCTTCTGTATATAAGTATGTATGTATGTATGTACATGTTATCTTCCTTGCTTTATTGTAAGTGACTTAAAGGTTAAAAAAAAAAAGTCTTTAATTTTGTGTTTTCATCCTTTGTTCCTATCACAGTATTACTTGGCTCATAGTAGGTGCTTAAGAATGCATGTTGGTTGATATTTGATTATCATGTAATCCACATTTCTCCCATCCTTCCCAAAAGAATGGTATGAATTATATTATTAATATTTTGCTAAAATCTAAATAGACTGTCTTTACAGTATCTCCCTTATTTAGTAATCTCAAAACAGTGGTGCGCTAGAACTCTAGATAGACAACTAATCTTGGAGTTAGCAGGACCCAAGTTCAAATTCTACCTCATAAACTTAGCTTCGTGATCCTGAGCAAGTTACTTAACCTCTTTTAGTTTAGTTTTCTTACTACAAAATTGAAACAATAGAACTATCTCATAGGATTGTTGTGCAAGTCAAATGAATTAACTTAATGTAAAGTACTTTGTAGTCCTTAACATTCTAAATTAATCATATTGATAATGATGATGATAATTGAAGTTAATCTGTTAATAATTAATGAAGCTATGCTGGTTCTTTCTAATTTCTGCTGCTTTTTCTAGATGTTAATTAGCTTTCTCCTTAATAATTCATTATGGAATTTTCCCAGGAATAAAGTCAAGATCCCTGATCTTAGGATTTTGGGGAGACTGTTCTTGCCCACTTCAATTTTTAAACAGTCAGGATATATGATCTTTACTAATCTTATGATTCCTTTCCCATTCTCTATAAACTTTTGAAATGTCATTTATACTTAGGAACTTTACATGCCAGTTTCTTTTAGTACCTAAGGATACAGTTTATTTGAGACTACATTTATTTTGGATATCTAGGTGCTTTGTTTCTCTCTCATTTATCTTTGGTATCAACTCTCTGTTATTAATTTTTGTTCTGCTCTTTCTAATGTAAGGCTGAAAATGTCATTCTCTTTTGCAGAGAAAACAGTAGCAAAATAAGAATCAACCAGCTTTTTGTTCTCCTTTTTGTCATTTATCATAAGTCCTTTCATCCTAAATGGCAGTCCTGCCTCTTCTTTGATCCTCCTCTTTCTCACAAAAATACAGAACAAATCCTTTTTTGTTGTCTTTCATATATTGCACTAGCTTCTGCTCATTCTGAACTTTAGCATTCTTTAATCTATCTTTATAGGACTGTCATTCTTATATTCATCCTTTGTTATCTGCCTTTGCTTACATCTTTAGAATATGATTTTTTTCTAAATCCAAATTAGTGCAATACTATCAATCTTTTCACTTTCCTTCAGAATCTTTGAAATTTTATTCTTAAGGTATACCATCCCTTCTAGTCTGACTTCTGTAAAATTTTAGTTCATGCCATCACACCTTTGCTTTTTTTGAAATCTTTGGAATCTGCTTTTCCAAAGTCTAGATGCATGTCAGAATATGTTTCCTTTCTTCTCTGTAATAAATTGTTAGGAATGATTATTTCTCCATAAGAGTCTCATTAACCCGTTCTTTCCTGTTAGTGAGAATCAGATTCTATATAGGAGATCTTGTTAGTTCCTTTAACTTTTGAAGGATGAAATTATTAAAGCAAACAAAAGAAGTTTCTGGGTGCTTTGATCTTGACAGAGAGAACTGTCTCAGATATCTAGAATAGTTTGTTGTTTAAAATTATTTCGTTTTACCTCTCTCAGGCATGTGATCTGATCACAAACTCTGTCTACTTAGATGTTTTGTCCAAAGATATGTATTCATCAATGACAAAATTGCATCAGCTCTTTACTCATATGCTATCCTTGATGCTTTTCTACTTTGTTTCTTAGATTTTTCTTATATGATTATGCCACTACAATAATACTAAATTTTTACCTTTTACCTGTCCTGTATCTTTTAAATAAAGTGTACCCTTCTAGAGTCATATTCCATTCATGTGTTTAATTCTATCATTTCATCCCGTCAAATTTCAGTGATATCTGTCAGATCAGATTTGCTTTCTTTCATAGGACTTTGTAGGTCTTTTTTGTTACCTACTCAATCAATGAGCACTTATGCTTAAATATTTCAGATGGTAATACTGTCCCTTTCTGGTATTTTTTTTTCCTGCAAATTTCTGGATGTCTCAGCTGTCTTGTAGCTATATACTCTGTTATATAGCTTGGTGGAATATACATGAGTAATGCTCTTCCATCCATTCTATTTTATTTTAAAACTCTTCTGATTAAAGTCTCTGGTAGAGATATCCTAACTTTGGCAAAAAGTTTGTTATACCTTGATTCATCTCCCCTTCTCTCTCCTTCTCTCCCCTCCCCTTCCCTCTTTTCCCCTTCTCTTTCCTCCCCTCCCCTCACTCTACCTTACATTTGCCCAGAGTCGCACAGCTAGGAAATGCTTAAGTGTCTGAGATCTGATTTGAACTCGGGTCCTCCTGACTTAAGGGCTTATGCTCTATCCACTGCACCACCTAGCTGCTCTCATACCTTGATCTTAAACTGTGATTCAGGAATATAAGTCCCTTTCTCAAACTCTACTTTTCTTATCCAGCTGTTTATTTTCCAAACCATTTTCTGTCTTCTAGATCCTTTGCCTTAAATGGGCTACAATGAGGAAAGGATAGTTTGTGTTCCTTCATTTTTTTGCATAAGACTTCATGATCCTTAGTGATACTTCTTAAAGTATTAAAATTGTGACTAATAATCATCCATTTTTGACATATCTGGGAAATATGCCCTGATCCCTAGGAAGACAATACATTTCTTTTGTATTAAAGTTTTCTCAGTACCCCTGGTACAGGGAATCACCAGTTTTCCTACCACTACTCCTCTTTCTCTGACACATTCTGGATGTTTTTGTGTTTCTGCTGTAGCATTCTTTGGAACATCAGTAGCTCTTTCCTTCTGAAAGGATCTAGTTTAATTTTCTTCAGGAAGGTACTTAATTTATTGTGGTGTTTATTACCTCCAAATATATAATTGACCTTTTTCTTTCCTTTGATATCATTCCACTCATCGGTGTTTTTGATATGGTCAAATATTTCCCCTTCTCCCTCTCCCAACTTCAGCTTCTGCTTATTTTATTTTTCTAAACTTGAAAACTATTAATGAACATGACCATTGTTCTATACACAGAACAGGAGAAGATAATTGTACATGAAACCACAAATATGGTTTACATTTTTAACAGACTATAACAGATTCAATCTGTTAGTTTCAGAGGGGCCTGGTTTTTTCTTGGTCTCTTTCTGTTTTGTAGATTTAAAAAATACTATAATGACCCTCATATTTTCTTTATGGGGAGAGATTGCTATTGAAAATCCCTCCTTTTTACAGTACTTTGTAACAAATAAGCATAAATAAACAAAAGAAATTCATATTTCAAGTCTCCTACCTCTCTGTTAGATAGTGATTTTCATCAGCTCTCCTCATGGTTGATTATTGTTTTGTTCAGAGTTCTTAAGTCTTTTAAAATTATTTTTCTTTACAATGTTGCAGTGATTATATAAATTATTTTCTTGGTAACTGACTTTATTTTGCTTCAGTTCAATGAGTCCTCCCATCATTTCTTACAGCACACCAATATTCCCTTACCTTTATCTGCCACATTTTATTCAGTTGTTTTCCAATTAGTGAGTACTCCTTTAGTTTCTTATTTTTTATGATTTGGCATTTCAGAGTAGCCTCTGGTATTTTTCCAATCTTCCTCTGCTTAGAATTTAACAGACATTTGACTATAGTAGAAATATATATTTTATGTACTCATTTTAAATCACTACAAAATTTACTCTTTTCATCCTAGTTGAAATTCTCAATTTTTTAAACTATTTGTGTGTGTTTATCTCAGAAAAAAAATCCTTTATCACCTCTTTATATCTGACTTGATAATCACACAAGCAGCTTTCTTTCCACTTAAGCACTAATTTCTTATTTTACTATTTTCTTTTTACCTACTGATTTAACAATTTGTTTTAATTATCAGTTTGTTTTACTTACCTTTTCTTAGTTTGACTTGTCAGCTGTTGTTTTTCTTTTATTTTACCTTGAATTCTTTTCAAATTCTTACTTCTTATTTCTATTACTTCTCTTGCTCTTTTTCCTATAAGTTTCTACCATTGAAGTTGTAAGTAGGATCTGGACTGGGATTTATCTCCTTTACATTTATCCAAATGTCTCCAAATTTCTTCTCTCCAAATTTAACCTCTACTGTTCTTCAGGAGTTCCAGTGCCACTCTAAGTCACTTACATAATTTCCTTCACCTTCTTAATTAACTGAATTCTTCTTCCCTCTGAATCTTCCAAACTTTCAAATAGAAAAGTACTTTGTAACTACAAAGAATTATATGTAAATATAAAGTATTATTTTCGTCATATTGATTTCAGCATTTTAAAATAGGATTTGGATAATGATTTATTTCTTTGAAATTATCACTTCCCTTCACCTCCAATATTTAGTACTAATTGATACAGCATATATAAATATCGATCCTGTTTAATGAGTACTAATCTAAACACAACCTATGTATTTTTTTGTTGTTATTGTTAAGTGAATCTTTATTATTCTGAAAGTGGAATGTTCATAGAGGGTTATAGCTTAATGCACTTCCTTTCCATTTTCACCCTTCCACGACTCTTTAAAAAAAGGAAAAGTTGAATAGTTTGAGAAATCACATCTATAGTAATTGGCTGCAAGAATTGTATGGGGTGGGGGCAGTTAAGTGATGCAGTAGATAGAGCACCAGTCCTGGAGTCAGGAGGACCTGAGTTCAAATGTGGTCTCAAACACTTAATACTTCCTAGTGTGACCCTGGACAAGTCACTTAATCCCAATTGCCTCAGCAAAAAAAAAAAAAAAAAAAAAAAAAAAAAGAATTGTATGGGGTGAGGAAAGGAATGATACAGTAACATTTTAATAAGCTGACATGGTTTCCCAGAAAGTGTTTTAAATTTACAGTGAAGTTATTCATTGCTGAATGCAAGGATGGCTAGTTACTGCCTTAGTGCTGTATGTGATTCTTTATAGTTTCTTATCTTGAGAAACAAAATTTCCATTTTAAATTACTGGATATTTTGATTGATAACATATTCTTTTTAAAAGATTTAAAATGCAGCAACATAGAAACACATGAAGGTAATCTCTTCAACCAATAATAGACTGAATTGATTTTATAGCAATTTATTTAATTTTGAAAAAGTATAGTTTTGGTGTTAACTTTTCATCAAGTTAGCCACCTTTGCATAGTTCCAGATATCTCTTCATGTGCTTTATAAATCTGCCTCTGAACCTCTGTGTATCATTACATTGCCTGACCTTTTGCTCTGATATAATTTTTGTTTTTAAATGTAACACTTTATCAACAGTAATTCTTTCATTCAGTAATCTGGAGATCAAGGTCCTTGGCAATCCAAAAGAAATCTTATAAGAATATAAAGTTTTTTATGGCTATTTTAACTAAGCACAGTAAACATAGAGGGGGGGAAAAATAAAAAAAAATTCCTCAACATTTCATACCACAAGCAGGGTCTTTTCAAAGCTAAATTGGCATAAAGTTTCATCAGAAGTACATGAAGGTATAGGGAAAAACTATATAAGTAACTAGAAGGTACTCATTAAATAAATTTATGAGAAAAATATAAATTTAAAGTTGTCTTTAAAATGCTAAACTTAACCTACTAAATCTTTCAGGACAGCCAAAGAGTGTGGATCTTCCCATTTTATAAAGAAAAGATCCAGTCTATTGGCTTTTTTTGAAATAAAAAACTACTTGATATTAGTGGGCTGGTATTACTAGAGCAAATGAAGAGTGAGCATAAGTAGAGCAATGTATAACATTTTAAAAAGTGACTTAAGAACAAAATGCATGCAAACATTTGATTTATTTAAATTGAGGTAAACAAATTATTGGAGTTTGATATGAAATGAATGTAATAAAAATGAAACAAGTTCTCCTTATTTCGTAGAAAAAAAATGACATTTAATACCTGGATAATTGGGGGAGGGGGACCAGAAGGAAATAAATAACTTGTTTTTTTTTTTTATATATGTTTGAATACATATATTGGAATTTATGGCCATTTTGGGGGAATGATTTTTAAAAGGGAAAAGCTATTTTTGCATTGTTAGCCCTTGAATGCTAAGTTAACTGTAAACTATGGGAATAAGAAAGTAATTTTACTTCTTATACAGTGCTTTAGTATTCAACTTTTATTTACTAGCAATGCAAAAATCAATCTTAAGATTGTTGAAATGTATCTAACTAAATTTCTTATTTCTTGATGAGAAGTGTATTTTTAAAATTATTTGTGTATAGAATTATTTTTATTTATTTGAACAGTGCTAATGTTCATAAATTTTTAACAATAAAGAACATGGAAGAATATGCATTTGTACCTTATAAATTAGTCCAAAGTGAGGATTAAATGTTGCAAAATTTATTTCGAATGGCCACCTTTATTTCTGTTCTGTTGTGATACACTCTTCTATTTATGTTTCCTCAAGCTATCTTGTTTATGGAAGAAATTTTCATATTTCTTTTTTTAGCATAATTTAAATCTTTTTTGAAACTTAGTAAATATTTTTAATAATGACCACATAGACTTAAAAAAAAACCTTTTTACATAGTCCTCTTTTGTGTTTTGTAACATTTTGTTGGAGAATATAAAACATATTTTTTAAACTTTTCAGGTTCATTTTTGTGACCCATGAGTTTGATAGATTATTCTAAATAATCTCTAATACTTTTCTCTTTTAATGTTTTTAAGTTCCTGTATTATGTTATACTTTAATTTCTTCTGATCTTTAAGATTATTAATTTAATGCTTTTGTTTTAAATGTATGTTGTTTAGTAATTCTCACTTTAGACAGTTGAGAATTAAGAAATTAATGTTTTCAAAAGCTGGTGTTCTAGAAAAAGATCTGTAAAATAAAGGAAAAATCAAATATAATTTTCAGTCATTTAAAAAAGTAATCCCAGTACAGGTTGTCTGAACTAATTTTGAATTCTAAGTTGATTATTTGTTCTCACATTTTGGTTTACCAACTCCTTTAAATCAAGTAAAGTTAGACATAAATGAGAAAGTAAGCATATTGCAAGAAGAGGTTCATTACAAAGATAAAATTTTGAAATACTTAATTTTAAAAAGACTTCATATGATATTTTCTCTCTATTATCATGGATAATAAAAGTTGGCTATTCTAAGCTATTTTATTAAGCAAACACTTTTTGAATATGAATATCTGCTCTGTATAGAGTACTGCAGTAGACTTGATAATTGTCAGAGAGGATTTGTGAATGCTTTATAACATGATAGAAAATAGTATACTTAGAATTCTAGGCTAACAGGTGTTTAAGCTATTTCCAAGCATTTTCAAGGAAAGCAATTCCAAAGTCCCTTTATTTTCTTTTATTCATGTTCATATCTCTTCCTTTCCAGTGATAACTTGATTTTTAAAAATCTTTTCTATAGGAAATTTTGGGAGCGGTTTATTGCCCTGTGTCATGACAACAAAAGCCTACATGGTATCACTTTTGAACAGATCAAAACACAGTTAGAGGCTTTGGAGTTAAAGAAAACATATGTGTTGAATCCACTTGCTCCTGAATTTATCCCTCGGGCTCTAAGACAGCAACATTTGGGAAATACCAACAAACAGCAGCAATCACCACCCAAGGTAAAACTTTTATTTTTAAAAATCAAGACGTGAAATTGAAAAATTGTAGCTCTTGAAAAATAAAGTTTTATTAGGTTAATAACCACAGTAATCACATTCAGTGGCTTATGTAGAAATTTCAGTTCAAAATTTCCACTAAGCACAGTTTTGTTACTGTTGGAATTTGTATAACTGGTTTGTTTAGATTATAACAACATGGTGCTATTTAGCTGTGTTTTTTCTTGCTGCCTTTTAAATGCACTTCATCAAAAGTGATTTAAGTGCTAGCTTCTTATGGTGTCCTCATGATAGTTAAATCTCCCATTTCATTGACTAATAGGTTTCCATTTTAGAGATTTTGGAGACATAATGTAATTTTAATGTCCTATCAAGTTTATTTAAAATATTCTTCTAATAGTAAATTTATAATAATAATAATAATCTTAGTATATTTATAAGTCTTTGTTGATGGGTCATGATTTCAGGGAATATTTCATGCAGTTTTAGAACATGGATATCACAGAATCATAGATTTAAAATTAACAAAAATGTTAGAAGTAATTGAAACTAACTCCCTCATTTTACAGAGGAGAAATCTAAGAGGCAGAGAGATTGTGTGACTCTTAGGCAATAACCAAGCAGGATGTGGCAAAGGCAGGACATGAAATCAGGGTGTAGAGTTCAAACAGTATTCTTTATTGTTTCCAAGCTGCTTATCATCAAGAATCCTGTCTTTTTAAAGATTGTTATAATTGCACTTGGACTGTATTTGTTTCAACAGAAATGGGTCTTGTAGATAGCCTACTTATGCTGTTTTAGATTAACTGCCTAGAAATGTACAATTGATGTATTATACAAGTACTCCTATAGTAAAATACTTGGCAATTATAAATTAAATAAAGAAGTTATAGGAATGACATTTTTAATATTTACTCTAGTTTTTTTTAAAAGATTATTGTTTATCAAAGAAAGATTAAAACGATTTATGTAAGTCAGTCATCACAGAAAAATATTATTTATGACATTTAATATGAAGGATTTCTAATTTGCTTCTAATACACTAGCAATTGAGTCTGTTTGAATATTATTTTTGAAAGATTATGAAAGAAATACTACACACAGAGAGTAGTCACTTGTTTAATAAAACAATTCTTGTTTAGTTTTCCATTGAAATCCTATTTTGATCTTCAAAGAGAGTTATGGAGGTCACTTGGAGATTCCAAAGGCTAAGGGTAGAATGAAAACTGTAGCATGTTCTATCATCACAGCCCAATTGTAATTGGGTAATTGGCCCAAAGACAAATTATGTATCTTATCTGAATTTGGAGAGACTTTTCACTTAAAAAAGTGATTTTCTGGCTACAGTTACTCAGAAGGACTTTCTGTTGCATCACTGGGAAGGGCATGTTCAAGCTAACAAAATCACAACTCTTTCACAGACACAAAGTATATTCTTTAATTTTCAGTTAAAATGATATAAGATTGAGTAAAGAACTAATGTGTATGTTAATAGAATACTGGGTTTTCTTAGTGATTGGGGAACTATTTTAGTTATAGTACTGCCCTATTTTTCTAGTTTTAGAGAATGATACTTTCTGAGTTAATGAATTTTCTTTCTTTTTTTTTTCCCTGAGAAATCAATGCCCAGGTCATTAGGTGTTTGTTTGTTTGTTTTGCTGAGGCAATTGGGGTTAAGTGACTTGCCCGGGGTCACACAGCTAGGAAGTGTTGTGTCTGAGACCAGATTTGAACTCCGGTCCTCCTGAATTCAAGGCTGGTGCTCTATCCTCTGTGCCCCCTAGCTGCCCCCATGAATTTTCTAAATAATTCTGTTTTAAGCATTAGCCATAGAAATAGGGGTAGTGTGGAATACTGGAGAATATGCTGGTCTTTGAGTTAAAAAGAAATAAGGTTCTTATACTTATTAGAAGTGTGACCCAACTTAGGTTGTCACTTAACCTTTACGTACCTTGGACAACTCCTATGCCTTATGACATAATAGTATCAGAATTTTGTGAATAAACATCTCTTAAATGTACTTTGTACAATAATTTATAGAAACAGATGGTGTGAGACTTAGGGCTAAATTAAGCACTGATCTCAAGTTATGTTCTTAGAATTTGTTTTCATCAGATCATCTATTGATGTAAATTTGCTTTTTCGTAATTTCTACCTTCTTCATAAAAATGAATCATGTCTTCATGTTTCAACTAAATTGTAAGTTCCTTAGAAGCAAGCTGTTTGTATTTTATAGCTTTGTAATTTCCATAGCTTATAATGTAGTGCCTTTTACATAGTGGACATTCATATTTGCTGAATTCATAACTTATTGAAAGGTAACTAATAGAATCACTTCTGTTGTTCAACAACATAGTTCACTATTCAAAATACAACAAAACCCACAGCAGCTTTTTCTAAAATGATTTTTTTACTATTTAGAAAATCATTACTTCATTGTTATTGCTACCTACTATTGATTTCTTTTTTCCCCCTGTCCTCAAATAGCTTCTCTCTCTCTCTCTCTTTTTTTAAATATTTTAATACTTTTCATTTACCAGATGTATGCATGCGTAATTTTACAACATTGACAATCGCCAAACCTTTTGTTCTAATTTTTCCCCTCCTTCCTCCTCCCTCCCCCATGGAAGGTTGACCAATACATATTAAATATGTTAAAGTATAAATTAAATACAATATATGTTTACATATCCAAACAGTTGTTTTGCTGTACAAAAAGAATTGGACTTTGAAATAGTGTACAATTAGCCTGTGAAGGAAATCCAAAATGTAGGTGGACAAAATTAGAGGGATTAGGAATTCTATGTAGTGGTTCATAGTCATCTCCCAGAGTTCTTTTTCTAGGTATAGCTGGTTCAGTTCATTACTGCTCTATTGGAAATGATTTGGTTCATCTCATTGTTAAAAATAGCCACAGCCATCAGAATTGATCATCATATAGTATTGTTGTTGAAATATACAATGATCTCGTGGTCCTGCTCATTTCACTCAGCATTAAAATATAATTGTAAATAGTATTCAGAACATTTTTTAAAAATTAAATTTCCATGTAAATGTAATTACAATTTCATTGTAATTCTCTTTCAAGATTTTATGGTACATAATTTGAGTATATAATGGTACATATTCCATAGCCCCCAAATTTTAATCCCTAAGAGAAAATGGAAAGTTAGCAGAAATGACACCAAGCTAATTTCCACAATATTTTCCATGTGACAGAACTTCACATAAAATATTAAAATGTTCATCTTTAATGCTATAATGGAATTTAAAGATTCATTTAGTACTAGCAACACCTTCTCCTTTTGGATATATGCTCCTCTCTGGATTTTCATACCTACTATCTCTTGGTTCTCCCTTTCTACATTTCTGCTCCTTCTCAATTAGTTTTGCTGATTCATCAATCACATCATGCCTACTATCTATGAGTGTTCCTGTACTGGTCAGTATTTCTTTTTTTCTATGTTTTATATTAATTTGGTACTTTCATCAGCTCGAGTAATTTCTGTCCTGAGTTCCAGCCCCACATTACAAACTTCCTGTTAGACATATCAAATTAGATATCTATTTAGCATTTTCTGCAGTAGTCCTTCCTCGTTCTCCCAGTTGCTAGTATCTTTCCCACTGAGATTACCTTCAGTCTTCTTTATGTATATCTTATATGTACTTATTTATAATTTTGTCTCTCTCATTAGAATGTAAACTTGTTGGGACTAGAGACTGTTTTATTATAAAGTCCGGGTTAGCTCCCTAGAGTCTTCAGGAACAGCCGGAGTCAGGATAAGCAAAAGTCCTTGGTCTACAGGGGGAGAAATGAAAGAGACAGACAAACTGCTACAAGCTCGCCACCAACTTCCCTTCTCCTGGTCCTGCTGCAATGTGAAGTTCTCTTGCCTCTCTCATCCCACCTCTTACTCCTTACCTACAATTATCTGTATACACCAGACATCAAGCCAGCATGGAACAGTGAGAAGGGCCATTTTCCAAACATACGCTAATAGAATAATTTTCCAACAGGTAATTAGCCTTAAGTGCTCCGTTGTCTCTTTCAAGCACATCTTTTAAGAGTTTCAGCCCTTTACATTTTATCTTTTTTTTTTTTTTTTTTTTTTTTTTTTTGCATTTTCAATATCTAGCACGTAGTAAGCATTTAATAAGTGACTATGTAGGATTGATATTGTTTGATAGAATTTATCTACAAATCTTTCAGTTATCTACAAATCTACAGATTTTCCTTCCTCTCATAGTATATTTATGGCTAGTTTGATTTCTGAAATTTGATTAAGATATTTTATTTTTTAATTTGTATAGTTTATATTTTTTTAGATAAGTTTTAAAAGGGTCTCAGTTTTACTGGCATGTAATTTTGTACATAAGTTATGATAATTTTAATTTTCCCTTTGGTGTGACTTTTCCTTTGTTCATTTTTTATTTTGGTAATTTGATATCTCTTTCTTTTGGATCAGATTAATGATTTTGTCAGTCTTTTAAAAGATTCAGTTTTTTGTTTGATTTTTAATCCTATAGGGAGCTATAGGATATAGTGGATAGAATGCTGGACCTAGAATCTGGAAGACCTGAATTCTAATATAGTCAGAGACATTTAATAGCTCTATGATCCTAGACAAGCAACTTAACCTTTAACTACCTTTTAAAATTGTAAAGTGAAGATAATAATAGCATCTACCTCTCAGGATGATTGTGAGAATTAAAATGAGATAATATTTGGAAAGCATTTAGTATAGTGCCTGATACTTAGTAAATGCTTGTCTCTCTCTTTAACCCCAGATAGTTTTTATTTTATTTTCCATTTTATCTTTTTCCTTTCAATTTTCAAGATTTCTTCTTTTGGTTTTGTTCATTGTTTAATTTTTAAATTGTATGTTCAGTTCACTAATCTTTTCTCAACCACCACTCTCACCCCCATCTGACCCAGTTTTATAAATATATGCTCTAAGGATTGTTTTAACTGCTTTCCAGAAATTTAGTTAACTTGTTTAATCATTATTATTTTCTTTTACTTAGATTTTTAGTTTGAGAATGACCCATTCATTATTTAGGTTTCACTGTTACTTCTTCTAATATGCTTCTTATATTCATTACTATTTTTATAACATTGTAGTCTTAAAAATTTTTTTTATAATAACTTTTCTTATTCTAAACACTGATGCTAACTCACAGGGTGTTCTACAGATGTAGTTGTGAATATATATTATGCTAGGCAGTTTTCTACTTACCAACAATCAGGAAAGTAACACTGGTTGGAATAAGGAAAAATGATCACCATACTTAATAAAAGTATGTGCTTTTATAAAAATAAATTCATAAAATTAGAATTGTTTAGAAGTTGAAAAGCTTTGATGTCTTCAAGAAGTCATATTATTCTCAAATAATTTTTCACTGATGATTTAAAAATGAGAAAACCTTATGTAAAAATACAGGTCTAACACTTTAGAAGCTACTGAGATCATTAAATTTTCTATTCACAAAGATACATTTTGAGAGCTCTGATGGCTTTAATATAGATGAGAATAATTAACTGAATTGTTTTTTGCTTAAAATTGAGGAGTTGATCAGATCACCAAGTAAAAAAAATATTGAGGAAACAAAATAAGAGGGTCTAAGAGCCTTGGGAGATTCTCATTGTTGGTGGACATGTTGGGAATAAAGATTCAGGAAAGAAGATTGAGAAGGTGTGGTTAGATTCTCAGGAGGAGAGAATCAAGAGAAGACATTCACAAAAACCCAGAGAGGAGGAGATGATCAATAATGTGAGAAGCTATAGAGATGCCAGTCAAGAAAAGTGAAGTTTGTGTAAAGGCTATCAAATGTGGCATTTTACAAATCACTGATCACTTAAAAAAAATATATTTTAGTTTAAAGGAGTCAGAAGTCAAATTATAAAGAATTAAAAAGAGAGTGAGGAAATAAATGGAAGTAGTGATTATGAATATAGCTTTTTCAAATAGTTTAACTGACAAGGTGGAGAAAAACAATATAGGATGATAACTAGAGAGCATGGTAGGATACCAGGTAGAATAGGTTTTTTGTTGTTTTTTTTTTTTTTTTTTTTTTCCTTTAAGGATGGAGATTTAGTCATGTTTATAAGAGGCAGATAAAGAACTAGTATATAGGGAGTGATTAATCATTAAGAGGGTGAGGATGATGATGGTTAAAGGGGCTTCCACTAGAGAAGACAAGATCTACTAGAGAAGACAAAAAGGATAAGCAAAAGGACCTCATTATCAGAGAGTAGAGTGAAAATAGAGATAGTAGAGAGTAATGTTAGAGGAATGAGAGGTGAAGAGCAGCAGTTAGTGAATATCATGGAGGTAAGAATAAGCTTGAAACTCCTGTTGTAGTGAGTGAGATAATTTTAAAATTCGGCTTTCTGAAAAAACAGAATATAATTATTTAGCTTAAGGGTAACCCAATTGGTTTTCTCCAGTTATATATTATTTAGTCTTCTAATATATTACCTAATTAAAGATTCTTTTTCTTTTTTTGCTCTCTTAATATTTCTTTTTTTATAGCTTTTTATTTACAAGATATATGCATAGGTAATTTTTCAGCATTGATAATTGCAAAACCTTTTGTTCCAACTTTTCCCCTCCTTCCCCCCACCCCTTCCCCCAGATGGCAGGTTGACCAATACATGTTAAATATATTAAAGTATAAATTAAATACAATATATGTATACATGTCCAAACAGTTATTTTGCTGTACAAAAAGAATCTGACTTTGAAATAGTGTACAATTAGTGATTCCCTGTGAAGGGAATCAAAAATGCAGGTAGATAAAAATAGAGGGATTGGGAATTCTTTGTAGTGGTTCATAGTCATCTCCCAGAGTTCTTTCCCTGGGTGTAGCTGGTTCAGTTCATTACTGCTCTATTGGAACTGATTTGGTTTATCTCATTGTTGAAGATGGCCACGTCCATCAGAATTGATCATCATATAGTATTGTTGTTGAAGTATATAATGATCTTCTGGTCCTGTTCATTTCACTCAGCATCAGTTCTTGTAAGTCTCTCCAGGCCTTTTTGAAATCATCCTGCTGGTCATTTCTTATAGAACAATAACATTCCATAATATTCATATACCACAATTTATTCAGCCATTCTTCAATTGATGGGCATCCAATCAGTTTCCAGTTTCTGGCCACTACAAAAAGGGCTGCCACAAACATTCTTGCACATACAGGTCCCTTTCCCTTCTTTAAAATCTCTTGGGATATAAGCCCAGTAGTAACACTGCTGAATCAAAGGGTATGCACAGTTTGATAACTTTTTGCCTCTTCATATTTCTATTGTACTTAGGTGGATTTGTGATTGCATTGGTGTGAGTCCTTTCACTTTAAGTGCAGGTTGCAGTCTACCCATACTTTCCTGTCTTTTTTAATTTGTCCTCTTATGATCATTTGATATATTGGATTCTTCTAACATCTTGAGGACTATTCTCTTGGACTCTTAATATTATAAGTATATTAATGCAGTTTATACATTGTCTTTTCTTATGTGTAAAAGACATCAAGAAGGGCAGTTTGAGTGGATTATCGAATGCATGAAGGATAGTAATATAAGTTTGGAAAGATAAACTGAGCCAGGTTTTGGAGGGCTTTAAGTGCTAAAGAGGAGATTGTAACTGATCCTAGAGATAACATAAATCAAAGTCACTAGAATTTATTGGGCACAAGTGTGTTATGGTCAAACCTATGCTTTAGGAATATCACTTTGACAGTGATGTGGAGAGTTAATTGAAGTGGGGAGATACTTAAATGAGGGAAGTCAACAAGGAGACTATTCAAATAATCTAGGTAACAGATGCTGTGGACCGGGTTAATGTGGTAGCTGTGTGAACAGAGAAAAGGGAATGAATTTGAGAGATGTAGTGGAAGTAGGAGTAAGATTTGTAAGTTGATTGGCTGTGTGAAAGGAGGGAGAGTAAGTCATCAAGGATATGATGTAGTTGGAAACCAGAATCACTGTAAAGGTGATGGTACCCTTGACAGACACAAAGAAATTCAGAAGACCTATGAGTTTTAGGGGAAAGGTAATGAGTTTTGTTATGAATGTTGAATTTGAGAAGTCTGTAGGACATGAAATGTCTAATAAGCAGTTAGTGAAGTAGAAATAAAGCTTGGGAGAGAGACTAGGGCTGGATATACAGATAAAGCAGTCATGTGTGTGTCTATGTGTATACATATATTGTCTGTGTATGTATTACAGATTATATAAAGTGTAATGTGCTGTTGTCTCCAGAGACTGCTGATTGCTCTCTGGGAGGAGATCTGCTGTGTCAATTCAAATCTCTCAGACAGATTCTTCTTCCTGTAGAGAGCCCTTGTCTCCAGACAGTTGCTGCCAACTCTGCTCCAGAGTAGTGACTTCTTCTTCCTCCAGAGAGCCACCTCAAGTCTGGTCCTCCCAGGGAATGGGTGTGGGATAACGCAAGGGCTTCTGGGAAAAATTACTTCAACCAATGAACTTGCTTCTCCTAAGCATGCAAGCTTCTCCCCAGGAATTCAAAGGGGTTAAACTCCTAGTAAAGACCAGAAGTAGAGAATTGTTAAGTATCAACTTAGCATTTAGTAAAAACCTAATATCTCATTATCTCATTAGTACTTAGTAAGAACCTAACATCTCCCCCTTTCTTTTGATTTAGAATATAGGGTGGTTATGACCTTGAAACATAAATAAACATAAATATGACAGACATTACACATTATTACATAGATTATATAAACACATAGTAGCATAGTAACATAATACATGCTATAAGTATGTAACAAATAACATGATCAAATAATCATAAATTGAGAATTTATACATGTCCATAAGTCCATTGTCCATTAGTTCATGTGCCAAAAATCCAATAATTCCTGCAAGTTTTTAAAGTTCTTTAACAGTCTTCTTATCAGCCATGCTCTTTCAGTATCAGATGTTTCTTAGATTTTCTCCTTTGTTTTAAGGTCTTTCTCTTTTTCTGTCTCTCTCCAATGGACAAGGCGAATACAACTTGTTGGCACCCATCCGATTCCTTCTCCATCTGAAGAAATAAAAGCAAACCCTCTCTAGGCAGTTAACCTATCTGGTCCCTTCCATTCACCACTTTCTGGGTCTCTCCATATCACCTGGTGATTATCTAAGGACAGTGGAGCTGCTCACATTGGACACTGCCCTTCTGGTGGGTTATAAAACCTGTCTGCCGGAGCCAGTGCATCTTTGTCAAAAATTAGAAAATTAATGATATAGAGAACTAAATTTAGAAGTTCTCTAGGGCTACCTGTGGCTCCCCCTTTCTTTTATTTTTGGAGGAGTGTCTTAATGTCTCTGTTTCTTCTCTCTACTATTGCCTGACCTTGCGGATTAAAAGGTATTCCAATAGTGTGTAAAATCTTGTACTGCGCACAGAAGTGCGCAAAATGTTTAGAACTATATGCAGGTCCATTATCTGGTTTTATTTCTTGTGGCACACCCATAATTGCAAATGCTTGGATAAGGAATTCAGTTGGCACTGCAAAAGTGAATCCTGAAAAGGTATCTACTACCACATGGATGAAAGACAGACGACCGAAAGATTTATAATGGGTCACATCCATTTGCCAGATTTTATTGGGTCTCAAACCACGAATATTCTTCCCTGGTGGGAGTGTAGGAGCGTGGAAAGGAAGGCAAGCTGTACAGCTTTTTACTATGCTCCTAGCTTCCTCTCTTGTTATTCCAAACTGTAAACGTAAAGCTCGAGCAGCCTGATGATATTTAGAATGAGATTCTTGTGCTTCCTGAAATAAAGGAGTACTGGTTAACATGGTTAGAAGGCTATCTGCCTTTGAATTTCCATCAAAAATAGGACCTGGAAGTCCACTATATGAGTAGACATGCAAGATATAAATCTTTTCTGGATGCTTTCTCACTTGCTCTTGAAGTTCCTTAAAGAACTGATATATATTGGAGGCTACAAATTTTATTTGGGCTGTGGCAATTCTTTGTCCTACACCTACTGAATAGGCTAAATCAGTAATTATATTTACGTTTCCTGGGTAATAAGTAAGAGCTAGCATGATAGCAAATAATTCATTCTGTTGAGTGGACTGAAAAGGATTCCTGACAACTCTCTTTATGGTTAAATCATGAGAGTATAAAGCACAAATATTTTCTTTGGAGGTATCTGTAAAGATTGTTGGTCCCTTAAGAGGAACCTTAGAAATCTTTTCTTCAAAAAATCCATCGCCAATTATGTAGTAGCCAGGTTATCTTTAATGGAGACTCATGTGCAAAATTTGGAGCTGTAGCCAATAAAACTTGCCATTCTGGGATGGTCTCACAGCATATATTAATTTGTACGTTAGTATAGAACGTATATATTTTTTCAGGACTTATCCCAGATAATTGTATTACTCTCTTAATAGCCTTTAATAAAATTCTAGCCACAAGCACTGGGTAAGGAGTAAGTCTTTGTTATGGTTGTGCTGGGAGGTTCACCCACTCAATCACACTGTCTCCTTGATGAAGGACTGCTGTGGGTGCCTCTTTTGTAGCAAAAACTGATATTTCCAAGGGTTTTTGAGTGACTCTTTCAACCACATTGGATAAAGCCAATTCAACTTCTCTCAAAGCCTCTTGCGCTTCTTTTGTAAGCTGGCTTGGTGAATTTAAAGCACTGTTTCCTCTTAAAATGTCATATAGAGGTTGCAGTTGATTGGTAGTTAAGCCTAACACTGGACGCATCCATTGGATATAGCCTATTAATTTTTGGAGGATGAAAGAGGGCGGCACTTAAGAAAGAGAGAGTCTTTCTCTCTCTGGGCCAGACGTGAGGTGGCTGAGGTCGAGGGATTGTCTTTAGCTAACATCTACCCCATTTCAGCTATAAGAGATTGCTGGTGTAGCCCTTAACAAGGTAAGTTTCTTTTTTGTCTATTAGAACAGTCACTTAATCTTTAATAAAGTTTCCTTGTTACTCATGGTAATTTCTGTGTCAGAAAGTCTTTTCTACTGGAATCTGAATTGGAGGTTTTTCTACTGGAATAAGGATTGTGTCTGTCCCTATTCGGGCACCAAATTGCAATGGTCCAGTCTAGCTCCTCTGAAGGGCTCAGAATAAGTCCTTGTCAGGATAAGCAAAAGTCCTTGCCCCACATTGGGCGCCATTATGCAATGTGCTCTTGTCTCCAGAGACTGAAGATTGCTCTCTGGGAGGAGATCTACTGTGTCAACTCAAATCTCTCAGACAGATTCTCCTCCTCCTCCTCCTCCTCCTTCTTCTTCTTCTTCTTCTTCTTCTTCTCTCTCTCTCTCTCTCTCTCTCTCTCTCTCTCTCTCTCTCTCTCTCTCTCTCTCTCTCTCTCTCTCTCTCTCTCTCTCTCTCTCTCCCCCCCCCTCTCTCCTTCTCCCTCTCCCCCCCCCCTCAGCAAATGGGTGTGGGATAATGCAAGGGCTTCTGTGAAAAATTTCTTCAACCAATGAACTTACTCCTCCTAAGCATGCAAGCTCCTCCCCAGGAGTTCAAAGGGATTAAACTCTTAGTAAAGAGGAGAACTACAGAATTGTTAAGTACCCACTTGCCACTTAGTAAGAACCTAACAATAAACCTATGTGTAATACAACAAAAGAAGAAGATCTATCATAATCTTGGAATATTCTTGTGGAGAGCATGACATAGATAATGATCTGACAAAGAAGACCAAGAATTAGCAATCAGACATTTGAAGTAGAACCAAGACAGATCACAAAACCTGACAGTGGATAGCATCCAAATGGATATGGTTATTAGCAGCATTAGATGCTGCTGAGAGATCAAGAAGGATTACAAAAATCCTAATTAAGAAAGATTTTTTAAGAGGCTATTTTATTTGTCAGTTATAAGAGGTTGTTTCAGTTGGGTGATGAAGTTGGAAGCCAGATTATGAAGTGTTAAGAATTTAGTGAGAAAGGAAATTGATTTAATGAATGTACAGAGTTTTGTATAGGAGTTTGATTTACAAAGGAGAAAAGATATAGGAAGAGAGTTTGAAGGTATTAAAAAATACTTTAAAGATAGCCAAGACCTGAGTATGTTTACAGATAGAATAAAATAAATGAGTAAATAAGGGAGACATTAAAGATTAGAGAAGGGGTGATTATAGGTGTTTCTCTGAAACAGATAGAAATGGATGGCCTGGCCCTCAAGCCTTAGTGCAAGAACTGACGCAGTATATATGAACAAAAGTAAAAACCTTCTACCATGATGAATATTTTGAATCAGATAAAATCTTCTTAGAAGGAATTAATGCTAAAATAATTATAACTGGGACCTTAGGAAAAAAAGGAATGGCTTAGCCACAAAGATTCTAGGAATGGAAGGAAGTTTCCATCTAACTAATGGGGATAATATTAGCATCTTACCCACTTTCAGATAGGGAAGTGATGACCATACGGTGTGAAAGCATGAAACAAATGAACAAAAAATGACCAATTATGATAGTTTGTTTTTACTGGACTCTGCATGTTTGTGACAGGTTTTGCTTTTCTTATTTTCACAATGAGTGAAGGAGGTGGACGTAGAAAAGAGATAAATTAGAACTGAAAAATAAACACAATTGAATTAATCAAAGAATACATCACAAAACTATACCCAGGTCCTGAATTTTGTCTTCTTTGGTTCTAGTAAGCAGTAGAATTTTAAAGGAACAATGATCTTTTTTCTTCCATCAGGGTAGAAATATTTGATCATCATTTAACTCCTTGAATTGTTCAACTTTAGGTCTCTTTCAAAATTTCCCTTGCTTTCTTGTGTTTTTATTTTAAAGATTGTATCCATCTCTAGTTTTCTTAGCAGTTTTAAAAGAAGTCTTTTGTTGAAAATTCTTTTATAAATTAAACTTCCCATATGTTTATGCTCAGTTTTGCAAGATAAGTTATTGTATAATGTGAATATTTTTGCTTTTGACAATATCATATTCCAAGATTTTCTTTTCTTTCAATGTATTAGTTACTTTTGTGCTTTTTAGATATTTGGCTGCTTGTGATTTGATTGTTTTCAATTGGAGTTTCAGAAAGTGAGCAATGGATTCTATTTTCTCTTTGCCCTTTGGCTCTAATAGTTTTGGCCATTATCATCCTTTCTTAAAATATAGTATCTAGGTTTATTTAGTTTGCTTAAACAATTTTAAGGGAATCCAACGATTCTGAAATGATCTCCTCTTATCTATGTTTAAGGTAACTTGTTTTTAATAATATTACATTTGTTCCATTTAAAAAATGTTTTAACTTTGTTTTATTGCTTCATTGAATTGATTTTTCATTCTGTTCTTCCCCCCCCCCCCTTAAGTTTTAATTACTTGGATAAGTTTATTTACTTTTTTGCTTAAGGATGTTTATTTGTTTTCCCAAGTATTCAGTTTTTAATCTCTTGGTTTGGTCCTCCTTTATTGCTTAAGCTTCTTGAGAAAAAATTTGCATTTTGTCTTTATATACTCAGTTTCTAGCATAGTGCTTGACAGATAATAGACAGATAACTTTATTCCCCCCAAAAAAGGTAGAGCTTTGGCAACAGATAGGATGGGGGAGGACAGTGATTGTAAGGAGTCAAGAATGACATCTAGATTTTGAGGCTGGATTACTAGAAAGATGATGGCACCTTTGAAAGTAATAGAGAAGTTTGAAAAGATGGAAGATTTGGAAGGGAATGATGAATTCAGTTTTGAATGTATTGAATTTAAGATTCTGTGTGACACCCAGTTTGAGATGTCAGATAGGTAATTGGAGAAGTTCTCTTTGTTCAGCAGCAGCATATAGGAACAAAGGTAGGTGTGATCCAAGGTTGAGGCTTGACATGACACATTTGATGATATAAGGAGGCAAGGGATTCAAGAGAAGAAGACAGTGTAGATTTGAACTGGTTCACTAAAGGGAAGGGTACATGGAAAAAGAAGAATGTGACTTGTGCATGAGGTAATAGGCTGGAAGAAAACTATAAGGTTGAGAGAAGATTGGAGGTCACAGTGTGGGTGAAGAACAGGACTTGGTATTGGAAGGGAGAGGGAGAAGTAGAAAACTAATAGCTTGTGAAAAGGTAAGACAAATTAAATGGAAGTGTGTCATGTGTACTTTTGGGGTGTGAGTGAGGGGATTAATTATTAAACATTTACCAGCATAATCCTGTTCACATGTAATATTCTACCTCCAATCTCAGTGCCTTCATATTGATTCTCCCTCAAGCCTCAAGGAATACACTTCCTTCAACTTCTCAGACTCCCTAAAGTCCTTCTAAACTCAGATTAAGTGCTATTTCCTATATCAATCTTTCTTCCTTTTTAAAATTTTATTTTTTAAAAATAATAGCTTTGCATTTTTCAAAACATATGCAAAGATAGTGTTCAACATTCACCCTTGCAAAACCTTGTGTTTCATTTTTTTCTCCTTCCTTTCCCCCTTTCTCTCCTTCCCTAGACAGCAAATAATCCAATTTAGGTTAAATATATGCAGTTCTTCCAAATATATTTCCACAGTTATCATGCTGTACAAGAAAAATCAAAAGGGGAAAAAATGAGAAGGAAAAAAAAGCGAACAACAACAAAAAAGGTAAAAACACTTTGTTGTGGTCCATATTCAGTTCCCATAGTTAAAAGCAAACAACAACAAAAAAGGTAAAAACACTTTGTTGTGGTCCATATTCAGTTCCCATAGTTCTCTGAATATGGATGACTCTCTCCATCATAAAACCATTGGAATTGTCCTGTATCACCTTCCTATCAAAAAGAGTCAAGTCCAACCCAGCTGATCATCACACAATTCTGTTGTTGCTGTATATAGTGCTCTCTTGGTTCGACTTAGTTCACTTAGCATCAAGTCATGTAAGTCTCTCCAGTTCTTTCTGGAATTTGTCTGCTGATCATTGTCTTCATCCCCTCCAATATTAATCAATATCTTTTCTTTTGCTTAGCCATGAGGTATAAAGTGGTACTTAAAAGTTGTCTTAATTTGCATTTTGTTAATCAATAATGATTTAGAACATTTTTTCATATTACTAGAAGTGGCTTTAATTTCTTCATCTCAAAGTTCTCTGTTCATATCCTTTGACCATTTATCACTTGGGGAATGATTTATAGTCTTATAAATTTGAGTCAATTCTCTATATATTTTTAAAATGAGGCCTTTATCAGAAACCTTGGATGTAAAATTTTTCCTGCAATGTTTTGCTTCTAATCTTGACTGCATTGGATTTGTTTTTACAAAATTTTCTTAATTTAAGGTAATCAAAATTATCCATTTTGCATTTTGTAATGTTCTGTACTTCTTTGGCCAACAATCCTTTCCTTCTCCATAGAGATTTAGGATGTTTATGTTATTCATTTATTGATCCCTCCAAATACTAGCATTTCCCTACCAAAAAAAAAAAAACCCCACAAATATTTATTTTGTATTTAGATGTAATCATACTATTTTCTGAAAATGGGAACTGTTTCTTTTTTGTCTTTATATTTTTAATGTCTAGTAAAATGCCTAATATATCTTATGTGCTAAATAAATGCTTTTTGATTGATCAGATTGTATCTATACATTTCAGGTAATCATGTGATTATAAAATTATGATTTGTTAAGACAGAATTTAATTTGTGAATATTTTCTACAATGAAGAAGGGCAAGCTATCAACAATTATCTGACAATTCTTAAAAATTTTTTGTGGAGATAGAAAAGTAAGCTTTATGGATCAATGGTTATCAATCTCCTCTTAATTCCTTTTATTCAGTAGTCTCCTTTTCTAGTCATTCAGTATCTTCCCTTCTTTTAGAAATCTTGAGAACCAATCCATATACTTTGATTTTTGTAGCCTTTATGATGGACCTTCTTTGTGTTTACTTGATATGGTCCATCTGCTTTTCTTTCATTTGTTTTTTTCTATTTCTTCATCTTTATGTAGTCTATCTATTGTTATAAAAATGACATTTTCCAGTTTGACATCAGTTTGTCTTTTCAGTTTTCTCTTTAAATGTCCTTGTTGGAATGTTGCTTCAATGGATTTCACAAAAAAATTATTTTTTAATTTATTTTTTCCTCTAGAATTTTATTATTTTGTTAGTTGATGCTGCTTGTAATCTTTACTTTTCTATTCTGCGAGGATTTGCAAATGAAATGATAGCCTATGTATGCTGCTCTTGAGTAGATCAAATATTTGCTTGCTGAGGCTATTTCTTGGGTTTTCTGGCCTTATAAAAACAGACATATCATCTTGATATTTTATCCAGTTCATTTCTCTATCTCTTGTCTCAACATTAACGTCTTGCTTAAATAGATCATTGTGAAATTATAGTGAAATTTGTGAGAGGGGTGGCTTTGGAGGAAGGAATAAGATAATGAATTCTGTTTTGGATATATTGTATTTCAGGGACATTCAGTTAGAAATGTCTTTCAGACTGGTTGGCAATGAATTGGTTGGCAAAATAGAAGGAGCAATTAATTTTGCTAAATTACTTCACTTTATGGGCATTAGACTAAGTGACTTCTAAAATCCCTTCCAGATTTAAATCTGTCATCTTATGATGCAGGCCTGGTTTGAGGAGAGAAATTCAGACTGGCTTTATAAATTTGGGGTCATATGCAGAGAGGTAATCATTGAATCCATAGGCATTATGAGATAGGGATTCTTAACTTCTTTTGTGTCATGTTTTCCTTTTGATGGTCTGGTGAAGCCTCTGGACACCTTCTTAGAATAAAGTTTTTTTTAACAGTATAAAATGTTTAAGCTAACAAAAGAAAGCAATTACATTGAAATGTAGTTGTTAAAATATTTTAAAATACAAGTTCATGGACTTCAGGTTTAGAACCCTGACTTAGAGAAAAGACAGTCCAAGACAATCCTGTGACAGAATTTCAAATAGTCAAGTTAATAGTAAGGGAAACAGCACAGAGCTGTGTCACCAAAGTGTAGGGAGGAGAGAGTATATAAGAGAAAAGATTATCATAAATGTCAAAAGCTCTTGAAAAATTCAGAAGAATCAGGTCTAAGAAAAATCTATAGGTTTTAGCAATTAAGAGATCATTAGCAAACAACTTAATTTAATAACATAGGGTTTAATAAATATAAAAACATAAATTACATAGGGAAAGACTCCTTATTTCACAAAAATGGCTGGGAAAACTGGAAAACTGTTTGGCATGAATTAGCTTTTACCCTATTTCAGCATAAACTCAAAATGGATACGTAACCTGAATATAAAATGAAACATGATAAAAATATATTATCTACTTGTTTTAAAATGTTTAAAACAATATTAATATGGCTGAAATGTAATGTAATTTCTTTATTTTTTTCTCCTTTGATTGAATTTATTTTAACTTTCTGTGAGATCAATGATTACTTATCCCTGTTTTTTTTTTTCATAATAAATTCCGTTCCTGATCATTGTTACTATATATTGCTTGTATTTCTTGTTTCTTATCTCTGCTGACTCTACTACTTTACTTCTACCCATTAGTTTCCTTGCTGTTATTTGACCTTCTTCCACCAAGGGTCCTTTCCTTATCTTCTCTTCCACTCTATCCCCTACTCCTTTATCCCATTCTCATTAATCTATATACTTTATATTATTCCTGTTAATCTGCCTATTCTTCTATATATCCCTTTATCTTGTTTCCCCCTTTATAAATTCTGAAGAATTTTATACACCCTCTAGGTACATATATATATTGTTTCATTTTTAAGCCATTCCAGATGTGAGTAGGGCCAGAACTACCAGCCCATTTCCCCAGTCTATTTTCTCTGTGTTAATTACTGCTTTTGCACCTCATTTGTATAACATAATTACTGTTTTTACCTTTTTCTACACAGTTTTGCCTTTCAGAATCATATCAGCTCTGCCCCAATCTTTTTTTTGAATTACTTGATTACTAATGACAGTCTTAGAGATATGATTTACATTTCTATGTATAAAGCAAATAATTTGTTCTTAATGAATCCCTGGAAAATAATCTTTGATGCTCATTTTGTATTTCTCTTGACTCTTTTAAGTCAGATTTTCTATTAAATTCAGGTATTTTTGCAATAAAATCCTGAAAGTTGGACAATTCATGGAATGCCTTTTGGGGGGGGTTCAGAATTATGGTTAATTTTGCTGATTTCTGCCATAACTTTTAATATTCAGAATAAAGTATTCTAAGATCTATGGTCCTTTATTATAGTCACTGATAGAAATGTGGATCCAGCATATTTGAATTCATTTTTTTCATTGCTACTTATAAGACTTTATCTTTGGGGGCAGAGCCAAGATGGTGGAGAAGATACTCACGAATTTGTAAGCTCCCTTCTTCCCTCAATACCAACTAGTTAAATCAGCCTCAAAAATAAGACGGACTGATAAAAACCACAAGGATTAGAAGCACAACTTACCAGCCGAAGAGATTCTGGAATTTCGACAGAAAAGGTCGGTTCCAAGGGGAGAAAAAAAAGATCAACACAGACAGTGGTGGATTGGGGTTAGCACACTCTGCCAAACAGGCTGGGAAGAACTCTGGGATCAGAGAAGCCACTGAGATAGAAGAATCTGGCATAGGCTGATAGCTCTACTCTGCTTTTAAAAATAGCAGATCAGAAGAGAAATCAAAGCCACATTAAAGCAATAGCCAGATAATACAATCACCCCAAATAGGAAGCAACCTAACAGATCTCAGCATGGCTGTGCAGCCGCCTGCTGCTGTCCGAGGCTTTTCCTCGGGGCAGTTAAGAACCTGAACAGAGGAGGACACTGCACGGAGCAGCCTCTAATCCACATAGTGCAGGGCTCAGCCTGGGGCAGTGGAATTCTCCCTACAGCGAAATTCCAGCAGCAGTAGAACTCCCATAATAACAGAAGTAGGGACCGTGGTTTCTGGACAGACACTTCCGGTTTGAGTGCAGGGGGTTTTCGTGTCAGCTGCTAATATCCAGGGCCCCAGAGGAGGCTTTGGCTGGGGTTTGTGATGCTTTCACTGTTCAGCCTCTAGTCTCAGGGCAGTCGCTAGGCCACACAGCAAGGGTCCTTCACTGGGAACTCCTTGCAATGCAGCCATGCTAACTATCTCTAACTCACTTCAGGGGGGGAGAGGAACTCTCTCCCAGAGCTCTCTCTTAGTCCAGACACAGGATAGCAGCAACCTTTCCCCATCTGGAAGGAAGCTGATAATTAAATTTCCTACCCAAAGGGCAGACCCTACACAGATTTTTAACAATGAGTAAGAAGCTGAAGAGAATGATTGACACCTTCTATACAGAGAAAGATCAGGTATTCAACCCTGAGGAGGCTAACAGCAGACAGTCTCCAGATGACACTCTAAAGGGGAATGATACCTGCCCCCCATCACATGACTCTCTCCTAGAAGAGACTATTAAAAAGTTAAGAGAGTTTGAAGAAAAATGGGGAAAGGAAAGAGTAACAACATCCTGAAATTTGAGTTGGAAAAAATAAAGAATTCACAGATGGTGCAGGGAAACAAAATTTGTGAATTAGAAAAGGTTAAAAAATCACAGGAAAGTAGGATTTCTGAATTGGAAAAGACAAAATAATTCCCAAGAAAGTAGGATTTGTGAATTGGAAAAAGAAAATAATTCACAAAAAAAAAAATAAATAAAAAATTAGTGAAACGGAGAAAAATTCAACAGAGCAAAATAATTCATTTAAAAACTCAATTGGGCATATACAAAAAGAACTAAAAAATGTGAATGAAGAAAATAACTCATTAAAAATTAGGACTGAACAAATAGAAATGAATGATTCATTGAGAATCCAAGAATCAGTCAAACAAAACAAAACAAAACAAAACAAAAAATGAAAAGATGGAGAATAACACCAAATACTTACTGGGAAACTTTATAAACCTAGAAAATAGATCTAGGAGAGATAATTTAAGGATCATTGGACTTCCCAAAAATTATGATGAAAAAAAGAGCCTAGATTCTATTTTATAGGAAATCATCAAAGAGAACTGTCCAGAGATAATAGAAACAGAAGGGAAAATAGGCGTTGAAAGAATTTATCGAACACCTTCTGAAAAAGACCCTAAAAAAAGAACTCCACAGAACATTGTGGCTAAGCTGCAGAACTACCAAACTAAGGAAAAAATACTGCAAGCAGCTAGGAAAAAACAATTCAAATATCAAGGTGCCACAATAAGGGTCACACAAGATCTCGCTGCCTCCACATTAAAGGATCGAAGGGCCTGGAATCTGATACTCCGAAAGGCAAAGGAACAAGGATTTCAGCCAAAAATAAACTACCCAGCTAAGTTTAGCATTTTCTTACATGGAAGAAGATGGTCATTTAATGAAACAGAGGAATTCCATTTATTTCTAAGAAAAAAACCAGACTTAAACAAAAAAATTTGATCTACATCCACAAGACTGAAGAGAAGCAGAAAAAGGTAAAAAGGACTCTTGAGAACTGTATCTCTATTGTGCATATATACAGAAAGTCCACATGGATAATTTGATTTACTGATATAATATAAAAAAAAGGGAAGTAGTAAAGGGAAGGGGATAGTATCAGAAAAAGGGAAAGGAGAAATAAAAAGAGGGAAACTACATCCCAGGAAGAGGCATAGAAATTCTACCACATCTGAGGGAATTTAGAGAGGGGGAGAAATATTGTGTGAATCTTACCTCATCAGAGTAGTCTCAAATGTGCAACAAGAAAAAAGTATTTACACACATATATTGTATCTAGGTTATATTGTAACACATGTAAAATGTATGGGATTACCTGCCATCGGGGGGAGGGAGTGGAGGGAGGGAGGGGATAATTTGGAAAAATGAATTTTTAAAAAAAAATAAATAAATATATAGAAATCATACCATTCTCCAATTGATAAATGGTCAAAGGATATGAACAGACAATTCTCAGATGATGAAATTGAAACTATATCCACTCATATGAAAAAGTGTTCCAAATCACTATTGATCAGAAAAATGCAAATTAAGACAACTCTGACATACACACTTGTCAGATTGGCTAAGATGACAAGAAAAGATAATGAAAAATGTTGGTGGGGATGTGGGAAAACTGGAACACTGATGCATTGTTGGTGGAGTTGTGAATGAATCTAACCATTTTGGAGAGTAATCTGAAATTATGCCCCAAATGTTATCAAACTGTGCATACCCTTGGATCCAGAGTGTTACTACTGGGCTTATATCCCAAAGAAATACTAAAGAAGGGAAAGGGCCCTGTATGTGCCAAAGTGTTTGCTGAAGCTCTTTTCGTAGTGGCTAGAAACTGGAAAATGAATGGATGTCCATCAATTGGAGAATGGTTGGGTAAATTATGGTATATGAAGGTTATGGAATATTATTGCTCTGTAAGAAATGACCAGCAGGATGAATACAGAGAGGCTTGGAGAGACTTACAGGAACTGATGCTGAATGAAATGAGCAGAACCAGAAGATCACTATACACTTCAACAACAATACTGTATGAAGATATATTCTGATGGAAGTGGTTATCTTCAACATAAAGAAGATCCAATTCACTTCCAGTTGATCAATGATGGACAGAAACAATTACACCCAGAGAAGGAACACTGGGAATTGGATGTAAACTGTTAGTACTACTGTTCTTCTACCCAATTCTTAACGTGCAACAAGATAATTGGATTTACACACATATATTGTATCTAGGTTATACTGTAACACATTTAATATGTATGGGATTGCCTGTCATCTAGGGAAGGAGTAGAGGGAGGGAGGGGAAAATTTGGAAAAATGAATACAAGGGATAATGTTACAAAAAAAAATTACTCATGCATATGTACTGTCAAAAAATTTTTATAATTATAAAATTAATTTTTAAAAAAGACTTTATCTTTGATTTTGGGATTTCAAAATTTAGCAATGATATTTTTGTAGATTTTTCTTATAGGATCTCTTTCAGGTGGTAATTGGTGGATTTTTTTTTTTCCTATTTCTACTTTCCCCTCTTATTCAACACTTGAGGACAATTTTATTTATTTATTTTTAGTGTTGTATCAAAATACTTTTTTTGGTTATAGTCTTTGGGTAATCCAGGTATTTTTGTTTTCTTTTCATGATCTGTTCTCCAGATCTATTGTTTTTCTTATGAGATATCTCAAAATCTCTTTTATTTTTTTCTTCTTTCTATTTTGTTTTATTATTTCATGGTCTCAGCCATTCCTGCCCCACTGTTCTTAACCAGAGCAGTGTCTCAACTTTATCAACCTATCAGTCAAATTTCCCATGCTGTCTGGGAAGTGAAAGTTTCTTTGGCTGGAGTAGAGGCTGTCTTCATAGGCTGCTGACCTCAGGACTTCCTGTTTGTTGTTTCAACAGAACTAACCTTGAGGTATTTACACTTCACAAGAGCCAAACCTCCTTTCTGGTGCCTTTCTTCAGATTTTCTCTTATGGTCCAGAGAGGACTACTGTTCTCCCTCCAATGCCTGTTTGTTTTTAAACCTTTCCCCACATCATGTTTACCCTGGGCTGCAGTTTTGTCTTGTTTATGGGAGAAATATGGAAAGCTTGGAATTTTCTGACCTCTGCCATTTTCCCAGAATCCTCTCTAGAGTTGCTAAAATTTTCACAGTTGATTATCTTTGCAATATTTCTGTTACTGTGTAGTTTGTTCACTTTGCATCAATTCATGTAAGTTCCCAATTCCTTAATTTGTAGTGTACACGAATTTTGAAACTTTGGGGGGAAATTTGTGCGGGGGGAGAGCTGAGATTATAAGAATAACATTTTAAAGAAAACAATCATCTTAAGTGCTTATTTTTAGTATTCTTTTCAAATTTCTCTACAGACATGTTGTTCACCTAGGCACATATTAATAACAGAAATTGCTGTCTTCAAAATTTAGCAATGATTTCTTGACTATCATATCTAATACTCTATCTCAGGCATACTGATAATGCTCTTGCATTTGACACTGGATTTTCTTCATGGTTATCTTCTTTTTAGGTTTTTTTAGACATCTTAATTTTTCTGCTTTCTGTTTAGTCTTTTCCAGTCTCCTTTTCTTCATCATCATTCATGTTGTTCCTGCTAAGTGTGGGTATTTCCTTAAGGGCTCTGTCCTATTTCCCTTCTTCTGTTTTCACTCTTTTACTTGGTGCTCTCATCAGTTCCTCTTAATGCTGTTATCCTCTCCTTACACATGACTGCAGTCAGTTCTGTATATCTAATATTCTTTTGAATTCCAATCTGAATCACCAACTTTTTAACTGATTGTCCCATGGCTATTTCAAAGTCAACACTTTCAAAACAGAACTTAACTGTCTTTCTCCCAAAACCCATTCCTCTTCAAACTTTTTTATATCTTTTAAAAGCACCAATTTGAGTTATCATCATCATCTCTTCATTTGATAAATTGTCATTTTGGTCTTTACAATATCTCTTGGCAACAATTCTCTTTTCTTTACTCACACAATCATTACGCTAAATTCCAGCCCTTATTCCATTACTTTTGTAACCTGCCTCAAGTTTCTTCCCTATGTAATCTACCTCTACACTAACTTTCCAGTGATCTTCCTAAAACAGATCTGACCATGTAGCTCATTTGTTCAGTAAATTTCTGATGTTTCTCAGTTGCCTCTGAGGTCAAATTCAAATCCTTCTTTTTGATATTTAAAGCCCTTAAACAACCTGATTTCAACTTAATTTAATGTATAGCAGTGGTTTATCATGTTTAATTTCTCTTTATCTACTGAGCTGTCCTCCTTTCTCTTCTTTCATTTCTGAGCTTTTGCAGTCCTCACCTATATCTCTTAAGAGTCCTTTAGCTTTTGTCAAAATTCTGCTCAAACACTACCTTCTGCATGAGGATTTTCCTTATCCCCCCAGCTGCTTGTACCTCTCCACTAAAATGATTACATATTTTCATATTTTGTATGCTCTTATGTGTTATTTCTTCAATTAATATTAACTTTCTTGAGGGTAACAGTTATATCTTTAAATCTCTGGCAACTAGTGGTCAGATCATAAAATATTTAATAAATGCTTGCTTTAATTATATATAGCTTGTTCACTTACAAAATTATTATCTTTGGGTTATTTTTAGAAACATGAAAGCTCAGAAAAAAACAAATAAAAAAATCAGAATAAAATAGTTTCCTTAACTATTATTGTCCTTTCCCTCCATCCCTTCCCTCATCAAATTTTAAAAGTTTTTCTAAACAGATTTTTGTAGGTTTAGAAACTAATAAGACCAGAAAAAAAAAAGCAAAAGATTGAAAGTATAATTCCTTAAAGTATTGTTGTGTCATTTTTGAGGTGAACTGAAAATGTCGCCCAAGTAAGCAATTTACTCCCTTCTTACTAGCATTATCTGGCTTAATAATTACAATGTTCTATATTAATTAGGCATATGTATATTTGCTTACAAGATAAATTGTCACTATTTAGAGCTCTTTCCCCCTACCTCCTAGTTTTTTTCAGGTTGCATTGCCATATATTTTGAAATAGGAATTGTAATGAAGTTTATATATTTTGTGGTTTAATTCTTTTCTACTTTGAGTGGTTACTAGATTTGTTTTCTCTGTTCATTTTATAATTGATTGGAAAATTATAATTATAATTGTAAATCAGATAAACAGATGTGGGCATTTAGGCTTAGAACTCAGAAAGACTTATCTTCATAAGTTCAGAAATAGCCTCAGACATTTTCTAACAGTGTGATTCTAGTCAAATCACGTCAGTCTGCTTGTTTCATTTCATCATCTGTAAAAATGAACTGGATAAGGAAATAGCAAACAACTCCAGCATATTTTGCCAAGAAAACTCCAAAGTGGGGTCACAAAGAATTGGACAAATCTAAAATGATTGAACAATAACAGCAAAAAACAAATGTGGTCCTTAAACCTTGTTCAATTTACACTTTAAAAAACTATGAAATACTGTCAGAAGATGGTAAAAATAAACTGCTTAATTTATATTATTTTTGAGGTTCATGGTTCTCATTATGAAATGTTAGAAGCTGACATTTTGCAGCCATTTTTTTTTATGTACCATCTTCTCTGCTTGCAGTACTTGTTGTAAAAGAAGTTTTAAGGAAACTAAATTTTTTCATACCTCTAAGTTAGTTAATCTCTGCATTTATTGGCACACCTATATAATACATGTAATAATATAGCTAGAAGGCACCTTAGAAGTCCAGTCCCTTCATTTCACAAATAAGCAAACTGAGGCCCCAAAGAGTGACTTTCACTAAGCTTAATGTTTAAAACAGAAAAAAGCTAGTTAAAAAAAAATTTCTTAATTATTTTAATGTACTTTCATGTCTTTCTGTTCTTTAAAGATCACTACATATTTTCAGTTTATATATGATTAAGGAAGTACATTTTTGCCAAAATTAAATTTAATTAAGGCATAATTTTTTTTAAAGGGAAAAGTCCACCATCATAACCAAAATGAACACTTCCAGAATGAAGGAATTGGTGAGTGACTGTTGTGATGTTTTAAAAAATTATGTTTTTATGAGTGTCTGTGCTTTGAATTTCATGGTATTTAAAATCGACCTTAGGAATAGACTTACTAGTTGATTTGAGCAGCATGCTTGATCTTTTGGGCACTTGTATTTTTCATTATTTTTTTTTTTGGGGGGAAGGTTTTTTTTAAATAATTTTTAAAAAAGAAGACTTACCATGAGTTTTGTGAGAAACCACTAATGAAGTGTCAGGGCCTAGAAAGATGAGTGTTTTGAAAAATTAGAAATCAGTTCATTCAAATTTTTTTCTCTTTACTTTAAAGACTTAAAGGGTTTTTTGTTTATTTCTGAAGTATTTCATGTCTTCCATATTTCATCAGTTTCAGAGTATACTTAATTAAAATTACAACAAAGCATATTGGGAGGTAAGATAATGAATCTTGAAATTCTATTTTCTCTATGGATTTATTTTTATAGATTAAAGTTTGCTTAGAAAAGTTTTTTAACTTGTTTGAGGAAAAACATTTTCTTTAATAGATATTTTTTTTAAAATCCTTCTCTCTAAATAGGAACAGCAATATTGATATGCTAGTCTTGTTTAAAGATGGTTACAGTGAACTTTATAATGTATATAGAACTTTGTAGTGGCAAGCTGACAAATCAGATGTAATATGCAGTGTCTAAAACGTATTATTGCTCAGTAGTTTTTTTAGGTGATTTTTTATTAATAATTTTTTTTAAAAATCAATATTCGTTTTCTCATCTCTATTTTTAGCTCAACCCAATCCTTCGGTACTTATTGGCAATCCTATTAGAGCATATACACCTCCTTCCCCTCTTGGACCTCACCCAAATATGGGAAAGTCTCCTAGTCCTGTTCAAAGGATAGATCCTCACACTGGGACTAGTATTCTTTATGTACCTGCTGTCTATGGAGGAAATGTGGTTATGTCCGTGCCTTTACCTGTAAGTACATATTTTAGGTATTTGCTGTTTATTGAAGTAAATACTAATTCATATCAAAATAGAAATAGTCCTGAACCATGCTCAGTCAGGCTCTCATTCTAGTTATATTGCTATTTTAATACTACATAAAAGCCATGATTTCATCCATATGGGTATTTACTTTGTTACACCTTTAATTGCCTTAGTTATAAATTGTTATGGCCAAAACAATTCAGTGTCTCAGACAACATTCTGGTCTAACTTCTTGAAGTTAGCTTGGTTAGTTATTTGATTAATAGGTTGCCAACCTGATACCCCTAAGTTTTCCATCTTTGTAGAAAGTTCCAGTTCTCACTTTCCTGGATTGCCCTTGGAGGATCCAGTGTTATCTTCTCACCAAGATGATGTTGTTGGGATGAAATTTTCAGCTTTTAGTCATTTAACATGGCATAAAAGAAGTTGGTTTTTGTGTATAATTTGTTTTTAGCATATTTAGAGGAAAAAATGAGTCATTTTTGAAGAAGAGGTCCTGTAAAACACTTTTTTTTTAAACCATATTTAATTTGACTAGAGGTTAGTGAAACCTGTGATTTAGTCTCCTGTTTTAGAAAGTGATGTTTTTGTTTGCTTCAATAGAACTTCACAGGTGGAGATCTATATTTTTTATATAATAAAAACTCCTAAGGAATAAAGGTCATTTGAGAAGGTTTTATTTTCTGAAGAGACTTCAGATTCTACCTTAACTATTTGAAAGCATAACTCTTACCCTTTGTATGGAACCTCATGTTATATCTGAAGGATACTCTTAAGAGATTTAGTAGAATAGCACGCCTTTCCCAATACATTTTTTAAAAATATATTTCACTTTCCTTTGAAACTTAGCATATTTTAATAATTTTTGTTGATTTACTATTCCAACTGCCATATGGCCAAATCTAGAGATTTAGCCAAGAGAATATATTTTCTTTCATTTATAGCAAGTACCTTTAAATTCAAGTAGTTTCTGTGATTTATCATGAGGAAGTATTGCTGAATTATTCTCCCATTGTTCTCCGTTCCTGTTCTCCACTCCCTCCCTGAAAAAAAATAACGCCGCTCAGACACAAACATTTTTGTCAAGTTGGCCAGATGTCATACTTTAGGATCTAATGAGAATAACTGTCATCATGTAAGACACAGTGCATACACAGTAACTACAAACTTTAGAATTCAACTGAGTTTTTTCTTATCAGACAGCTTGACAACAGTAAACATCATTTGTGTTAAATAATAAGTTTCTTAGGACTAGGATTCTTTTTACTAAGTCAAAGAAACTTGTGTTATATAAAATTTACAGTTAGATTTTAATAAAATGAGCACTTGTTGCTTAGGTTTCTCATTATTCATTTTGTGTTAATATACAGGGATATGTCAAAATCTTTTAAAATAAATTTTCAGATTTTGAAATCTAACGTGTATCATGGTTGGCGACACCACTAATACCTGTAGAAGGAATAATGGATTTGAATTTTACATACTAGAAGTGAGTTTTAAATTTTATTTACATATAAATTCATGTATAGATTAGATTATTGCTTTGGAGATGAAATTTTTTTTTCTCAAAATGATACACAGCCTAATGAGCAGCTACAATTATGAGATAACATTTTTTCATGGTTATTTTTGCATATATTCTGTTAAGAAGTTATTCCAAAATATAGAATAATAGTAAAGATTAATTTTAAACACCTCAGTTCCTCTCTAAGTTCATAGATTTCCAGTTTTCATCTATATATTAGTGGTGTATGGGCCATATAATTTCTTGGCCAATAAACATATTATGCTATTATATTCTTTATGATGACATGTATACTGGCCATTCAGTAAATTTTGACTGAGAACTTTGTAGTTATCTTCTTGACTAGAATTGACATCCACCCCAGTATTTCTTATCCTTACCAATACACCTGGAATAGTTTGTCTTTTAAAATAGATTTAATAATTTTAATTCTTCTAATTACATAGGTACCATGGACAGGGTACCAGGGTAGGTTTGCAGTTGACCCTCGAATCATTACACATCAGGCAGCGATGGCATATAATATGAACCTGTTGCAGACACATGGACGGGGGTCTCCTATACCATATGGCCTTGGACATCATTCACCAGTTAGTATAGGGCAACAGCAAATTCAGCATCAGGAAAAGGATCAACATGAACAAAATCGAAATGGTGAGTTGTTTTTGCCATACTCAAATCATAAGTAGAATATGGGCTGAGCATGTCAATAACTACCAACTAGAAAAGTTTCTTAAAGAATCCCATTAGTTATGCTAGATAGAGGCTATTCTCTGATACAATATTTAACATTTACATTTTAAATGCTTTCAATATTCAGCATTTAAAATTTGAGGCAGAAAAACCAAATTCTTCTTTTAGATAATTCTTAGAGTTATATGACAATAATTAATTTAAGATAATTATTTTAATCAGGACATGGTCATTTCTGAAAAGAAGAAGAAAACATCCATTTTATTTTTTTACTCTGATTTTTGAAATTACCATAAAACCCAATTATAAAATGCTTTGCTCTAGATAAAGACCATTATTTTGTGGGCTTGTCCATGTGCCCAGTCTTTATAGTGATATCTAGAACAGGTCTTGAAATAAAAAATAAAAGTTCCTTGTTCTTTTAAAAGTTAGGAACTCTGAATTGCTTTTTTTATAGTTGCTATTAAATTTCATACACACACACACACACACACACACACACACACACACACACACACACGCACACACACACACACACATATATATGTGTGTGTGTATATATATATATTTTTATATGTAAATATACATTTATATATGTAAGATCATATATAACAGTAATTCAAGAATATATCTGTACTATTAGGGTATCTAAAGTGGACTCAAAAGAAATCCTCACACTTTCAAAAAAGTTAGCTATTAGCAATTCATTGACTCTATTATATAGTTGTTTTCCTAAGGTAATTGGTTTTAATTAAAATTGAGTTATGAAGATGAAGTTATGAAGATGAAGCTCAAGGCCACCTTCACATGAAATTATATTTCCTTTAAAGGGTTTCTTAATTAAAAAAAAATTGTGGCAATTGATTTGCTATTATTTTATTTAAATGATATGTTATTTTAGCACCACAGTTTATAATCATCTTTTTGTTACTTGCTCCTTGCAAAATTATTAAATTGAGTTGAGAAGATAGAAAGGAACTTTTCATCATATAAACTATTCTGAGATGAAATGATGAGAGAAATTTTAGTTTACCAGAGATCATGCCAAAATTCCCCTAGACCTGAAGGGATAAAGCATAATAAACTTATTGACAACTTGACAGGAAGTTTTTGTTTAGAAGATTCCTTCTGAGTAAGAAACAAAGCTGGAACAAAAGGTGACAAAAGTACAAAGGTTGTTCATCTCCCTCATGATATTTTTTCATGAAAGAACCCTGGCTTCTAGTTGCTTAAGTTCTTTGTGCCTCAGTTTCCTGTATGTAAAACAAGGGAATTTGATTAGATGATCTTTCAAATATTTTGTATTCTAAAATTCTATAATTCTGTTGCTCATCTGTAAGTATCCAAACACATACAAATTTGATTCTTTTTAAGTCATTGTTTAAAGTTTCAAGGAGAAAACATGACTAAACACTTGGAATTAACAAAAAATAAAAACTGAACGGTAAAACCTTTCCTTATTATAGGGTTCTCTAACATAAAATTTTCAAATAATCTAGTCATAAGAAAAATAGCTGTATTGTGTAAAAAGTACAAAGTAATTTCTCCTACAGAATTTTTGGATATTGATAGAGGGGAAAATTCATATTTAAATTCATAGATTTTCCCCTACTTTCAAATCTTGTTTTCATGACTCTGTCACTCATTGACAGTGACTTTTTGCATGGCTCTAAATCTCTCAGTGCCTTGCTTTTGTCAGTTAAATACTTGACTCCCAAAGTTGTTGTGAAACAAATACCTTATAATCTAGAAAGTTTACTAGTTAACTAATAAAATCACAGGCTCAAGAAATTCAAGATTTTTTAATGACGTAAAACAACCATCAGGTAAGACTCACATTTTAAAGAACTTTTGTGTTAGGGATACTTATGAAATTTGGGCTTTTTGAGGTTTGTAATTCAAATTAGCATACTCATTTCATTTATTGGTATCCATTTATTTTAAAATTTCTAATTATTATTGCTTAATATAGTTTGTGTTGACTTTAAGATATATAATAAATATTTTGTTGTCAGGCATTATTTGGAATTACAAAAGGGCTAAAATTCTGTTCAGATAGAATCAAAGTAATGAATGTACTGTAGGTTTGGGGAAATTATTGTTATTTTGCCTGGTACAGTTTTATTTTTAAATATTACACTTCTTGATGATTCAGAATTTGATAATGAGATTTGCTTTAATTAAAAATTTACTTTCTCTTGTAATTCAGCAAAGAAAGTACACAACTTTTTAAAAAATGAAGAGAACCAAATTGAAGTGGGAATATGAAGCCAATCTTGAAACTTATGGGTAATCAGAAGTAATTTCATTTCACATATAAATGAAAAAATTGGTTTCAATGCCTTTTTTTTTTTTTTTTTTTTTAAGGTAAAAGTGATACTAATTCTGGACCTGAAATAAATAAAATTCGTACTCCAGAGAAAAAGCCTCTAGAATCAAAACAGGTATGTGGTTTATATTTAATAAATGGATTTTGCTTTTAGCTATCACAATAGCTTGTGTGAGCATTCATTTACCCTTTATATTATTCTTTAGCATTTTCAAATCATTGTTACATTAGAATTTAATAGACTCTTTTCTAGAGGGTGTCATCTTTCACCTTTTTTTTTTTTGTTTAATTGTTTTTGGTTGGCTATTATAATCTTTCTGTCTTTTATCCTTTAGGGTTACACTTGTAAATATCAGAATTTTCCATGGCAACATAGAACATGAGGGTATAGTATTCTTAGTATAAAAATTCTGATCATAATTAAACCTAATTACATATGTTAATTTCTCACTTCTTTTATAGCCTTATATGATCATATATATTGTTAAGCATCACTGGGAAATGGAGGACGATTCTAATGGAGAGAGTGGAAAGATAATCCTTTGAAGGGAATACATTTTAGTCAATCAGAAACCATAAGTGCTTACTATGTGACAAGTAAATGATGAACATAGGCAAAAACAATCCCTGTCCTTAACAGAAGTCACATTCTATTACATGTATATTTACATTCTGCATCTTTTAAGTACAGTGGTAATCCAAGAAAGGAACTAACAGCTAGGAGAACTGAATAAGACCTCCTGTAGAAGAAAGGACTGAAGCTGAGTTTTAGAGAAGCTAGAGGTAAAAAAAACTGAGGAGAGAAATCCAGGGATGGATGATGAACAATGCAAAGACATGGGTAAAGTAGATATTCTTTGGTGTATAAAGAATAAAAATTAGGTCAGTGTATCTGGATCATAGAGTATGTAGAAGGAAGTGAAATGTTAAGAAGATTGAAAATAAAGGAAGGGGTCATGTTATAAAGAGTTTTCAATGTCAAACAGAGGATTTTATATTTAATATAGGAGATAAGTGAGTTGCTGTAATTTATTTTGTAGTGAAAGGGGGAAATGGATACAGCCAGACCTACACTTGAGGAAAATAACTTGGGAAGACAAGTGGATGGTTGGAGTAAAATGGGGAGAAATTTGAAATTGGGAAGTCAGCCAGTAGGCTAATTGCCTATATGAGGGGTGATATGCTTTGCAAATGGTACAAATGGACTTTGTACCAGTGGTGGCAGTGTCAGAAGAGAACATATAAGGTAGATATCATAAAGGTAGAAATGACAAGATTTGGCCAGAGATTGGTTAAATATGGCAAGGGAGAATGACAAATAGAATATGATGCTTAAATCTGGCTGAGTCAGTGGAATATGGTAGTATCTCCACAGTAATAGGGAAGATGTGTGGAGCAGAATTTTAAGCTAAGATAATAAACAAGAGTTTTGAACATGTTGAATTTCAGTTGTTCACAAGACAGTTGCTTTGATGTGTCTTACTAGATTAGATTTGGCAGTTGATTGGAGATCAGGAGAAAGGCTAAATTTGGGTAATTAGATTTGAGATCCATCTGCATAAAGTGAAGGATTGAATCTATTGAAGGGGATGCAGTCATTAATCAAAATAGAGAATAGAAGAATGCCCAGGACAGATGCCTTTTTAAAATAGTATTTTATTTTTCCAATTACATGTAAAGGTAGTTTTCAACATTTATTTGTCTAAGATTTTGAATTCCAATTTTTTTCTCCCTTCCCTCCCTTACTGTAACCAAGATTCCCTTTTCCAAGACAGCAAGCAATCTAATATAAGTTATACATGTATAATTATTTTTAGCATATTTCTACATGTCATGTTGGGAAAGAAAATTCAGGGAAAACCATGAGAAAGAAAAAAACAAAACAAAGTAAGATGAAAATAGTATGCTTTGATCCAAATCCAATCTCCATAGCTCTTTCTCTGGATGCAGATGGCATTTTACATTCCAAGTCTTTTGGAATTGTCTTGGATCACTGTATTGCTAAGAAGAATTAAGTCTGTCATAGTTGATCATCCCTCAATTTTGCTGTTACTGTTTACAATGTTCTCCTGATTCTGCTTACTTCATTCAACATCAATTTATGTAAGTCTTTCCAGACTTTTCCGAAATCAGTTTATTCATCATTTCTTATAATATTGCATTACATTCATATAACCATAACTTATTCAGCCATTCCCCAATTGAAGGGCATCCACTCAATTTCTAATTCCTTGCCACCACAAAAAGATGCTACAAACATTTTTGTATGTGGGTTCTTTCCCCTCTCTTTTATGATCTCTTGGCACTGCTAGATCAAAGGGTATGCACAGTTTGATAACCCTGCCAACCTGTCATGTTAGCTAATCTGAAAAGTTCGAGGTAGTATCTCAGAGGTGTTTTAATTTGCATTTCTCTAATCCAATAGTGATTTAGAACATTTTTTACATTACTATGGAGGGCTTTAATTTCTTTATTTGAAAATTGTCTATTCACATCTTTTGACCAACTTTGGGAGGTGAAGGGAATATTAGCCATGGTGGGGAAACCAAAGGAGTCCAAAATGAATATGTCTGGATGAGAAATGAGGAGATATAAATTTCAGGATACCATCAGTATGAACATTTCTCTGGTTCCGCTTTGTTTTCATGCCCCTTTCCAAAGTATGTTTTGTGTTTGATAGAATCTATCTTTTCATTTTCAATTTTAATATCTCTTGTTTTTAGATTACCATTTCTTAAATATTATTCCCTGGAGAACTATCCTTTCTGGCAGTAATTTTTTAAAAAAGAAAAAAAAAATAAGCAAAATTAATCAACATATGAATCTAGTTTGACAGGTTTTATATATTTATATATAATCTCACCTCTCATAAAAAAGGAGGGAATAGAATCTTTTTCCTTTTTGGATAAGCTTGATCATTTTAATCATAGTATTTAAATTTGGGTGTTACGTTGTTTTTCTTTTGACATTGTTATAGCTGTTTTTGTTTTCTTCCACTTTGTATCACTTCCTGTGTCCTCTTGTGCTTTTCTGTATTCATGTTTGTAGCAATACTACTAATATAATAATAATACTAATATTCCATTACATTAATGTATCATGACTTCTTTAGTTATTCCTGAGTTAGTGGGGAAATCTAATTTTTCCCCATTTTTATTGCTACTACAAAAATGCTGCTATAAATATTTTGACATATGTGGGATTTTTCCTTCTGGCTTTTCCCTTCTTTGCTACATAGTAGGCACTTTAAATATTTGTTGGTTGTTTTTCTACAGCTTATATTGATCATTCTCATCTTTTGTCATATTTACCAATTTTCTGGGTACAAGTAAATCCTCAGTTTTGTTTTAATTTTAATTTCTCCTTTAAGTGATATTGAGCAGTCTTTCATTTGTGATTATCAATAGTTTGCAATTCTTTAGAAAAACGACGATTGGGGAATGTCGATTGGTGTTTCTCTCTCCTTTGCCCTCACTTATTCCTCACCACCACCTCTCTTCCTCTCCCTCTTCTTCTCCTTCTTCTTCTCCCTCTCTCTCCTGTCTCCTTTTCCTTCTCCTTCTCTGTCTTTCTATCTCTGTCTGTATCTTCCTTCTTTCCTTCCTCACCTCCTTTCTGGTGTGTGTGTGTGTGTGTGTGTGTGTGTGTGTGTGTGTGTGTGTGTGTGTGTGTGTGTGTGTGTGTGTGTGTGTGTATCTGTAAATGTATAAAATTTTAGATAGCAGAATTTTATCTGAGATAATAGATGCAAACGTATTTTTTTTTCCTAATTGACTGCTTTTCTTCTTAGTTATATTGATTTGTTTATGTAATGGAAATGACCTATTTTATCTCTCTCTTCTATGTCTTGTTTGATTATGGAATTCATGTTTATAAGACTTTGAGGCCAACAAAGTAGTTTATCAAGTTTTTTTTCAGTGTGCAATTTTTTTATAGTGAGTTAAATTCTGAACTAAAAGTGAAAATAAAAATGTCATAATATAATATATTTCTTGCCAGCAATATTCTCTTTATTTAATATACTTTTCTGTCCAGTTTCTACAATTGACAAATTAAGCCAGTAAAGGAATACATACTTTCTTGAATTCCATTAAAAGTATTTGGCCAATCCTAACAAGTACTATTTTATATAATAGTAACATTTTAATTTAATTACTTTCTGCTTTTCATTAGTAGGCTTAATTTTTTAAGTGAATATGTACAAATTATCCTATTAGTCTAAGAGTACCAGAATGAATTATTCTAATATGTAACATTAGACGTTGACAACAAAAACACATTTTTGGTAAATGAGAGGATTTAGATTTTGAATGTTAAAATAATTGAATGTAGTATATGAGAGAAGAACAAGATCAACCTAGTTATTTTGCATTGGAGCTCAACTGTGCCATTTTTTTCACTACAATGGTACTCTAATTTCTTCTGAAAGTCATCACTATAATTGTCTTAAAGTGAATAATTTCACTTTAAGACCGTTAAAGTAGTGTTACTTCTATAATTAAGACATTTCTTTTTATTCTTTTTAGAATGATTTAGATTCAAATCCACAAAACCGAAGTCCAGAAGCTCGCCCTGGTGTTGCTTTTCCCAATCCCAAATTTCATCGCAAAGATAATCTCAACCCAAGACACCTAAATCTTCATCTTACGGCTCCCCACGCACAATATGCAGTCCCTCATCGCCATTATCAGCACTTATCCCAGCTACCAAGACAACCATTTCCAGTTCAACAGCCCTCAAATTTAAATCAGCAGCAAAATCATTTCCCTGAGCAACTGACTCAAATAACACCTCAACCAAACCAAGCAGTCCAGCAGCATAACCACTTGAATCAACAAACTCAGCAGCAACCCTCTCAACTTTCTCCTACATATCAAGTAGGTCCCAGTCATTCCTTCTTTAATAATGCAGTCTCTCATCGACCACATTCTCCTGCTGTAGATGCTGTAGTATCTGAACAGCACCCCCCTCCGATGCTGCAAGAAACTAACTCTCTGAGACCCATTGCCCAACACAACACGATGATACCCCCCACTCACTTGAATAATTTTATTGAAGAAAGTCCTCCAGGATTACCATTAGGAGAAGCTTTAGGTAAGTTTTATTTTCATTTTCCTCTCTATCTCTTAAGTTTCACTACTGAAAGTGAAAAGATAAATAATCTAAATAAGGTATTTCATATAATATACATATTCTGCATATTACTTTAAGGGGAGATTTTTTTGGTTCGTTTGTTTGATTTTTTTTTTTTTTCAGTTTAGAATAGATTACTAACTCAAATAATCAGGATTGTATTAATAATTAGCTTTGCATAGTCTGGAACATTAATGTATATACAGTTGTGCCAAATGAAAATTTTAGATGAATGATTTTATTCACTAAAATACTCTTACACATTGTCAAATCTAGGGATCTCTTGTATTCTTCCCAGAATTAATGATAGCTATTACTGGATCTTTGTGAGGAAATCCTGATAATTGGCACCAAAACCTAAAAAAAAATAAAAACAAAAACCCTCCAGTCAACTATGATTATGGTTTACACATTTTACTTTTTTTTTTTTTTTTTTTTTTTTTTAACCAGAACGTATACATGGGAATGTGGCCTTAGAAACATTAAGGCAACAACAAGCAAGAATACAGCAGTGGAGTGAGCATAATGCTTATCTTAGTCAAAGCAGTCTTCCATATCCACACTATCACCATCCTCACCTGCAGCATCTTTCCCAGCAACCTGCAGGATTACATCAACAGCCAGTTAGGGCAAACTGGAAATTTGCCAATAATGCAGAAGATGAAGCAGAAGCAACACATTCAAGGTATTTGAATATTCTTTAACGTAGCTTCTGAAGCAAAAATTCTACCCAGATTTCCTTGATCCTTGAAAATCTACTCCTTTTATTTTGAGTGGAAATATTCTTGTGGGGTGATGGTGGTGGTATGGTCAATAGATCTCTGTGAATCAGGAGGATTCATTTTCCTGAGTTCAGATCCAGCCTCACACATTTACTATCTGTGTAACCCTGTGTCCCTCAGTTTCTTCTATAAAATGAGCTGGAGAAGGAAATGACAAACCATTTCAGCATCTTTGCCAAGAAAAACCCCAATTAGGATCATGTAGAGTTAAGCAGAACTGAAAAATGACTGAAAAATATTTTTGTGAAGAAATTTGTATCAAGATTACATAAATATGGGGCAGCTAGGTGGCACAGTGGGTATAGCACCAGCCTTGAGTCAAGATGACCTGAGTTCAAATTCAGCCTCAGACATTTACTTAGATACTTGTGAGCTTGGGTAAGTCACATAACTCCAATTATCTCTCTCCACCCCCCCTCCAAAAAAAGGAAAAGATTTCACTAATATTAAGGTTTCTGATGAGGGTTTAGAATCCAACTCCTTTGTTTCCAGAGCTAAGCTGTTTCTACTGTACCTGATTAGATCCAATGAGTTTTTAAATCTTTTCTTTTCTTTTTTTTTTTTTTTTTTTTTTTTTTTTTTTGGCTGAGGCAATGGGGTTAAGTGACTTCCAGGGTCATACAGCTAGAGAGTTTTCAAATCTTGATGCACCTTCACAATATCTCTTTCATCTCTTCCCTTCTTTCCACTTAAATGACTCTCATTTCTATAACAACTTTGTAATTAGACTCCCAGTTCTCATTCCTTCTCCTATTAACCCTTCTTCACACTTCTGCCTAAATAATATCCCAAAGAGCAGAAGACTTAGCATGTCATTACTCTGCTTAAAATCTCCAGTATTCCTTATTGCCTGTGGGATAAAATAAAAACTGTTCGGCTTATCATTTAAAACCTTTTAAATATCTGATTCTATCCTACCTTCTAGGTTTATTTCACAATACTCCCCTTTTCAGGCTCTACATTTCTTCCAAATGAAACTACTTGTTTTTATTTTTCTCCTTCACCTGATAGTTTTGGATTTTGGCTTTTTTATTCTTTTGAATTCTCATTTTGGAGTTTTTTTTGAGGGTTAATGGTGAAATTTTTTTGCAGTTTCTAACTTGATTTTTTATTCTAACATTAGAACTGGTCGGTTTTATTTTATAATTTCTTAAAATATGATATACAGGATTTTTTTATTTGTTCATGGGTCTTCCGAGCATTATGATTCCCGAATTACTTCTCAGCTTATTTTCCAGGTCAGTTGTTTTTCCTAAAAGGTATTTCACTTTTTTTTTTTCCTCAGTCTTTTGACTTTATTTTTGTCATTTTTTGATGTCTCATTGAGTCAATTCTTATTTTCATTGAATTATTATTTTAGCAAGGTTTCACATCTCTTTTATCAAGCCATTAATTCTCATATCTTTCTTTGATAATTTTCATTTGATTTTGAAAATCATTTCATCTCTTTCTTTAACTCATCTATGAGTTCTTTTGGGGCTTGTATCAAATCTTCCTTTTTTATGAGGTTTTGTTTTTAAATGTTTTCAAGTTATTATCTTCTATGTTTGAATCTTGAGCTTCTCTATTACCATGGTAGGTTTTTCGTTTTTTTTTTAATGATCAAGTTCTTTTTTTTGCTTGCTCATTTTTCTAGCCTCTTCTTGATTTTGGACTTTGTTATTCTTAAACTCTGTTTAGTTTTAGGGGAGTGGGGAATGATGTCAAACCTCAGATTCTATTATTACATTGCTAGTAAGTATCTGAGACCTGATTGGAACTGACTCTAGACCCACAATACTATCCACTATGCCCCCTCTTAAAAATAGTAGGAGTTTAAAATACTTTTTGAATTGGATGGTTTTATGTGTCAGAGTCATATGAATGATAGGCAGCTTTTCTTCCTCTCCCTTGTGTCTGATCTACCATCTGTTTTCTTCAGAAAAGAAAGAGCCTCATGTGGAACTCAGCCCAACAACTTACTTATTGATTTAGTTTATTAAGGGGCTAACCTGTGACATATTAAAATAAGTGACTTGCCTAGGGTCCCCTATTACTAGTAATATCAGAGACAGGATTTGAATGTGTGTCTTCCTGACTATTAAGCCCAGTATTTAGTTTATTGCACAATATTGTCTCTATCTACTGTAGTAATAACTCAAAAAAATGATTAAGAAAAATATTAAGGATGAAGGGCCTGTCCTTCTTCAGGTTTGGAATCACTTTTAATGTATTTTATCCAAAACTTTTATCCAAAGTACAATTAATTTTTCCAATTAGTACATTTTTTTGAATAAATTTAAATCTAAATTCACTACTATGATTTCATTTGTATTATTATATTATTATGCTTGTGAAACCATATTTATACTGTTTAATGCTTGAAATATTTAATATGCAAAAGAGTTTTTATTTCTTCCTTGGTATAACTTATCCTTTTTCATCAGGTTTCAAGACTTGCTCAGAGAGCTGGCTCATCATGATCAAAGTGAAACACGGGACCTAGCTGAAATGCCACCACCTCAGTCAAGACTTTTGCAATATAGACAAGTTCAAACTAGAAGCCCACCAGCAAACCCTTCTTCTTCATCTAATTCAAATCATAGTGGCCAATTTTCTAACTTCAACGACAACATTAGAGACATTGAAATGGCCAGCAACCCAGCATTTCAGCAACATCTGCCACCCCAAATATATAATCCCTCATTTTCAATACCGTCTGAAAACCTTACCCCTCCTCCTTTGAAATACCTGCCACCAGATGGATCCTGGACTTTTGCTAATTTACATCAGAATCACTTAATGGGACAGGGATTTCACTATAGCCTACCGCCATTACCCCACAGACCACAACAGAACTCTTTTATACAAATTCAGAATCAACATGTGGTTGGTCAGGAGCCATTTCACCCACTGTCATCTCGTGTGGTATCTGCTTCTTCGCTCCACAGCTTAGAAGAGGTATAGTTATATTCTATCCCCTCTTCCATTCTTCATTATTCACTTGTTTATGTGATTTTGGAAGGATAACTATTCATGAGTGTGATGGTAGACAGCTACTATTGGATTAAAACAAGTTCACAGACATATAAATTTTTTTTTAATAGATGTTGAGTAATTTTTGCTAGTTATTAGACTTCTCTTATTTTCTATCCTCTTTCCTTATGATCTTTCAGAATTGTGTTGTGATTATAATATTTGAACTATAAAGCCTCCCAAAACCTTTGATTGCTATATTCTAGAACTACACATTAGATGACGTGTAGTTGTCACTCCTTTGAGTACTCTTTCCTCTTCTAGTGTGGAAAAAACATTTTTTACTGTCAGTTTTTTTTTTTCTTCCATTTCATATCATAACTCTTAAATCTAAGAAATTTGGACTTTCTAAAATTTGAAATTTCTTTATAGTATTTGGTTTGTAGTGTTCTGTTTATTTTGTTAACCATTTCTTTACTTAGGACTCATTTATTCCTACTTTGTATTAATGGTTTATGGATTCTGGTGATTCTGTGTTCAACTTTTTCAGGTCGTTAATGATAAGTTAGATGAAAATGCTTGTGGTAAATTGAATTTCTGCCTTGAAATATTTATACTGTTCAGTATAAAATATGTATGCACATACATATATGTGCTAGTTTCCAGTTTTATAGTAATTTTTATATCATTTTTATAGCTATTTAAATGTACTTTATACATTTTTAATACTATCTGTCCTCAACTTGTCTTTCCAGCTTCATTGGGTATTACTCCCCCTTCCTGTACTCTGCAGTCCAGCTAAACTGGAATTCTCTTTCATCCTCACATATGACACTCTTAACTTCTTTCCTATACCCCATAGTGATGGTCCCTTATACCCAAAATGTACTTTTCTTTTTTCCCGCTTTATAAAGTATTTTTCTTCCTTTAAAAAATTACTCATCTTCTTCTTAAGAAGTACCATATTCTTTATGAAGTCTTTCCTAATCCTCCGTGATTTCTAATTACTTCTTTATTGAACTACTTTATATTTAATAGTTTGTACATACAGACAATTCTTGCTTTACCTAATGTTGTATTATACAAATCTCACTTTATGTAAAGAATTCTGGAAGAAATCCTTATTCCAAAAACATGCCTGTGTTAACTTTACCTGTATAGTATTATTTTCTATCTCTCTGTCCCTCTGTCTTTGTGTTTCTGTTATATCTCCACTCTTGCCTTCTCTACTCCAAGCTGCCCCTTAGCTTGGTACTCTGGGACCTCCTACTCCCTCTCTTGTCACTAACCTCCTCCCCCAAACCCCAAAACTCTTCCATGTGAAAACAGAAGAATGGATATACATAGAGACTCACACCACTGCCACTAGATTGGTGGATTGGCTTAAGACCTCTGGTGCTAAGAGAGAATACCTTTGCCCTTCAATTTTGATAGCTGAGAGGAGTATGAACTAAAGTGCAGAGAGACATAGACAGGAGAATAACTAGAAGTCTATTGCACTACTCTAGGAGTAAGGTTATGAAGGCCTATATCAGGATGGTGACAAGGTCAGAGAAGAGAAGAGGAAAATAGAGGCAATGTTGTGAAGGTAGAAATGACAGGAAGATAGAAATGATTGGATATAGAGAATGAGACTGAGGAACTAAGGGTGATATAGAGTGTAAGTTTGGATGACTGGGAGAATGATGCTACCCTTGACAGTAAAAGAGAAGTTATAAAGAAGGAGGGATCTAAGGAGTAAAATAATAAGTTAAGTTTTGAATATTATTGAATTTAAGATGTCTATAAAGCATCTAGCTTAAGATGCCTAATAATCATTTGAAAATATTAAAAAGGAGATCAGGAGAAGAGATGATCAGCAAAGTCAAAGGCTACAGAACTCAGTAATCTTGAGAATTCTGAGAAAAGGTAGGTTAGGTAATAAATGAATTGTTGATAACTTATTGATAATTGGAAAGAGCAGTTTCAGTTAAAAACTAATAGAGAGTTATGAAAAATGTGAGAGGAAAGGTATTGGAGCCTTCTGCCAGATGTTTAGCTCTGCATATTTGCCTTCTGTCTGTCTGGGCTTAGGAACCAAGTGTTTGTTACTAGTCCTTGCATGTCTCTCACTCTCTCCTTGGGGGAAATATTAAGGCTAAATATATAAATTTGGGAGATATTTGCATAGAGATAGAAAATATCATAGATGGAAGTTTGATTTAAAAACAGCAAGGGGAAGTTGAATGTTTCAGTTGCAATTAGAATCTGTAATTCCAATAATACTAACACTTTTTAAAGATTTCTGCTGAAGTTTCAGATGCCCTTTCTGCACATTTTGAATACTTTCTAGGCAGAATTTTAGAAGAATCCTCTTTTGGTGGTTTTTCAGGTCAGGAGAGAGTAGAGGTTAGTCTGTGTCAGGTAGTTGACCAGTTTAGCACAGAGCAGGTCTGCAGCAAGTAAAAGGACCTAGCAATATTAATGATGATTTCATCAATATATCCTGATTTCTTTCAGATGTTTTCAGCTGAGGTAGCACATCTTAGAACATTATTACAAGCATCACTGAATAGGGAATCCATACTCATAGTAATCGCCACTTATTAGATTTTTTAGAAGATATAGATTGCAAATATCAACTTTTATGAAAATGAACTAGACTTTTAAATAGTAATGTCTGGTTTTATTAAACAGATCCAGGAAGATTTTAATTTTATGGGTAACAGAATTTTTAAGAACAAATATGAAACATCAAAAATATACAAGAAGCTTCCTGTATTTACATACCAAGTAAGACTTAACATCCTCTATATTACTTTTCATGAAATAACAAAAACAGCTTGACTGTATTGCCAGATACAAATATCTTATGTTATTATTTAACATCCCAGCTGATGAAGAGAACCCAGTCAGTCCCTTACTCAGGTTTGGATTTGTTTCAGGCATTTTAATAAATATTGAGTACTAGATACAGAAAAATACTAGTCTGGGGTGGGGGACAGGGGGTGGGTGGGAATCTCTCTCTCTCTCTCTTTCTCTCTCTCCCTCTGTTTCTCTCCCCCCTCCCTGTTTTTTGTTTGTTTGTTTGTTTTGTTTTTTGAAGAGGGAAGAGGCACTTGGGGTTAAGTGACTTGTCCAAGGTTACTTAGCTACTATGTGTTAAAAGTGTCTGAAACTGGGTTTGAACTCAGGTCCTTCTGATTCCAGGGCTAGTGTTCTATCTACTGCACTATCTGGCTGCCTTGGAATATACTTCTATAATAAATTTTAGTATTTCATAAATATAACTTTGTCCTGAAGACATAGCACATCTATAATATTATCTAGATTTATAAGAAATGTGATTAAAACTTATTCTACAATTAAAGACTCATCTCTTTTTTCTTTCCTTTTTTTAAAGGTCAAACATGTACATTCATTTTTTTCCCCCATATTTTCATGTGAGTCACGTTGGGAGAGAAAAATCAGAACAAAAGGGAAAAATCATGAGGAAAAAAAATTAGGGGAATAAAGGGTGAAATTAGTATGCATTGATCCGCATTCATTCTCCATAGTTCTCTCTCTGGATGTGATTTTTTTTTTTTTTTTTACATCCAAAGTTTATTGGAATTGCCTTGGATTGCTGAGAGGAATCAAGTCTCTCAAAATTAATTATCATACAATCTTGATGTTTCTGTGTACAATATTTTTCTGGTTCTGCTTGCTTCGTTCAGCATCAGTTCATGTAATATTTTCAGGCTTTTTTAAATTCTAAATTTTCTAAATTCAGCCCTTCATTTTTTTATAGAACAATAATATTCCATTACTTTCATATACCATAATTTATTCTGCCATTACCCAATTGATGACCATCCATTCATTTTCCAACTATTTGCCACCACAAAAAGAGCTCTTACAAACATTTTTGCACATGTGGTTCCTTTTCCCTTTTTTATGATTTTTTTTGGGATATAGAATCAGTAATGGCACTGCTGCACCAAGACTACATACAGTTTTACAGCCCTTTGGACATAGTTTCAATTCATTCTCCAGAGTGGTTGGGTCACTTCAAAATTCCACCAACAATGCATTACTGTCCCAGTTTTCCTATGTCCCCTCCAACACCTATCATTATCTTTTCTTATTGTTTTAGCCAATCTGATAGATGTGAGATGCTACCTCAGAAGTATTTTAATTTTAATTTTTCTAATCAGTAGTGATTTAGAGCATTTTTTCATATGTCTATAGATAGCTTTAATTTCTTCTGAAAATTGTTCATGTCTTTTAACCATTTATCAGTTTGGGAATGACTTTTATTTTTATAAATAGTCAGTTCTTTGTGTATCTTATAAATGAGGCTTTTATCAAACACTGGCTGTAAAAATTGTTTCTCAGTTTTCTGCTTCCCTTCTAATTTTGGTTGCATTGGTTTTGTTTGTGCAAACCCTTTTTGATTTAAAGTAATCAAAATTATCCATTTTGCATTTCATAGTGTTCTCTATTTCTTCTTTGGTTATAAATTCCTCCCTTCTCCAAAGATCTAACGGAAGGTTTAAGGGGAAATTCTGCCTTTCCTCTGCATAAATAATAATTCATACAAGTAATTCTGAGATTACTGCCCTGATATCAGTTTCCCTTTAACAGGTATAGATCACAAGTTCTAAAGTTAAAATTTTAAGAGAGTGAAGAAATGGAGACAATGAGCATAGACAACTTTCTTTCTAGGAATTTGGTAAGAAAGCAAAATAATACAGGATAATAGTTTAAGGAAGACCTCCCTTTTTTAAAATGGATGGGGGAAACTTGGACATGATTGTAGGAAGTAGAAAAGCATCAACTAAATAGAGAAATATTGAAGATCAGAAAAAGGGTAATGATTATAGAGGCAATTTGCTAGAGAAGACAAAGTAGGATAGGAGAAAGGTTAGTTACATAGAAAGGATTTGGCGTTTTTTTAGTGAAAGGGCCACCTTTTTACTTGAGACTGTAATAATGGAAGAAAGAATGGTAGGCCTTTGTTTTCTTCAAGAAAGATTATTCAAGGTCCTCAATTGAAAAGAGTAGAGGAGAGATGAAAGGAGAAGCTTGGGAAAAAAAAAAAGGAATATAGAGTATATTTATTCCTAGATTATGCCCAACATCTGTTCCTTTTTTCCTATTCAAGTACTGCTGTATGAAGCTGGAGGAAATGCCACTCTGGATTGGATCCCTTATAAATTTGTATTCTCTGATTTTACCTGGGCTTTTACTGCAGCAAGGCAGTCCTAATTTTGCTAATTTTCTGTCTAGTTCACCGCTGCAGATGTTCCAACTCTTCTCATCTCTTCTCAAGAGTTTTCATAACAGCTGCTTCCCTAGTCTTCTTAATTTAATTTTTTGTACTTCATCAAATACTTCACCAACCCCCCCACCCCCACCCCCACCCCCACAAAAGATTATTTGCCAAGAGCTCTGCTTTCTCTTATTATGTGACAATCCTCTGAAATCGCCCTCTATTATGTTCTCTTTGATTCTAGTGTTTGATAAAGAGGGAACTTTCTACTGGAACACTGAGAGAGATCTTTCATATTTTACTAATGACTTGTTATTCAATTATATTTTAAGGTTGACTAATTTATGGAAGAGACTTTTTCTGGAGTTTATCTTTCTATATGCTATTGTTGCCTAGATTTTTGTTAATAGGATATAGTAGCTCTCTTTTACATAAAGCAATTGCATTTGATCTTAATATATACTTAGAATGAAATTAATTTCATTAAGGATATTAGATCACTTTAATCTCTTTCCTTTATTTTCTTAAAGCTTTTTATTTACAAAACATGTGCATTGGTAATTTTTCAACATTGACCCTTACAAATTTTTCTCTCTGTTCCCCCCACTCCTTCCCCTAGATGGTAGTCTAATACATGTTAAACATGTTAAAATATATGTTAAATCCAAAATATGTATGCATATTTATACAGTTATCTTCCTGCACAAGAAAAATCGGTAGATCACTTTAATCTTAATGCTTAACTTACATTTGATGTAGCTTGTACTACTAAAAAAAAGTGTTAATCAGAGTGTTTACTGGAATATTGAAGATTTTGGAGTTGTTATCTTACGGTATCTTATTTAAAATAATTTTTCATGAGTAATGAAATTATGTTTAAGATGATCATCTACTTTTTAAAATAAATTCTATGTTAAAAAAGACAGAACAATAAATTTTTTAGGAAGTATCACCAAGTCCATCTTGTGAAGCTAGAAGTTTTCTTGGCATCATAGCTTAGAAATTACTTGGGAAAGAATCTTTCAGTTTCACATTTGCACATATTATGAGGCAACAGTTTTATCTTGAGCTACTTCATCTACTTAAAGAGGGAAGTTATTTTTTAATTAAATTGCCATACGTTTTTGCGTACACTAAGTAGTTTTAGTCTTTCATGGTAGGTTTTGCTTGGAAATATTTTTTGGTAATTCTTGAGTTACAAATCATAAGTAGTTTGCTTATATGTTAGAAACTGGCTACAAAAGTCCTATTTTCTTCATTGTGTGAACAATAATATTATTATAGAAGTTCCTTTTTTATATGTTAGAAATTTCTAAAAATAATAATTCATCTTGTCTATCTGGAATAAATCAATTTTTACTGCTATCCCAGGGATGAACAATTGTTCATTATGTAAGGTCTTTGAAATTTTTGATCTTGTTGCATACCTTTAACCTTCTTAAAATCTTCTATTCTTTTTTGCAGTCTTTGTCTAATAGCTCTAGGAAGATTTTCCTATGTGTTTTCTGTAAAATGTTTCACAGTGAAAATTGGAAACAGAACATTTCAGATAAATTTTATATTCTACATGATCTGCCATGAGAAATAGTGAGATTTTAGCTACTAATTTTGATAACTATATACTGGAAGACTAATTTCTTAATATCAGATATTTACTGTGTAACTATATGGATGATAGTATTAAATCAGCAAAGATACAGCAGGAGTGATTAGCAAATTAATGAATTATGGTTCTGGTTGCACTTTTTGGTATCTACTGGTTTATTGCTGAGATTTTTATTTATTCAAGAAAGATGTTTTGCTTTGGTTAAGCATATTAATAATAACTAGATTTAAATTTCTACCTATTCTTTTATTAATAATTATTATACTATTAATATAATAATTCTATATATCAAAAGGTTGTTCTCTGTTAAAGCCACAACAAAGTGGCTTTAATAAATATCTTAGTGTGCTAATATCTGTAATCATAAATTCTTAAACAGACAGGTGATTTTTTTGTTATGGTTTTGTTTACATGTGACTTCACTAATTTAGAGAATTCCCAGTGAAAGCCCCCTGTCTAAATATAGCTTTGCATCTATTCTGCAGCTCTTTCTAGTGTTAGAGAATGAGTCCCTTGAAAAATTTGGTAATTTTCCTACCATACAACCAATATGTCATAGAGACAGGACTTGAAATCCAGAGTTTCTAAACTTCTAGGAATTCTCACTAGCCACTGCTCCAATGCTGCTTCTCAGATGATGATCTTTTATAATAGAAATATGCAGAAAATACTAATTCATGATTTGTCCCTTAATGATTTCATTCATAACATATGTGTGTGTATCCAGTTAATAATAACAAAAGTGATAATCGCTAGCATTTATATTGTTCTTAACGTTTTTAAAGTACTTTACAAACATCTTATTTTGTTCTCACAACAACCTTGAAAGGTAGTTTTTTTCCCCCCTATATCTGAGTGGTTTTTTTGTCTTTTGCTAAATGCATGTCCTCTCTTCTCCCACATCATCTCTCCTTCTCCCCCCCATATTTCAGATGAGAAAATTGAGGCATAGTGGCTAATTGACTTGTTCAGGGTCACATATCTAGTAAGGGGCATTGCTGAGATTGGAATTGAGCTCTTCCTGACTCTAAGGGCTCCCCTCTCCCACTCCCACTCCTTACCTTATTCTATCTAATACTTCACCTAGCTGTCCATGCCTACATTAGTATCACTTTTATTTGTATTTTGCATATGCAGTATGAAAATAAAAATTATTTAGTTATGAGATGCTTATAACATTTATTACTTATAAAATATATTTATGTATATGTATATGTATATGTATATGTATATGTATATGTATATGTATATGTATATGTATATGTATATATATGTACATGAACAGCTTAGTTACCTGGAGATCAAACTAAGCAACTAAAGGGCTGTCAGATTCATAAGAAGGGGAAGGGAATACACATTTATATAGTACTTACCATGTACTAAGCATTGTGTTAAGTGCCTACAAATATCTCATTTGATCTTCAAAACCACCTTATAAAGAAGAAGCTCTCATATTATCATTGAGGAAAATAAAGCTAAGAGAGAATGACCTGTCCAAGATCATGCAGCTAAGTGTCTTAGGCTATATTTCAAGGAAAGCCTTCTTGATTCTAAGGCTCAGCACTCTAGCTACTGTGCCACCTAGCTGCCTCTGAAAGAAGAAAAAAAACTCTGATATTTTAGAAAAGTCCTTTAGCAGTGAATATTTGTAAGAAGTGAAGATTTGAAGATTATACACCCAAAACTGTTTAATTATTCTGTTCACTGATAGAAAAAGTAGCAGTTTCTAAGTCCAAGTTTACAGTGCTGAAACAACTGAAACTTGGGAAGTAAAGAAAAAGCCAAAGAAAACAAGAAAGGAAGTTTTGGGCTACTCTAGTAGTTCCTTAAAACTGCAGGTGCTACATTAAAGACATTCAAATAACTGACCAGATAATGAGGTCTTAAGCTAAATAGAAAGATAGATATAATTGGGAAATAAAGGAATTAGTAACAAAATACAGAGTGTAATGTATAAAGAGTTGCTATTTCTTTAGAAAGTTTGAAGTAATCCCCGATGAAATTAAAGGGCATCTCCAATAGCTAAAGGGGTGCTCTTCATGTCTTTAGAAAGAGATCCTCTAAATTATATTGTCATTTGATGCTACGAGCTGGTTTTTGCAGTGTAACACATACCTGTATTTCCTGCTGACCTTGGCAATAGAACTTTTTTACTCCGTAGGAGATACTTTATCCATTGAGGAATAAAAACACATATACTCTCTCTTTAAAAAAAAAAAGAAAAGAAAAGAAAAGAAAAAAGATAATTTATTTTTAACATTTATCAAAAATTTTTTTGTTGATTTCTAAATTTTTCTCTCCTGCTCCTCCTTTGAGAAAGCAAGCTATATGTGAACCCAATTACATGTATGTAGTCATGTAAAACATTTCCATATTAGTTCTGTTGCAAATTAAAAGAAAACCCTAAAATAATAAAAAGCATGAAACATAAAGTAAAAAAAAAATGCTTCAATTTGCACTTATCAATTCTCTCTCTCAAGGTAGAAAGCATTTTTCATCATGAGTCCTTGGAAATTGGGAGATAAACACTCAATAGACACAGAACAGTCAGTGGAACAGTTGAAGCCAGGGGAGAGCTTATTTCTTATTTTCCCAAGAAATAAGACTCTCACTGGCAGTTGAAAAGAGCTTTATTTACAGTTATTTATGTTGCAGATTCCTCATCCCCTATTGCTCTAGTCCAGTGATTTTAGAAATTAGTTACCTTTCTCAACCACGTGCTTCTCTACCAAGTTTGTGCCCACTCTGCCCAAATGCAGAACTTTTTAGTAACAAAAGAACCAAGTTTATGAGAGAAATGTTTTGTTGATACTGCTTTTATGCCATCTAAATAATTGCTTTTGCTTTGAGCTTATCATGCTCACTAGTGAGTTAAGCTCACTAGTGGGAACTTTTGAGCTCTAGGGTTAGGAGTACTACTCCCAAAGTACCCTAGAACCTGGAGATAGTAACCTACCCTGAGACTTCAACTTAAAAATCTATTGTCTTATATCTCCTTTGAATGTATTTTATATGTATATATATGTGTGTGTGTGTGTGTGTGTGTGTGTGTATATATATATATATATATATATATATATATATATATATATATATATATATACATACACACACACATACATACATACATACATACATACCTGTTTTCCCCCTCTCATACCCTGCCCTTAAGCCAGGGACTAGCGCAGAATAAGCATTTAAAAACGTTTGTTGATTACTTGGTAATTTCTGTTTTTTACAAATAAAAAGAAGTTAATTGATTATGGGGTCACCAGGTCAGAAAATGCTGGAGATAAAATTTGAAACTTGGTCTTTATGATTCCAATTTACAACTCTTCTCCATTATACCACCTGCCTCTATAAATCACTAAGATTACTTGACTATAGTTATTTTGGCAGGGGAGGAGCAGGTCCTTTTACAAGAATGTGGTGAGTCCAACCACTTTCCTGGGTGCTGATGGCTATGTCTGAAATCAGTAAAACCTGAAAGGGGCCATCCCAGCCTGGGGTTAATTTTTCTTCTTTCCATACTTTTATCCAAATTTTTTTACCCACTCTCCAACTTGGAATTTGTATGTGGGAAAACCCAAAGTGGGAGTTTAGGAAATCAACCCTTTCTTTTATAGTTCTTGTAGGTGAACTATTAAGGTCCTAAAATACCTTCTTAGTAATAAATCTTTGGTATCAAATATAGGATCCCAGGTTTGTTGTGGAGAGAGAAGGAGTGAGGAAGGAATGGCCATGTAATAGCTCATAAGGTGATGACCCAGTAGCCTGTCAAGGTTTGGTTCTGATTCTTTTTAAAGCCAGAGGCAGACATTTAGTCCATGGTAAGTGGGTTTTCATTGCCGATTTAGTTAATTGTCTTTTGATTCCCTGATTCATCTGTTCAACCTTGCTAGAGAATGGAGGGTGCTGGGGGTATGAAAATCCCAAGTGATTTCTAGTGCTTTGACTAAGTCAGAATCTTGATTGTGAAATGAGTTTCCTGCTCCGAGTCTGTCCTCTCCACTATTCCATATCTAGGGATGATTTGCTCTAATAAAGTCTGATCAATGTTGAGATAGCTACTTTGGACAAGAAAAAGGCCTCTACCCAGGAAGTCCACTATAATCAGCAGATATTTGAGAGCTCCTACAGGGGAAAGTTCAGTAAAGTCCACCTGTATGCTCTGAAGAGATCTTATACCAGGCAGCCGGCCACCTTGAGGTGCATAGTGCTGAGCAGCCTTGTTTGTCCTAATACAAACCAGATAACTATCCACCATTTGACGGGCCAAGATATATGACCCAGGAGTTTGCATAGGTTCTGAACATCCCAGTGACTCCCTTGGTGTAAGTTTTGTAGGTCCTGTCTCATGCCTGCTTTGGTCAGTACCTCTCTGCCATCTGGTAGAACCAAAGTCCATCTGTCCATTCAAGTGCTATAAGGGACAGAGCTTTTTCAGTTTCTTCCTCTGGGAAGGTAGGAGACAGCAGACTAGGGGGAAGTATTGGAATCAGTGCAAACATAGCTGGATTTTCATTCCTCCCCTCAACCTCTCCTGCTTCTCCATCTGCTAATTAGTTGCCTTGAGCTTCAAAAGAGTTACTGTCCGGTATCCTCACATGTATTATATTATATTCTTGGGTTTTAGTATGCTCTCCAGTATCTCTCAGATTAATGTATATAATGTGCTAGTTCTCTCCCTTTACTATTCACTAATGCTCTCTCCCAAATTTTTCCAAATATATGAATCACTCCCTATGTGTATTTGGAATCCATATAAATGTTTCCATCCTTTTGGTTTAGTAATCTTAAGGCCTGTTTGAGTGTATATAGCTCACAGGTCTGTGCTGACCAGGTGGCTGGTACCCCTCCAGATCTCACAACAGAGATCATATCCCCATCAATAATTGCAAATCCATTCTTTTTCTTCCCATTTACTACTCTAGATGATCCATCAATGAACCAATTAAGCCCTCCTGGCAATGGGGACTCTTCCATACAGCAATGTTCTCTATCTGGGATATAATTTGGGTTTGAAGTCAGGAATGATGCTGGATTTAAGTTATGATCTTGGGATACCACCAAATCATTCCTGTCTAATAATATAGCCTCATATTTCACAATCCTGGAATCAGTCAGCTACCTGCCTACCTTCTGATTTAGTATAGTTCTAATCTAATGGGAACACTAACAATGAGACTTCCTCCTAAAGTGAGTTTTCTACTTTCTTCCACTAGAGCAGCTATGGCTGCAACTGCCTGTATACTTGTGGGCCAACTCCTTGCTACAGGATATAATAACTTAGATAGAAAAACCACAGGTCTCCTTTGGCCTCCTTTTATCTGGGCCAGAACCCTTAATTCAATCCCACCATCAGCCTGATTCACAGGGTTTTTCTAATATTGGGAGAGCTAGAAGGGGGGGGGGTGACATAAGCATTTGTCTGTTTTTCAAAAACTGTGTGCTCCCTCAGAGTCCCAATTGATACAATCGGGACTCTATTCCCACAAATATTGATATAGAGGCTTAGTGATAGAAGTATAGGAGTTGATCCAGGCTCTACAGTATCCTACTAAGCCCAGAAACTTCCTCAGCTCCTTATTAGTATTTGGTAATGGAGTATGTATGATACTCTTGATTCTAGCCAGATCCAATTTCTTACTCCCTTCACTGATCAGATACCCTGAATATTTAACTTCCCTCTCCACAAATTGAAGTTTTTCCTTTGAAACTCTTAATCCGGATTTCCCCTAGAAGTTCATTAAGTTAATAGTACTTTTACTGGTGTTTTCCCTCTTATCCCCATTAATAAACAAATCATCTATACATTGTAATATTTTAGTTCCTGTAATTGGATTGAAGTTTTCTAGGAATTTTTCCAATACCTGGCCAAACAAATTTGGGGATTCTGTGTAGCCCTGTGGGAGAATGCACCATTGAAACTGCTCCTTCCTATAAGTATGGAGGGCCTCCCATTCAAATGCAAAAATCTTTCTGCTCTTCTCCTCTAAGGGGCAGCTCCAGAAAGCATCTTTAAGATCTAGCACACTAAACCATTTACTGCAACTGGGGATCTTTCCCAGGCTAGTAGATGGGTTTGGTACAACAGGATGAGAAGGGAAGACTATTTTATTAATTTCTCTTAGATCTTGTACTAATCTAAATGTGCCATCTTTTATTCGGACTGGTAGGATGAGATATTGAAAGGTGAAATGCAGGGCTCAATAAGTATTCTTCAGGAGCTCCTGTATGACAGGTTTCAACCTCACTCGACCTTCATTAGAAATAGGATATTGCCAATTTTTACCACCTCCTTTGGGTCTCAAAGGGTAATTTTTATAGGGGTAATATCAACTTTACCTGGGTTATCAAATTTGTCCAGACATCTGGGAAGATTTCTATTCCACCTCTCGGAGCTTTGACATTTTTCTGGGACATATATTTACCCCTTTTGGTATCAAGGCTATTCCTAGACAAGTAATTAAATCCCTTCCCAGTAAATTCATTCCAGCTTTGGGAACCAGAAGTACTTCACAGAATATTTCCTGAACCCCCATTCTGATTTTACATTTTTTGGTGATGGGGACTAGAAAACTTTCTCCTTTTACTCCTGAAATAATCAATGTTTCTTCAGATAATTAATCCCAAGAGGGAGCTGTATGATTGAGATCCAAGCAGCTCCCATGTCTATGAGGAAACATTGTTGCTCATCTTTTGGCCCCACTCTTAAATTTACTAAGGGTTCCAGGTGGGTGCTGAAGAACCCTTGATTTCCCTAATCTTCACCTACTTCTATGAGGAAGCATATTTGCTGTTCCCTCTCTCTTTGTGGACACTTTCGCAGGATGTGCCCTTCTGCCTGGCATTGCCAACATTTGATCGAGGCTCTGCTTTCCTTAGTCCTGTCCTTGAAAGTTCTTTTCCTTGAAGGGCCCTTATCAGCAGAGAGACTCAGCTGCAGCTCAGTGGTCGGAACCTATTCCTTTGTCCATGCTTCTCTTTGTCTCCTATACCATGTACATCTCTTACAGCTTGCATTAGAATCCTAGCCTTCTGTTTCTCTTTCTCATCCTCATCTCTTTGGTATAAACTTGAGTTTAGTTTAGTTGCTTCCTCTAGCAAGTGATTTATGATTCCACCCCTCTAACGTCTGCAACTTTCTACTAATGCCGGGCTAGTCGTTTGTTACAAAATATAATTTCAAAGTTGCTTCAGTTTCTGCATCACCTGGATCCAGACCAGAATATTTCCTCACATTTTCTTTTAGTTTATTCAAATATTCTGCAGGAGATTCCACCTTTTCCTTGTGTCACTGAAAAGGCTCTCTTAAGATTCTGTCTTCTGAGTACTGCATTTCTGACTCCTGTAACAATTAGTTCTCTCAAATCCTGTAGGTGTTGCCTGTGAGATAAGATATGATGGTCCCATTGGGAACCAGTTGGAGGAATTTTTGGACAGTGGGAAATATTCCCTCCACTGGGGGATGTCTACGATCCCATTCCTTCAGAGCATCCTGTCTCAACATTCTTTCTGTATAAATAAAATATTTAAAGTGACATTAATTCTTTTTGCTTTTGCCTTTATATTTTGGTAGTTTATCCCAATTGCTTAATCTATTTCCCAAGGGACTGTCTATTGGTACTCTATTTGCCTGTCTGCAGTAGAAAATTTCTGTTTGGAGTGGGAAAATGCCATTGCACAGAGATTCTCAGAATCAGGTATGCTTAGATTCAAGTTTCAATTAAAGAGTTTGCTTTTAGCCCCTCTTTTTCAGTCACTCAAATGAACTCTTCTGATCCTTTCAGGAATCTAGTGTCCTCAGATTCTAAGATTGAACTTACCATTTCTATACACAGAATTGCTTACTGGAATCTTGACCCCTTTTATGAATCTAGTGCCCTCAGATTCAAGGGTACAACTTCTTTCACTGATCGGATTTTCAGCTGCAGATGTGCTTTCATCTTAGACAGAGTTCCTCTATTTCCAGGTTGCTTTTGCTCAAAGAAGGGCAAGGACTCTCAAACCATAACAAACTGCCAAAATTAGAATTAGGCAGAGCGCCCTTTGCCAAGTTCTGAGAGCCTGGTGACCTCCCCCCCATGACCACATGATCCCAAACAAGCCTCCAAACTGTATGATAAGCAATTCACCAATAAGTCTCAGAGGTCCTTCAAGGTGTAAGGAGAAAGTTTATTCAATTCTCATGAGAAGCGGGCAGTCACTCTCACTATATGGAGAGGTGAAAATGAAGGCTCTGAGCACAGACATAAGGGGCACTATATAATTTCCCTGATGCAACCTATAGATTCAAATTTAAAGAAAGCATTTCTTTTACTGACTTTGAGACATGTGCTTTCAAAGTATAAGAAATAAGAGTTGAATTAGTCCATTCCACACCTTCCCAGACCTGCTCCCCTTCCCCATATACTGGGAACTATTTGCCAGTGAGGAAAGACAGGGAAAAATAAGAACCTGATCCCAGCTTAGTTAATTTATAATTTGTCTTTTGAAGAAATATAAAATTTTCCATTCATTTTTGATCAATTCATTTGGGAAATTAGTTAATATTTTTCTCTGTTTTGACTCCCTCTGGTTTAGGTATCAAGACCATATTTGTTTCGCAGAATGAATTTGGTCAAATCTTTCTTATAATCTAATTTTTTTCCCCAAATAGTTTGTATAGTATTAGAAATAATTTTTCTTTAAATGGTTGGTAAAATTTACTTGCAAATCTGTCTGATCCTCCGGTTGTTTTTTTTTGTTTTGTTTTGTTTTGTTTTGTTTTGTTTTGGGAGTTTATTTGTACCTTGCTTAATTTTGTTTTCTAAGATAAGGTTATGTACACATTCTATTTCCTTTTTTGTTAATCTGAACAATTTATATTTGCAAATATTCACCCATTTCATTTAATTAATCAATTTTATTACCAAATAATTGGACAAATACATTGCTTTATTTCTTCCTTATTGTGTCTGAATTTGTCTTTTTTTTTTTTTTTCATATTGATAATTTTGTTTTCCTCTTTCTCTGAATCAAATTTGCTAATGGCTTATTTATTTTGTTTTAAAAACTGCTTTTAATTTTGTTTACTCAGTAATCTTTATTTTCATTTTTGTCAATCTCTTAATTTTCAGGATTTCTATTTTGAGATTTATTAGGGAGGTTTAATTTGTTGGTATTTCTTTTTAATTGTGTGCCCAGTTTATTGATCTGATTTTTGCTTTTATCAATAAAAGAGTATAGAACTAAAATTTTCTCTGATAATTGCTATGGCTGAATTCCACATATTTTTGTATATTGTCTCATCATTTTCATTATCTTTAATGAAAATTTTTTTTCTAGAATTTGATCTTTGACCCATCTGTTCTTTAATTTTAGATTTTTTTATTTTTTTACTTTTTTTGCTTACAGTTAATTTTTAATCTTTATCTTAAAGGCTCTTTTTGTTTGTTTTGTTCCCAAGGCATTTGGATTTAAGTGACTTGCCCAGGATCTGAGGCCAGATTTAAACTCAGACTCTTCTGATTCTAATCATTGTGCCATCTAACTGTTCAAAAGCCCTTTTTTGAATGTAATTTTTTATCATATTATGATCACTTAAAAATACTTTTAATATTGCTTTTCTTCATTTGTGAGATTTTTGTGTCGTAAATACATGGTTATTTTTGTGAACAGCTTAGAAAAAGGTATATGTCTTTCTATTCTTATTCAATGTTCTCCAGAGATTTGTTGTAATTTTCTCAATGTCTATTCAGGTCATTAACTGCTTTTTTGTTTATGTTTTGAATTGATATATCATGGTTTCAAAGGCCAGAATTGATATCTACTGCTATATTTTTACTGTTTTTTCTTCTTATAATTCATCAAACTTTTCTTTCAACAATTTAGATACTATGCTATTTGGTGCATCTATGCTTAGATTTGATATTAATTCACTGTCTATGGTGCCTTTTAGCAAAATGTTAGTTTCCCAGTTTGTGTTTTTTTAATTAAAAAACCTATTTTTGTTTTTGCTATTGCTTAGATCATCTTCCTTTTTTACTTCAGGCCTAATAGTGTATTGGATTCTATTCCACTCTTATTTTAACTTTGAGTATAGCTTTATATTTCAAGTGTGTTTCATGAAACCAACATATTGTTGGATTCTGATTTCTAAAACATTCTGTTATCTTCTTTCATTATATAATATCTCATTCACAGTTGTGAGTCTTGAATATTTTTTATCTTCTACCCTTTTATCTTTATTTTTTTTAATCCCCTCTCTTTAAAAGAATGTTTTGCTTCTGACTAATGTTTCTTTTAACCTGTCTTCTCTCTAATTTTTCCTCTTTTTCCTTAATCCCTTTCATATTTTTCTATTGGGTAATGTGTATATCCAACTATGTGTTTATGTATGTTTATGTTTTTAACCAGTCAATATGAGGAAGGTTCAAGTATCATTAACCCCTCCCCTGCAACTATTCCCTCTTTGTTGTATTAGCTTCTTTTTATGCACCGTATTTATGGGAGACAATGTCTCCTATTCTACCACTCCTCTCTTCTCCCAATGCATTCCTCTTCCCTACACATTCTATTTTTCTTTTAAGATAGTCTGAACACAACAGAATCACACTAAAATCCTCGGTTTAGACTCCCTCTGTAACTCCTGCTGATGATAAAATTCTGAGGGTCTTATATGTATCTTTTTTCCTATGTAAGGATGTAAACATTCTAATCTTACTCAGTCCCTTATGATTTCTTACTCATGTTTATCTTATGTTTGTTCTTTAGATTTTCTACTTAGTTCTTTTCTTCAGAAGAATATTTTCTGTTGTGGCTGTCTTAAGAGCTCAGCATATATGAGCCCTTTGATCTCAGAGGCGAGATGAATGAGGTGGGAGACACATAGACAATATGGCACTTTTGTGCCGTAAAGCCTTGTTGATATACTTTTTTGCAAGCATGATCAGGAAGAGAACAGTAGACAACCCCCTATCATCATTCAGAGAAGCAGCTTGTGGGCTTTGCAAATGCATATCTGCCAATGGGAGGAGAGCCAATCCAGCAATCTAGCAATCTGCTCACAGGTGAGAGGCCCTGTTAAGGCATCCCTGCTTATGAGCAATTGGCTGTGACTCTCAGACCGAATCCATTCCCATGGGTTATCTTGCTCTACAAGGACATTTCTGCAACATGGCAGAAAACTTACTGTGCACCAAAGGTTGAAGTGGTCTCTGTACTCCCTCTTGGCAGAGTCCCATACCCTAGCAATTCTCAATATCATTAAAAATTCATTTTTTTTTTTTGTAGGAATCTACTAAGTTTTTCTGGTAAATTATTCTGAGTTGTAAGCTTAGATCTTATGCCTTCTGGAATAATTTATTCCAAGCTCTTTGTTCCTTTTAGTGGTGCTGCTAAATCTTATAGGATCCATAATTGGGATTTGAATCCATTCAGCTATCTGAAGAATTTTTTTCTTAACCTAGGAGCTCTAGATTTTGGCTATATGTCTAGGGTTTTGATTTTATGATTTCTAAAAGAAAATCATTGCCTCTCTGTGACTTGTAGATAATCTAATGTAACTTTCTAATATATTTTATCTGAGTTTCCCTGTTGTTATAGTAGTTCTTTATGATCAGGGTTGTTTTTTGGTTTTTTTTGTTTTTGTTTTTGTTTTTTTACTTTGCTGATTCTTCTACCTTTTGAATTTGATTTTTTTTTTTTTTTTTTTTTTTTTTTAGTGATAGCCTCTGCTAGTCCTTTGGGAGGGATATCTGGCCTAAGCTTCTTTTTTTTAAAGATTTTTTTTGCTGCTTTGACAATTCCATGTGAGGGCCTAGAAGCTTTAAATGCCCCCATAATGATGTGATCTCAAGGTTAATCTGTCATTCACTTACCTCCTAGTCTGAACTCTGCAAGAATCTGACTAGCTTTGAATTTATCAACTTGTTTCAGGTTGGGAGTTCCCAAACTATTGCAACTGCTCTTTGGAAGACTCTCCTAGTTTAGAGAAATTGAATCCCTATAATCTGCTCCTGGAATCCTACCTTTCCACACAAATTACCATTGTTCTATTCTCATTGCAGAGTGTGTCCCACTGGTTATAAACTCTCTTCTTTCCCTTGATTCCTGATTTCAAACTAGGTAATGGGTGACAGTTACCAGATGATACCTGTTCCTCCATCCTGAGTTTGCATAGGAGAAGTTAATGAGGAGAGAGGTAGACTCTAATGCTTCATCTTATTCTCTTATCTTGACTCTGCCCCAGAAAAGGACTATTGAAAAGAAAAGGGTTAGCAATTTGGGAAAAAAACAAACAAACAAAAAAATGTGAGCCTAAAGTTAGAGCCTACATCCAATTTATTGTGTAGTTAGATTAGTAGATCTTCTGAAATGAATACTGTTGACTTTTGTAAGAAGGGCTTCCCATCTTATAACTCTTTCCCTCAATTAATATAATTTAATAGGCTAGTCCATGCTCTAATTTATTCATTAAGGGAAAATGAGAATAACTTTTTGATGTATAAAATCTGCCCATCAGAGATGAAAACTCAGTCAGTTGCTAGATACTTTTACTTATCAAAGATATAAATTAAGTGCAAATAAATCTTTAGTCAGTTTGGGAGAATTGAAATGCTTTGAATCATTAGATGAAATCAGATAATATTATTCAGGAAAATATATTGGGATTGAGTGAAAGAATTATACACACCTTGGGTCTATACATATAGAAAAGATTCTAATATCAAGATGTTCAAGCTTCAAGAGCATCTTGAGAAGGCAGATTCTTTATACTTATACCAGAAGACAGTTGGTGCAGAAATGGTAGGAATGATTCTTTAGTGTGACCCTCTTACTCATGATCATATCATATGAACATGTTATAACATAGACCATGCTTATTACTGATAATAAGCTGTAACAGACAATGCTTTCAGCTAGAATCTGAGAAAAGACAAACTGGATACAATCAGGAAAATTAATTTCAGGAAGTGTGACTTCTTCAGGTAGAATTGTAGCTATGTATTCTATAAAGGCACTAACTCCTGGAGTCCAGTATAATGCAGTACCTCAAGAGAATTTTGTGAAGATTTCAAAAAGACAGAAAGGACTTCTATCCAAAAGAAGCTGTAAGTTACTTTTTTCTTGAGTTACCTTTTCCTTGCATGTATTTTTTTCAAAAATTTCATCTATTTATTTATTTATTTTGGGTTATGCATGTATATACAGTTTTTGCATTTTCCATATGGATCATGTTGAGAGAGAGAGAAATCATAACAAAAGGGAAAAACCATGAGGGGGAAAAAAAGCCAGGGAAAAAAAGGAGTGAAAACACTATGTGTAGATTCATATTCATTCTCCATAATTGTATTTCTCAATGCCAATGGCATTTTCCAACCAAAGTTTATTGAAATTGCTTTGGAGTGCTGAATTGTTGAAAAGAACCAACTTTATTATAGTTCCTTACATAGTCTTATTGTTATGTATAATATTTTCCTGGTTCTGCTTGTTTCACTTAGCATCAGTTCATGTAAATCTTTCTAGGCTTTTCTAAAATCAAGCTGTTTCATCATTTTTTATAGAATAATAATATTTCATTGCTCTCATATACTATAACTCTTTTTTTTTTTTTTTTTTTTGCCACTCCTCAATTGATGGGTATCTACTTCTTGCACACATTCTTTTAAATGGGAGCCTCTTCTTTGCAGGGACACCTCTGTATATAAAAAGATTATCCTAGTTGGGAAAACTTTTGATTGTAGATCATGGAAAATCATAGAAATTTGTAGTTGAAAGAGATCAGAAGATCAAAGAATTTAGAACCAGAGGGTATTTAAAGAGATCATCTAATCCAGTCTCTTTGTTTTATTGGTGGGAAAACTGTATTCCAAAGAAGAGATTTGTATAAAGTCACACACAATATAAAGTAGCACAGTGGATGGAGCATAGGCTCTCAGGAAGACCTGAGTTCAAATGTGGCCTCAGACACTTAACAAACATTTCCTAGCTGTTTGACCCTGGGCAAACTAGAACCCATAATAAATGTGAACATTATACTGATTTTGCCTGTAATATTGCATCCTTTGTACCATATTCTTGTATGTAAATATATCTTTAGTGGAAACTATTTATTTCCAAATTACTTTTTCTAATCAGAAAACTAATCATAGAAATCTTAACACTTTTCAAAATTATTCAAGATCTTGATTTCTAAATTACATTAGAGATTTGAATAGTGGAAAATGAAATATAATATAAACATAGTCAATGCTTTGTTATTTAAAGTACTTTAAAAATAAAGTTTAAAATTCCCGCCATCAAATTGACAAAACCCAATTTTTTTTGGGGGGGGGAACTTAATTATTGTTCTTTAGAGATAAATTTTAAATAGCTATGGATAGATCTGTGAACTTCTTTTGAATTATCAAAACTGACAATTTTTCTTTTTAAGGGATGCTTTTTAGAGAATGTTAGTCTTTAAGAACAGAACTATTTTATATTTCAAGGAGAATAAGTTCATTTAGGTTTGCAATAGTTCAAAATACCATAACAATGAACCTGGCATATTTCCTCTCTAATATAATTTATTCATTCATGATGAAAATAGTGGTAGTTTATACTATATTCTATTACCTCTTATTTAAATGATGCTTTTCCCCCTTTTCTTCAGGTTTCTTGAAAACAGTTTTCTTCATAAATTTTAAGCACTTCCACATGTGGATAAATCAAATAATTTTTTTTCCAAGTTCTGTTTAAATTTTAAAAAGTAATAATGCCATCAGATATTATTTTTTTCAAGAATGTTTTATCTTGAACAAAATATGAAAATAAGCTATAGTTTTGGAAAGGGTGAAGGGAGTTTTATTGAACTGTTAGTTAATGTAATTATGTAATTTTACATTGGTTTTTATATTCTGTTAAGAAAATCCATAGCTGCTGCTATTACAGGCTATAATTACCCATAACACATAGTCAGTGCAGTTAATATTGAACATTTTTTATTGTTATGGTAAAAGATAATTTTTCTTGTCATTTAACTCTCCATCTCTGGCCCATAGGTCATCATTATTAAATTTCAGCTGTAAAGTCTTAATGTTTGAAATGACTAAAGATTTCTTCCTTGCATCTTTAAAGATTTAGATAACAATTACTGTGATATTTGTGAATTATTTTTATTCAATGATAGGCATATTTGACATATCACAATTAATGTCAGAGTTGTGGTAACAATTACAGCACTACATAAAACCTTAAAACATGCATTTTGAAGTTGAAACAAATGTGATTCCTGTATGAAAAATATTCTTTTCTTTAAAAAAAACTACCTTGGAGCAGCAGTTAGGTAGCACAGTGGATGGAGCATAGGCTCTCAGGAAGACCTGAGTTCAAATGTGACCTCAGACACTTAACAAACATTTCCTAGCTGTTTGACCCTGGGCAAGTCTCTTAGCCCCTATTGCCTCCCCCTTCCCTCTCTCAAAAAATATTAAAAAAGAATACCCTTCACTTTTCAAAAAAAATAAATAAAAGAGAGTAAGATATTTTCTGGTTTTAAGAACAACAATATTAAAGAGGTAGAGTCTAGTCATAGTTCTGTCCTTTGATTAATCCTGAAAAGGAAATTAAATCAGTATCTGGAGGATTTAATTTCTATTTCTGTAGTAAATCATACATGTAACTGACTAACAACAAAGGGGTCCCAATCTATATTGGAGAAGCAGGGATGGCACAGATATTTGAAGTAATGAAGAAAAGATACAGTACTTAATCTGGATATGCTTCATCTAAGGATTCTAGCTTTCCCTTTATCTATGGGATCTGTGATTCTATGAATTAAAAAAAAATAATATATTAAGCTAATTATGAGAAAATACATGTAAATGTTACATTATTTTGTATTCATTGAATAAGCATTTATTAAGTGTCTACTATGTGCTTAGGGATACAAAGACACAGAAAAAGACTCTTTCCTCAATGAGCATACATTCCATTTGGAAAAAAACAGACTATTCTAAGGGAGGCTAATGTAAGCTATAAACAAAGTAGCCACCATATAGTTTTCAGTGAGAAAATCTCCTATACATGTAGATATAGTTGTAGGTTTTAACCTTTAGGTTGATCCTCGAAAGAAACTAATAATACGAGAGATGAAATTAGCAAGGGATAACATTTCATGCATGCTAAAAGAAAAGCACTATAGAAAAGGGAAATAAAATGTAAGGTGAAAATAATATAAACAGTTTACTGAAAGGAAGAATGAATGAGGGAAAGGCAACTTGGAGTCACAATGTGAGAGGCTTTACTAAAGAGAATTCATATTTTATCTTAGGGTCATTGGAGTTTCTTGAGCAGGGGAGGGATCTAGTCAGACTTGTACTTTAAGAAGGTCATTTGTGTGAACTGGAAACAGAAACCAATTAGGAGGCTATTGTAGTAGAGGTGATAAATTTTTCACCATTGGAGAGGTGATGAAAATATGCTGATTAGGCTGGCAGAATGCAGCTTCTCTATGGAATTACTCTCAAGAATTATTTCTCCCCAAATATGCATTTCTTCATGCCTCTTTATAGCATCTAAACTGTACTTTGACTTTTTTTTTCTAACTTTCAATGTCATATCTGTCTAGTTACTGAAAATTTAAAGCACGGCTTCTTAGCCTGTGGTCCATGAATTCATTTAAAAATGTATTTTGCATTGAAAAAGATTGTCCTGTGTATTCTGATGGAAGTGGATATCTTCAACATAAAGAAGATCCAACTCACTTCCAGCTGATCAATGATGGACTGAAACAACTACACCCAGAGAAGGAACACTGGGAAGTGAATGTAAATTGTTAGCACTACTGTCTATCTACCCAGGTTACTTACACCTTCGGAATCTAATACTTAATGTGCAACAAGAAAATGGTATTTACACACATATATTGTATCTAGGTTTTATTGTAACACATGTAAAATGTATGGGATTGCCTGTCATCGGGGGGAGGGAGTGGGGGGGGGTAATTTGGAAAAATGAATACAAGGGATAATGTTATAAAAAAATTATTCATGCATATATACTGTCAAAAATTTATAATTATAAAATTAATTAAAAAAGAAAAGAAAAGAAAAAGATTGTCTTGAAAAGAGATTCATAGTTTTCATCAGACATTGCCTTTCTTTGTATCCTAATGCTTAATATAAGGGTTGGTGAGCTTAATAAATGCTTTTTTATTTGATTTGATTAGACCAAGCTAGCAAAGTTAATGACACACAAAAAAGTGAAGAACCCTTGCTTTAAGGCATCATGTTGGCCATTATTATGCATATTACATAAAACCAACAATAACAACAACTTGGAAGATGAAAGCAATTCACAGGACATTTTTTGAAATGAAATTTCATGCTTCATTGAAGCCCTTAACTTTGTCAATATTTTCATTATTAGGGACCTTCTTTTATGAACCTGTTATATATCACCAGTTTTCCTATTGTCTGAATATATCGTCTTTTAGTTTAGATGTATTGCATTTTTTATGCCGTAGTTGGTTAACATTGTTACCTGTTCTTATATCAGCCTTCATTTACTTTTTTATCTAAAATATTTTCTTTCTATAAAGGACTTGAGAAGCAGTGGGTATATTTGACTAGGAATCACAAAAAAAGTTGGTATTTGCTTGTTGACACTAAATTGAGATACTTTATATTTGTTTCTTTGAATTTTGAAATTTTTATAAACTGCCCTCAGTAAAAGAATAAGTATTTATTTTCTGGTATCCATAGGTAGATTTTATCACATGAATCTTTAGTAAGCAATGATAGCGTAGTACCTAATACATATTTTTTAATATTGATGATAAAAAGCAAAACCTTGATATTTATTTTAGGGGTGTGTATATGCTGTATATTACATATTATCTCAGAAATTTCCTAGGGCTTAATCATTTTATGATTATCTTTGAATTGGGTCACACTATTTCAGGAAATTCAATAATTTTGTTAATGACCTAGGCAAAAGAATTAAGAATATGTTAATTTAAAATTAAATTAAGAGAGTTGATTCTCAAGAAGAATGAAGACTTTGAGAGAAAATATCATATAAAGCAGGATAAAATCAGGGAGTTGTTCAGAGTGGCATATTTATTTGTTTGCCCTTTTTGGATCAGGTCTATGATTTCTATAGTAACAGTGATAATAATAATGATAATAGCATTTATATAGCATTTTAAACTTTGTTAAGATCTTTATAAATATCTCATTTTATTCTCATAAATCTGTGAGATAGATGCTGCTTTATTCCCATGTTACAGATGAGGAAACTGAGGCAGACAGATTTAAGGATATTTCCCAATGTCACATAAGTAGCAAATGTTAGGGGTTTAGTTTTTAATTCATGGTTTCTTAATTTGAGAAACAATGCTGTCTGTTGTATTATTCAATTGCCTAGGGGATTCTGAATGAAAAAAATTCCTCTGCCAATGTAGGATCATATCTTCTTAGCAATTTACTGGGTTAGTTGCCCTGGTGCACTGATAGTTATCCAGGATCACACAGCAATATTTGTCAGAGGTAAGACTTGAACCCAGATCTTCCTAAAACTGAGACCCACTTTTTATTCATTGCCCTCCCTCTTTTCTTGTTTGCTATTAGTGCTGTTTCATTTATATTTTTCCTTAATTGGTAATTTCTATTTATTATGATTTTTTCACCTAATATATCCCTTCCTGTCTTGTCTTCTTTGTAAGAAAGAAAAATTTAAATCAATAAAGCAACCTTTCCTGACAGAATATGTGCTTTTAGTCCCTCACTTCTCTATAAAATAAATATTTATAGACAAAAGAATAACAAATAAATAATGATGGAGTTTTGGCTAGGCATATGTATAAAAGAAAAAGTTTTGGGTATCATGGTGGACCACAAACTGAATTTAATTCAGTAGTGTGGACTTTTTGTGTTATTGATTGGGAGAAAGTCAACATGATTCTATGATTTGTTAAAATGTATGTATAAGATTCAAGAAATAATCTAACCCCCAAACATGGATTAGTCAGCTCTTTATTGGAGTACTCTGTTTACTAGTTCATGTCACCCCCCTCAGAAATGGAGTTATTTGAGAAGGAAATGGTTAAAGCAACAAATGAATTAAAGGAATAGCAGATAGATTCTCCAATAGGCTTTTAGAGGAACTGGAATATTAAGCTTAAGACAAAGAAAAAGAAAACAAGTAATATCTTCAAATATATGAACTTTTTTTTATTAGTGAGAAACTTATTAAAACTGTGTCTGTGTGGAACAGATAACATAAAATAGGTTTGAGTTCAAATCGAGAATTTTGTTAGCTTGGTCAGTCTTCAAGTTGGGTATTTATCAAGTGCCTCTTATAATAGCCAGATCCTGTGCTAAGCACAGGGGATACAAGGGCAAAAAACAAAACAAACAAACAAACAAACAAACAAAAAAACCCAGCCCTTGCAGGGCAACTAGTTGGTGTAATGGATAGAGTACCAGCCCTGAAGTCAAGAGAACCTGAGTTCAGATTTGGCTCAGACACTTAACATTCCCTAGCTGTATGACCCTGGGCAAGTCACTTAAGTCCAATTGCCTCAGCAAAATCAAAACAAAAACAAAAACAGCCCCTGCTTCCAAGGATGTTATGGTTTGTGGGGATATAACATGCAAACAACTATGTACAAACAAAAAAACTATGTACAGGATAAATGGGAGATAACCACAGAGGAAAGATGTTAGCATGAAAGAGGATTTATAAGCTTCTTGTAATAGGTGGGATTTTAGCTAGCACTTGAAGGAAATCAGCAAAGCCAAGAGTTGGAGGTGAGAGGAGAGAGAATTTCAGGTATGATGACAACTTATGAAAATGTCCAGAGTTGGGAAATGTATTGTTTGGTACAGGGGATAGCAGCTAAGAGGGCACAATCCCTGGATTTCAGGGAATATGTGGGTATGTGTGGGTGTGAGTAAAGGGGTAAGAAGACTGGTAAGATGAGGATATTTTAGGTTGTACAACACTTAAATTTGACATACAAAAGTTTGTTTGATCCTAAAATATATTAGCCACAGGAATTTATTGAGGTGAGGGGGTAAGGGAAAGGTGACATTAAATTTGTTGAGTACAGTAGATATATACACAGCAGAATATAAAATTAGGATAACACACTGGAATAAATTAAAGAGGTTATTGGGATCTTCATTACAAGCGCATGTTTTGAATATTTTAGGATTTTTATCTAATTTTATGATCTTTTGAAATTCTCTTCACCTATTGACTTTGATGTTTGTTTCATGTGTATATATGTAAAATTTATCACATACATATTCGTGTATATGTATATGTAAACATATATGCATGTGTATACATATTCCATTGAAACCACCATCAAAAAACCACTTAGGATTGTGCTAGGCGCTAAGAACACAAAGACAAAACTGAAACAGTCCCTGTCCTCAAGGTGTTTTACATTCTATCTAGAAAATAATATGTAAATATACATATAAATATATATAAAATAATTTTGGAGAAGAGGGAGAGAAAAGACTTCATATAGGAGGTAGCATTTGAGCTAAATTGTGAAGAAAGCTGGGGAGGTAAAGAAGGAGTACATTTCAAGCATCAAGGGTAGATCAAGGCAGATCATCATTAGGTATAAGAATGTGTGTGAGAATAGCAAGGTCAAAACCAAAGAATGCATGATGAGAATGATGTACAATAAGCCTCAAAAAGCAGGCAGAAGAGTTTAAATTTTATCATAGAGGACAAAAGGTTCCATTGAAAGTATTGAACCAGGAGAGTGACTGAGTTATGTTAGCAGGTGTATTGGATTAGAGAGAGAGAGAGATTGAGGCAGAGAGCTCAATTAAGATATGAAAAAGAGTCAATAGTTCAGGTCAGAGATGAAGAGAGCGTGAACTAAGATAGTGGCTATTTGAATGAAAAGAAAGTAATGTGAAATTTTATGGAGAGAGAATCAGTAAGATTTAACCATTGATTGGGCTTATTGAGTGGAAATGTCTCTAGGATCAAAATGTGCAGGTGTGTTCCTTTATTCTTATTGAATTGAAATGTCTCCAGGACGTAAACATGTATATGTGTTCTTTTATTCTTATTAAGTTGAAATGTTCCTAGGACATAAATGTGCAAATATGTTCCTTTACTCTTGGGCTCTTTGCTTTTGCATAGACTCATAAGATTTTTAGTCCTGGAAAAGTCAGAGAGCTTCCCACATCCAGTTCCTTCATTTTATAGCTGAGTAAACTATGGTCTCAAAAGTTAAATGATGCGACTGAGATAACAAAATCCTATAAAGTTAAAGTGCCTGTGATAGAATCCATATATTTTGATAACTTAAGTACTTTATTTTACCAACGTTTCTTTGGTTTAGTCCTTTATTCCTGAAAAACAATGTTCTTTAAAAATTGCTTCCTGAATTGCATGTGTTTAGCCTATATTGGATTACTTTTTGTGTAGGGGAGGGAGGAGATGGGGAAAGAGGGAGAAACTTATGGAACACAAAACATGGAACAAGGTTTGGTTTTTTTGCATTTGTTTTTGTTTTTTGTTTTTTTCGCAAGAGTGAATGTTGAAAACTATCTTTTCATGTATTTTGAAAAATAAAAAGTACTATTTTAAAAAATCAAATATCCAAAAAAAAGAATTGCTTCCTAATGCAAGATGTTCCAAAATCTTTTAAGACATGCCACATAGAAAATTTGGGTGCTGAAAAGAAAGTAGTGAACATCAAAGAAAAAAAAAAAGAGGGAAATGCATTGTAATAATTTATAAAATGTCCTTCTTCATGCAGTATGAACCACGAGGACCAGGCAGGCCATTGTACCAAAGAAGAATTTCATCTAGTTCAGTACCGCCTTGTTCTGAAGAGTTAAACACTCCTCAAGATAGTCATGCTCAGGGTAAAGAGCATCAGGACCATAATAATCAATCTTCTTTCAACTATTCATCACCGGAGTTGTGGGTAAATACCACTTCATCTGCTCCACATCAGAACATTCCGTGCAATGGATCCAGCAGAACAGCCCCGCCCAGAGAATTATTAGGTAAGGCAAAACTTTACAGCTTTCCTTAGACTTCCATATTTTCTAGGCTTTCCTAGTCTTCTCTTTTTATCTCTTTTCCCAGTGCTTTAAGTCACTATTTTTGGACAGTATCTAGTGGGGTAAGTTATGCTTTAGAGAAATAAAGCATCTGCTTAAGTTGGACATATGTCTGGGATGAACATAGAATAAATATAAAACATGCCAATTTTTCCTTTGAAGCTGAAACCTTTTGTGACCTGTTATTCAGTAGATCAAGTGAGTAAGTCCTAGGAAAATATTTGTAAGGGAGATCCCTTGAGAACTCAATAACACATAATACAACTAAAAATAAATCATAAAAATTAGCTAAAGATAAAATGGTATATTCTATTATTATTACAAAACAATTATTTTTATAACAGAAAGGTGAAGAAGCTGATAAAGTGGCAGGTCTGGAATCATCTTCCTGCATTCAAATATAATCTGAGATACTTAACAACTCTGTGAGTCTATGCAAGCCACTTAACCCTGTTTGCCTCAGTTTCTCATTTGTAAAATAAACTGGAGAAGGAAGTGGCAAACTTCTCTAGTACCTTTGCCAAGAAAACCCCAAAAGGAGTTTTGAAGAGGTGGACACAACTGAAACAGCTGAGTAGTAATGGCTTAAAATTTATTTTAAACTTTTTGTCATTATAGCTATTCTGGTTCAATATATGTTGTAGTGACCTTTCAACAGAAACTTTAAGATTCTAATTTGATTTGATAAGTTAAAAAACAAAACAAGGACCCAAACGTCTTTCATTTTATTTTATTGCCTTGTTTATTAAAATTCTTATTTTCATTGTCAGAAGACAGTCATAAAATTCTTAGTTTTAAATACTAAATTAAATGCATTATAATCTTAATTCAAAGTCAATCATGTCCTAAAGCATAGTTTTCTGTTGGAATCATTGTTGAGAGTAACACATTAATGAACAGGGATGCAATAGAAAATATTAATAGCTACTTGGAGAAGTTGCGCCTTGTAAAGTCTAAAATTAAGCTTTTCAAGGTGAATAGAACCGTTTATATATGAAAGGCAGGTATAGTAAAAAATATACTCAACTTGAAATCAGGAGAAACCTGGATTCAAAATTCCAAACTTAGCTATTTTAACTGGCTTTTAAATTGTAGAAACTAGAATCTTAGAGGGGAATAAGCTATAGAAAACATATAATCATTTTACAGATGAGGAAACACTAAGAAGGGTGAACTGACATGGCAGGAACTATGATGTGATGTTTCAGATACATATTTTTTTCCATGTCCACATGTCTTCTTTTGAACCTCCAAGTTATCTAAGAGAGTGCTAGACCCAGAGACATTTGGCAACTTTACTGTTTCCATATAGCAAATAAAATAGATTTTTGAGAAAATGAGCAGAGAACCCTCATCCTGGTATCTATGCATGTATAGTGCTAAAGTTGCATTATTTTTTAAGTTCAGATGCAAATTTTAAGAAAAGAATCACTACAGTGTCAAATCTTGCCAGTTTGGGATTTAACCTAAGGAGGAAAAGCCTTCCTAAAAGGAATATTTAAAAGGAATGATATCTTATTATTTTTAAATATAATACAATAATTCAAGTTAAATTTAGAGAAAATGGTGAATCTACTTTATTTAATAGATGAAAATGTTTGGTAACTGTCATGCTGATGGATCAGAGGAAGTAATATTGGTTTTCGCTTATGTTAGGATCCTTCAAAGGTGCTAAAGTAGTTCTCTTTAAGTAAGCAGACATTTTTACTTATATTATTAGTTAGTTAAACAAGCCCCACATTTATAGCCAGCAGAAGGCTAAGTATTTCAAATAACAAATCCTTGCCCTAAGTATTACAAATGACTAATGAAGTTTTATGGTAACTTCATTTTTTTCCAGAAATATAGTATTGAAGGCAGAGATATATTTTAAAGCCTTCTGAAGCTATTATAAAAGTAGATACATGACCAAATAATAAAACCTATCAAAAAAATTGCAAATTTTTGAACAACTATGTTCATTAAATGTTTCTTCCCTAGATTCTTATAATAGTTTTATGAATAAATTAATCCTCTAAAAAAAAGGATAGCCTTTTTTCTTTTTAATTGAAGTTTTAGTACAACCACAATCCAATTTTGGAAAAGAGGCTATAAGCAAGACTAATATTAGAAAGAAAAAGTGTTAAGTTATTTCAATAATTTTATAAAACTTTAAAATATATCTAAACCCTCATTTCCAGTAAGCAGATCATGTAGTAATGATTTTTTTGTTTGTTTATTTATGACAATCCATGAAGGTAACATTTTAAAAATTACCTTTTTCCCTTGTGTGGTCTTCTTTAGCAATGATATAGTAAAATGGTGCTAGATAGAAGTGGCAGAGAAAGACGCTGAGTTAAATACTTTTTAGACCGTCAGTAAACTTTAGTATTGATGCAGTAGCTAAATTATATCAATATCAATAAAATCAGAAAAAATAATGAAGCTGAAGCTGAAAGCCTAGAAAGTAATTGACAGAGTACGTTTAAATATATATATATATTATATAAACTCAGAAGCAACAAAAAATAGCATTTCATGGAATATTTGTTCAATGTATATTACAATACTTTTCAAAATATTTGGGGAAAAAAGACCCCTTTTAAAATAATTGCAGTTTATGTACCAATATCAGTTGCTAAAAATGAAGTGGTAGAGAAATTCTACAAAGAACGGGAGAAGATGACCTTTCACATTAAATCTGCTTATACTTTGACATTAAATGCCTTCAGGGAAAAGGAATGAAAAAGGACAAAAGACTTCTAAGTTATCTAGAAGCCTCATACCTTTATATTTTGAACACTTTCTTTAAAAAGAAAAAAAAAGAGAATTAAGACACAATATAAATCAGTATTATTTCAAAATAGAAGTAGTTGAGGGTAAAACTAGTTTAAAGAAGCATGATCTAGCAACTAAGCAAATTCATTCAATTGAGAATTAAATAATGGAAATGGAAAGGACTGCCACAAAGAGAAGAGAAATGGCAAAGATTTGGAAAATCCATTAAAACACTTTTTAAAAAAAATGAATGATAGTGGAGCCACCATCACACTTGAACTATAACATTAGTCACAGTCCCAAATGTACTTTCAAAGGAGGTAGAAATGATACTAACAAGAACAAAGATCAAGAGAGCATTGGATTTTATCAAATATATGTAGAAGAGATCCATGCTATAGGTGATAACTTTGTGATGGCATTGAAGGTTCTATGTATAAGGTATTGGAAGCCAGGGAAGTTACTGAAGATGTGGGGGAAAAATCTCAGATCTTATTAATTCTGAAAAAGGTGACCTAGGGCATAACACTTTGAACATATGAAGTGCTCAGAACTATAGGTTTTCCTTCTCTTTAAAAAGCTGATAGTCAAGTTGATTAACATCCATGAAACAGTAATGATTAATATGAGTGAAAGTGTAAATTAGTTGATTAACATCCATGAAATAGTAATGATTAATATGAGAGTATAAATTAGTTCATCAACAAAGTATTCTGTGAAGTAGGGGAGCAAGAAGGGTTGGAGTAATTAGGCAAAAAATATTGTGGTATTTAGGAAAAAACATTGGATTAGGAGTAAGAAGATAATATATAATTTCATAGTTCTCCTACATGCTATTTCTGAGACTTTGGGCAAGAATTTGGACCTTTATTTCCTCCATTATAAAATTGTGAGGTTGGACTAGATGATTTTAAATACTCCATTTAATACTAAATCATAGGATTATAGGACCATTTGGAGCTGGAAGAGACCTTAAAATCTGATCCCTTCTTGGGTCTATGCCAGATAGAATGAATCACTCTGAATATCAAAGAAAAATAAACAATCCATTAAAAAAATTCTATTCATATATATTCAGGTTAAAGTAGTTCCCAAGGCAGTTCAAATCCAATTTATTAGAAAGATAAAAACATATAAATGTCAACAGCAAGGATGTTTAAAACAATGAGCCATAATGTTCTCCAGAGACTTAAGTACTCCCCTACCAGAATCATAGAACTTACTTGATATTCTCCTTATATGAAGGGCTCATAACTGGGTCTAAGATCAGTCCATACTGGGATAAAATTAATTCAAAACAAATGTCAAACCCCAGGTTGACAGTGTAGCTTCTTTGCTTACAAAAGTATTGGCTGATATTGTGGAAATGTGAGAAATTAGTGCATGCCTCTTTAGATGCATCAGTAAGGTGGCTCACAGAAGAGGATATGAAATGTAGCCTTCTCATTTATAGATAAGAAAACTTAAGCCCAAAGAGTTTTAAGTGATTTGCCCAGGATCACATAGCTACTAAGTTTCTATGTAGTTTAGACTAAGCTATGCTCTCTCTCTCTTATGAAGAAATTAGAGCTTAAAGAATTTCAATAGGTAGAAAAGGGAAATGTAGATATCCCAAATTGGGGTAGCAACATAGAATATAAGGGAAATCAAGGAATGAGCATACCTGCAAGTCATAATGTAAGGAAAGTGACTTCACTGGAATTAGAGAGCACGAATTAGAGATGTGATGTGAAAAAAAGTTGGCTAGTCAGACAGACCAGGAAATTACAGCAATTGGTACAAATTTTGAAATGGTTTAGGGATGGGTTTTGGCATTCAATTCATTACATGCTTATTAAGCTCTAATCATTTTGCTAGGCCCTAGAATTGCCTTTTTTTCTAGATTCTATATACCCTTTTCACTTGCTATTCCAGTAAATTGTTCCTTGTGACAAACATTTTAATAGGAAAAAAAGTATAATTTAGCAAAACCAGTCAGCATATTATTCATGTCTGAATTTACATAGATTAATTTACATTCATCATCCCAATTTCTGTAAAGAAAGTAAGGGAAACATTTCCCTAAGTATACTCCCATGTCATTATAATGCTACAACATTCACTTTTATTTTTTCTATTTACATTGTTGTCACAATGTATGGCCAATAAACCTTTATTAAGTGCCTCCCATGTGCCAAGCATTGGCTAAATACTGAGGATACAAAGAAAGCTATCTAATGGAGGAAAATGGCTTGTCAAAAGAAGCTGATGGAGAGGGAAGATTACTTGAACACAGAGGGGTGGGAAGTAATCTGAGGAATTGTGAGTTTCAGGGTTGATTTCATCTTGCAGAATGATGAGTTTCTAGAAACCATGTGATCCAAGAGGGCAGCTGGTTAGGAAATCTTGAGGTTAATATCCTAAGTTAGAAGATCAGGAAGAAACTCTCCAACTCTAGCTTTCTACCCTCTTTGATCAGAGGGAGAAAGGATCCCCAGGGGCAGTGTGCTGATGAGGAGGTGTGAGTTTTAGAATAGATTTTATCTTGAAGAGTTTCTGAAGAGTATGGCATCTAGGAGACATATATTAGTTTCCTGGTTTTGCATCAGTTTGTATGTCTAACTATGTTTTTCTGAATTCTTTATATTCCTTGTTTCTTGTGACCCAGGAATATTAGTGTATTATATTATTGTAATTAATATTACATGTAATTCAATATTCCATGAATTACATTCAGATATTGTCCTCAATTAGTTAGCATCTAGTTTTTCTTTTTTTTTTCTTTTTTTTTTCCCCCCACTTCTTTTCTACCACAAAAAAAGTCCTGCTATTCAAGTTTGTGGGTTTTTTTTTCCCTTTGACCTCTTTAGAATATAGTCCTAACTGTAGTATGGACTATTTGAATGGACCAACTGATAGCTCCACAACAGTATATGAATGTGTTAGTTTTTGCATAGCTGCTTCAACATTATATTTTTTCTATCTTTATCAGTTCCTCTGCATTATGTAATAAGAGATAATCCTTTATACTGTTAAAAATTTCCAAGAATACATGAAATTAGATAATTTGAGGACCTACCATTAAATCATTTCTGTTTCTTCTTTGGTTTTAGCTCCATCAAAGCCCTTGAAATCCTCTGAGGATAACCTGAAATCTGAAAACCTTCAGCTGTCCAATTCCTTCAACTACAGCATGTTGCAACATCTAGGCCAGTTCCCACCCCTCATGCCCAACAAGCAGATTGTGGAATCAAACAGCAACAGCCAGCCAAGTTCTGGGGGGAACAAACCTATTATGTCCTACGCAAGTGCTCTGCGGGCGCCTCCAAAGCCCAAACCTCCACCTGAACAGACGAAAAAGAAGAGTGACCCTTTGTCTCTGTTTCAGGAACTTAGTTTAGGTAGCTCATCAGGTAGCAATGGCTTTTATTCCTATTTTAAATAATTGGTTTTTTAAAAGAGAGAATCTTGTTTCCTTTTTTGTTTGTGTCAATAGGATTAATATAGTTGGGCTTCATCTGTAGATGCAACTATTCCTTTGTTTATATTAGTAAATATATCCTCACTTATTGCTTTTGCTGCTAGACTTGAAACTAATTTTTTAAACTTTATCCCATTATTTTGCATTTTCAATGTGGGTCAGAATTTTGACAACTTTTATGTAGAACAACAAATATTTTTAAATTTGTGTAATGTTACATACATGTTGCATTAAGCTAGCAGCTGAAAGGTTAATTGTGCAACTATAAAAAAGAAAAAAAAAGAAAAAAAAATGTCTAAATTGTATTTAAAAAGAAAAAAAATTGTAAGTAGCATTTACATTTATTCAATAACATTAGTATACAATGCTGGGTTTCTGTACCAGAAATGGCCAGTTGATGTACAAATGTATGTTATTTTTGCTTAAATTCATTTTAATTTTTTTAAATAAAGGGGCAGCATCTTCTAAATACTTTTCAGTTTTATCAGTTTTTTGTGAAAGGATGCTGCATTCTAAGACTTTTATAGTTTTAGATTCTGTATGATGTGGTATTGTAATCTCCATCCACTGTAGGATAGAGGTAAAGGTCTTCTTTGCAGACACATTGAGTATACCACTGTTTTTTTTTTTTAATATGCAAAAAAGCATTGGTATAATTAATGCCCTCTTATTTTTGGACAAGCTAGTATTTCAGGCTTGTTTTTAATGTTAATTTGATAGATTTTTAAAAATGAATCATGAAGCTGAAAATAATTTTTAGGTATTGGTGCTTAGTAGAATTAATAATTATTTTAAAAAAAATGCGCGAGTTTAGAAAAATACCTGGGTCTTTTCCCCAACTTTGCTTGTATAAATGTTTGTAATTTGGCTCCCCTCTGCCCTCTTCCCAGTGGTATAAAGAATTGTGCCACTTTTTTCCCTTCTCCAGTAAAACTTTTGGTACATTATTTGATGTTTACATTAAAATTTTACATTATACATGGAAATTCAAATATTTGCTAACTATTTTATTTGAGGAACATCATTGAAGAAGAGATATAATGTTTGCCAAAGCTGTATGCTGATTTAGCTAACTCTTCACTATGGCAAAAAAATGACCCTTGTGTTTTCATGTGAATTAGTTCTTCATAAACACTCCATGAATTTATCCTTAAAAATAAAATTGAAATAGATATCTTAAGTTTTTCACAGCCTATAAAATATTTTAAATGAATTTTGGACAAAACCCAAAGAAGAACTTTAACCTTTAGACATCGTGGTCTTGTACACTGTCCATTTTACCCTTTTGAAGTGATGCATGTATTTATCAAAGCCTAAATTTTAATTTATTTCTTTCTTTTTTTTTTTTTTTTTTTTTTTTTTTTGTCTAAGAAGATAAGAATGGGAAGTATTAAAAGTCAACTTTGCCCACATGGCAAACCATTCAAAAATTGTTTGAGTATTTTTAAATTGGCCATTCTTTGTTATAGAAATACATTTATGAAGTTGAATTAGGAAGAAGTAAGAGTTAAAATAATTTTCTCATTTGAATAGAATTCAGTTTGACTAAAAATTTATGTGATTTCTACCAGTTTTTAGAATTTGAGTTCCTTTAGTTGAAAGACAATAAATTACAGTAGTGAGTGTAATTTCATCTTGCAAATAATAGGTAACCAACTCATACTCAGTGGCCTGCACAATTTTAAAGGATCACTTTAAGTCACATTTGAAATACCAGCCCAATGAGTTACAATACATTTTCCATTTATGAGCCAAACTGAGAAGTGATAGCCATATAATTTATTTCTTATGAACAATAATGTAACCAAAAATAAAAGAATAAAAACAGCCCTTGTCAAATATGATGAACATTTCCAAAATATAATAAGAATTTTAAAATGTGGAATTTTTATGTTCCTGGTCTGCAGTTATTTGTGAATGTGAACTTTCTAGCCTGTGATGATGTCCTTATAAAATGTGCAAGACTACAATGCGTTAGATAGATTTCAATGCATTTCCATAATACTAAGATAGCACTGTAACTTCAGGGTCTTCAGCTCTTGGAGTAATCTCTTTATTCTGTTTACCATACTTGAACATTAAAAAAAAAAATCAGTTGCTAATTTTTGTTTATTTGTTACTTAGCTAACTAGTTCCCTGGTGGAGACTATATGCATATCTTACCAACTTATGCAAATATACTTATAATCAAACTTGTAATAAAGAAGTTATTGTAAAAGTTGAGGTGACAAATCCATTCAAAGTGCTATTTCAGAAATGCAATATGTATATATATAAACACATATGTGTATATGTATGTATACATATATATGTATATACATATATAAATACACATATGTATTCATACATCTCAAGCACACATAATACAATATTCTAGTAGTATAAACGTTTTTCAGTAGCAGATACTTGATTTTCAGTTTGTTTCTAAGGCCAAGGATGCCGTTTCTGGGGTTTTTTTTCTTTTTTTTTTTTTTTCAGGGATCTGCACTGAAAGTTTATTTTAATCTTTAACAAGCTTACTCTTTAATCTTTATCATCACTATTTAATGCTTACTTTCCTACCACACTTTTTAGTAGTTTATATTATTGGGTGCAGAGTAGCTTTAAAAAAAAAAAAATTGAGCAAACATTTTTAATAAGTAAAAACAAAGCCAGACAGTTTTGGAGGTGATGTGTGACTTTGTTCTCTAAATGTTGTTGATTCTGTTTGTCTGGTGTTTGATAAGTATACAAACATGGGTGAATGAGTCTTTCAGCTCTTAGATTTCAATTAAGGGCAAGAATATCCTGATATATTTCTTCATTAGTACCAAGTACTACTAAGTTCATTGTCTTTCCAGGGCAGAGTCTTCTCAAATGAGGTAAATTGTTTGTCTTTGTACTTCTTCTGTTCTTTGTAACACTCTGAAGGAAAAATTTTTATTCGTTTACTTTTTAATTTTACTTCTGCATGAAAATTTTAAAGCTCTGAAATGTCTTTTTTTGACAATTAGTTTTGTGAAATAAAATGTTCATGTGAAATTTTTTTCTTAATCTAAACATGAATTTTTGCAGGTATAAAATTCATTGTCACTCTTAAATACACACACGCACACACACGCACACACACACACATATATATGTATGTATGTATATGTATATATATATATATATATTTTTCAAAATCTTTTCAGGCTTTTTCCCCCCATTTCTTTCCTTTTCAGATTGTTGCAGGAAGATTTTCTTGGTGGGAGGAACTAATTAATAAAATAGTTCATAACTATTTAAATTTATTTTTTCTCATAGATATGCTTTATTATCCCTTTTTGTGTTTGTATAACAAAGTGCTTTGTGCTGCTTTTGCATCAGAGAACACATTCAGATTCAATACAAGCAATTAACTGCTTTTCTGAAAGAATCTCAGATTTAATAACATAAAAAATCTTACTCTATACACATAATCAGTTACAACATCATAAAATCAAAAGATCTATTTATGGGAACATTTCCCTGTTAGAATTTGCTGAGAAAGTTATTGGAATTTCCTAGCTTTGGGTATATTAGGATCTCAGCCTTAATACTGAGTTATTATAGCCACATTGACTTCCTATTTTAATATTTTCTATGTATCTCAGGAGCAAAATTATAGGCTTATGTGAATTTTATTTTGTTTCCTATAGTGGAGGCTTGTCAGGGAATGGACAGAAAATTTCAGGGTGAATTCTTGTATTTTTATTACTGTTAAGTAAACTAGATTTACTAAAGAGTACTTCAAAGGATAGACACCCATTACATGACATTGTTTCATATTGGAGTTGATAAGACTCAGAAAAAAAGACAAAGTGAAAAATTTTAATAAATCAAAGAATGTAATTTTCTGCCTTAAAATGATATCTAGTACATTTATCACCCCCCCTTTTAACCCTTAGAAAATCCTTAAGTTGACCTTTAAAAATACAGAAAACTTCCATATCTACTACTACCTTATATATTCCCATCTTGCACCTTAAAGATTTCAGAGTCAAGTTTTTCACCTTTCATCATCTTATATGATTTATTTATGAACCATCTCTAGAAACCATGAATAATGAAAATAAACTAGCCACAATTTTTATTTTTTAAAAATTATCATAGTGGCATCACATATGTCTTCATTAAAGAGAAAGGAGAAAGAGTAATGCTAACTTAGAAAAATGTTCCTTTTATTAGAATTCTCCTATTTCTTCTTTAATCAAGAGTAGATGCATATTTGCTATGATTCTATTGCATGCTGCTAAACTTCCTTTTGCTGCCTTCATCCCTGTTTCATACCAATTCTGAGGTTCTTCAATTCAGTGAAATTCACTGATGTCATTTCTTGTTTAAAACATTCAAACAATGACACACTTATCATTTCTAAATCAGAATGCAAATTAAATGGATTTTCTTTGTTGTTATACCCAATGTTATATTCTGGCATAATCTAAAAATGAAATTTAAAGAGGCAGATTGATGCTGTGGTGATGGAATTTTCTTTGTCAGAAATGATGCTGAATTTAGAAAAGTGAACTGGTGTGGACTCTGTCATAAATGAAAGAATTATGATAACTTGAACTATGCATATTTCAGTAGTTTCAGGTGTCTGAGGATTGTTAGACCCTCAGACCCATCTTTATTTGCAATTTTCTGAACAGGGTTTGTTTTGATACAAAAACTGGCATAAAATCAATAAGTTCCAATATATGACTTTATTCATTTATCCAAGTGACATTTTTAGTTAAGTGTTTGGAACACTCTTTAAGAGTTTCTACCTCCTACACAAAGAATGATCCATTGTCCCTTTTGTTTCTTCATTATGCATTTGAATGGGCCGGAATCACAGAATTTTCAGAGTTGAAAGAGACCTCATAGGCCATGTAATCTAATTCAGAAGTACTTAATTGAAGGGGGGACTGGGAAAAGCTAATTTAAATTCTAGTCTCAAGCTGGATTGATTTCTAAAATAAATTCTGCCTTTTTTTTCTATCAAAATCCTAAAGAAGAAAAAACAATCTGACCAAAAGAATCTTATTGCTCTTGTTTTTGAAAAAACAAGGATAAAGACCACATGACAAAGTTGTTAGAATAGATCATGTAGTAAAACCTAAGCCCTTGTTTATAAATCTTATCTTTAAGAGAAAATTTTGAAACTTAAAGAGAATGTTGAGTACCTTTTTTCTACATTGCATTTTTCACAGTATGACAACACAAGGCTATTGGATCGCAGTGTTTCCATAATTCTCATACTACGAACAGAGACCTGTAAACTGATTATACTTTCTGGCCTGGTGCCACTTCATACACTTGGCTCTTAGAGAGACAATAGTTTGTAAACTCTTACAGTTTCAGGATAAGTTTCATTTAGGCACACTATTGTCAGTACATTTTTCTAAGACAGGAGAAGAAAAAGGAGAGTACAATGTAGATATGGTTGCCTGGTAATGAAATATACTTAGATTCTGATTTACATACAATAGAGGAGAAGCATCAGCAGATAAGTATTTTAAGTGCTTAATTATTTGGCACTATACAAAAGGATTATCCAAAATAACAGATAATTAAGTAAATTACATTTTAGAATTTAATTTTTATGTTTTTCTCAGGCTAATATTAAAATATTTTGCACTCCCAGGACACACACAAACAAGTATTGGATTAGGTGATCCTATATGTGGGTCATTCACAAAATAGAAAAAATATGGCAGATAGTTTAACAATGACTGATTGCTAAATGATGTTTTCATACATATATAAATTTGGGGAACATGCCATCCACACACCATGAATAAGTTAAGGTGTGATGAGAAGGAAACTGTAACGTAATCAAATGAGGTGCCTTATCTGTTTCAAGATTTTTGTTGTTGTTTTTTTACTAACATTTACCCAGCAGTAAAATTTTGATAGTGTTAGAGGTATTTTTTCAGGTTTTTAGTTTGGCTTTAGAGTTCCTGAAATGCTAAGCAGATTGGTTGTTTTAAAGTAAAAAGACTTAAGGGAAACAGTGAACAGTGTAGTCCTTTAAGAGCAAGATTTCTCATTCAAACTGATTAGTAATCTTCAGTGTGAAATACTTATATTTATATGTTTAATGTTTAGTTTATCTTGGCTCACCAATGCGGATTTACAGTTTATTTTTACTGCTTTGCTGTATAAAATGTCTTGTATGAAGAACCTCTTAATATTGGAAATGGAATAATTATTAAATTATTTCATCTATGCTGAAGGTTTTCTCCAACATGTCTAATGCCTAGAATCTCTTTCTTGTATTTAGCAGAGGTCTCCCTAGATTAGCTGGTTTTGATTATATGCAAATGAGGTCCAAGACTCATTTGCTTCTAATAAAGCCAGATTATAGTGTATAGTGTTTTTTTCTTTTAGTGTTAAGCATCTGACTTGGAATTTTTGGAGATCTAGTATCCCAGGCAAATAGGGTGCTTGAAATACCTCTTGTCAAAATTATGAAGGTAGTGGATTGTATTATAAGGTGTTCATTTTTCTGATATTCAAGTAAATATGTTATCAAACATGGCAATTTAAAAAAAAAAAACGAACACCTCGATTAGTCCAATCCATGCTACTTTGTGCATAGCAGGATTATATTTGCGTGTGGAAAAAGAATAATAAACCTTTGTGATGATTGTACGAAAACAAAAGTGGTAAGTTCCTGTCTCCTAAAAGGAAAACATTTACTAGTTTTGAAGGTATCTAATCATGCTTTACTTGTAGCAAATCTACATAGATATACTTTTGTTTTATCCCTGAGGTTAATTAGTACTTCACTTGAATGGCTCCAAGACCCAAAAAAAATTTATCTTTAAAAGTGAAAGCAACTTTGATGTTTCATAATAATGATCTTTAAGCTACTCTGTAGAACTTTTTTCAGCTTAATTTTTAGATTAATTAATTTCAGCCACTTTGATTCTTCATGAAATGCTTTCAGATAATGGGGCTTACAGTACCTACAGTGTAATTATTGTCTTGGTGCAGTCTTTTTTGTTTTGTTTTTAAAGTTCAATGATAACACAAAATGTATTTTCCTGCTACATTTCAAATGTATTTATAATAAAATACCTTTTTAATAATGTCATGATTATCTGTGTATTATATGTGAACAAATTTCATTTTTCTACGTCTTTGCAGATTGCTCAGAATTCAGGGCTCTCTCAGAAACCAAGGAGAGTACTTGGATTTAAATAAAAATCTGTTTTAATAAAACTTAACCAAGATGCTATGTTTGGAAAGTTTGCATCAGTTTGTGATTTTCCTTAAAGCCTAGGGACACACAGCACTATCAAAAAGTCTCGTTCACCTTCTGAAAACTGTTGGAAATTTGAAAACTTTAAAGTAGACAATAAGCATCTTTCACATAAATATTTAACATAGATATTTTGAATGTGAGAATGAATTGCTGTTACTAAATTATTTCATCTGAAGGTTTTTTTCATCACATCTGATTCCTAGAGCCTCTTTCCTGTGTTTGGCAAGAATCTCCCTAGATTAGCTGCTTAGATTATCAAGAGGTTGTTTTCTTGGACCAAGATTTCTTACATAATTTATAAATTAACATACATTCTCACACAAGTGTGTGTGTGTGTGTCTGTGTGTGTGTGTGTGTGTGTGTGTGTGTGTGTGTGTGTGTGTGTGTACTGGACAGTGAAATATGACAAGGATTCATTGTTGACTGAGAAAATGATGTAATCTGTGCACAAAATGGTTCAGAGTAAGCGTATGTAAGGCCTGTCTTAAAACCTATATCATTTTGTTTTTTGGAAGAGATAATTATCTGAATCTGCTTTGTGTGTCATGACTTTATTCTTGACATATGATTAAATGGGCTCCATAAATCTAACTTGAATGTAATAGACAAGTAAAAGTAAACAGAACAGAATGTTTATGATCAAGACAATATCTCCCATTCTTTGCAAATGAATTAGGGTTCTTTAAGAAAGCATCTCATTTTCTATGGGATAAATTGCTACAAGATGACATAAATATATTTAAAACTTTAAAGAAAAACTAAGAAAAATACTTCATATATAAAACATCAAGAGAACATCAAGAACTGGCCCTAAAATGAGGAAACAAAATTTAGTGATTTTCAGAGGGAAAAAACAAATTTGATATATTTTATGCCCTTTGGATCTTTTTTATAAAACTGGTATTAATGGGGAAATAATTGATAAAACTAATTAATAATTAAAATAATTGATAAAACAATCATTTGTCAAAGGTACTAAAATAAAATATTTGCATAATGATGTTCAGGGAAAGCATGAGGATGAATAGAGAGGTTGATTTAGTGGATAAGAGGTCTAGAATTTAAAAATGGGATGTATTTAAATGGCTAAATCAGGAATATCTGAAATGACTACAATAGATATTGATGCTTAAAATTTTTAGCATTGTCCTAATTTCTTAAATACACAACCTTTTTCTTAGAATTTGAAAACCATATGTATGTTGTTTTCTATCAACAATAATAATGACTAACATTTAATTAGTGCTTTAAGGCTTGCAAAGTGATCTATATTTACAACTCAATAGGATATATTAGATTGAAATAACCTACAAGAAAGTGTGCTACTCCAACAGTGATGATGTTTGCCAGTGTAGCCTGACCAGAAGAAAAGTTAAGAACTTTGATAAACAACCAGCAAGTATTAAAAAGTTTACTATATGTCCAACATTGTGCAAGCTACAGGGGTAAAAAGTAAAAATGAGATATAACCTGCCCTCAAGGAATTTATATGTTCTGTAATTGGGGAGGAGGGAAGGAAGGCAACATACGTGAAAAAGTAAATTTTAAACTGTGTGTGTGTATCTGTGTATGAAATACTTTGTATTTCTGGGAAGAGGGAGGAACAAGATACTAATTGTAGTAGGAAGAATTAGAAACCTTGTTTAAAGGACCCTGAATTTGATGAAGTCCCTACTCATATTAATGGAACAGGGGCTAACACTACAAGAAAGGGCTGCCAGCCATGGAACTAAAGGTGCACAGTAGTTAGTTAGCAAAAAGGAAACAGTGAACTTGGTAGCTGATTGAGAGTGGATGCAGAAGGCACTCTGGTCAGAGGAACCTCTTCTCTTTGGTCTATTAGAGTGAGGTATGCAAATAACTCTAGCCTCTCCCACCATTTTTCAGGCACATCTCCATAAATTCTCTTTAATTTGGACTTCTAACAAAGGCCTGAAGATAGAGGAAAGGATTGTTTACATGTCCTCCACCTGTAGTATACATTTTATTGACCTTGAAGTTCCTTAGATCTTGCAGTACTGGCTGCCTTCTACCTTTATGCATACTTTTCTGAGCATAGGTCAACAACTAAGTATATTGAGGAATTGGCATTTATAACCTTAGCACTTATTTCATAGCTAATCCAGGGTTGAAAACTCCTAAACTTTAGGTTGGATGCCACTCACCTAGAGAGGGTTTGTCTAACAGCATTCTCTTTAGGGAAGAAGTCAATAGGAATACCCTGAAAATCTAGTAGAAAAGTAATTTGATGAGAGTCCAAGAGACATTACCAGTCCACTATAATAATTAATGTGAGATTCTCAGTGCAGGTCTGAGGTGAATGTGAAATATCTATTCTACAGACTCAAAAAGGTTTCTAACTTTGGGGTTTGGGGAAATAATATAAAAGATTGAGTGTTTTATGTTTGATCTATTTGTATTTTTATTGTTTTATTTTCAAAAGAAGTCATATCTTTCTCCTGTTGTCTTACTCCTACATTGAAAAAGCAAGAAAAACAAAACGGATAACAAACATGTAAAGTCAAGTAAAACAAGTTTCCAAACTGTTCAGATCCAACAAAATATGTCTCAGTCTGAATCTATCACCCATCTTGAGGTGGGTAACGTGTTTCATTGAGTCCTCTGGATTTGTGATTGGTCATTTTGTTCATCTAGAGTTTCCGAATCTTTTAAAGATTTTTGTCATTAGATGTTATATGGTAGAGTCAAGATGGTCGAGTAAAGGTAGGGACTTGCCTGAACTCTTTCAAATTCCCATCCAAACAAATTTAAAATAATGCCTCAAAATGAATTCTGGAGCAAGAGAGCCAACAAAATGATGGGGTGAAGAATTTTGTAGCTCTAGGAAGCTTGAGTCAGCAACAAAGTTCTATCTCACAGGGGTGAGAATGGAAAACAACCTGGTGCAGGCCACTCTCCAGCAAGCTAGTAGCATGCCACGGATCATGAGAGGGAAATGAATCAGTGGCAGCAAATCCTGGAGCTGAGATCCAGGCCACAGATGTAAGGGAATGAGGTAACTGGTAAGGTGGAGATTACAGGAAGCTCTTTGCTGGTCTTCTGCAGTTCTCCATTGCATTGCTTACACAGAGTTCCAGGTCTCAGTCCTAGGGAAAGGAGGAGGAACACTAACACACTAGAGTTTACACAACAAGGATACAAGGCTTTGATCACAGTTCCAGGGTAGAGTGTTTGTGGCTACTCATAGACCAGAGCACAGACCAAGAGAGGAGTGTTCACACTAAATTATATATATATATATATATATATATGAAAGAGACAGACAGACAGACAGACAGAGACAAAGAGAGAGATTATACCATATTAGAAGGACTGAAAACTTAGACTCCCAGACCTAGCTTGGGGAATAGCAGTATGAAAAACCTGAACCCACCTCCTTAGCAGCAGAGCCTATTTTTCACATAAAGTTAAAAGTCAAGAAGCTGCAAAAATGAGTAAACAAAAAAAGAATCTGACCACAGAAAGTTACTCAGTAACAAGATCAAACTACAGACTCAAAAGACAGCAAAGTTAAAACTATTCTATCCAAAGTCTCAAAGAAAATGTGATTTGGCTTCAGACCCAAAAATAATCCCTGGAAGAGCTCAAATTAAAAAAAAAAAAAATCAGATACATAGAGGAAAAATTATAAAAGAAAGGAGTGATGGAAGAAAATCATGAAATCATTTCCAAGTTAATAGTTTGATAAAGAAGGCACAAAAAAATACTGAACAAAATAAAGCTTAAAAAACAAAATAAGCTAAATAGTAAAAGAGGAACAAAAATCTACTGTAGAGAGGAACTTATTAGAAAGCAAAATTGACCAAATGGAGAAATGTACAAAGAGATCCCAAAATGAAAACTCCCAGGAATATTATATAACCAACTTCTAAAGCTCCTGTGTCAAAGAGGAATATTGCAACCATTAGAAAGAAACTTCAAATACTATGATTTAGCAGCTTTTACAATGGAGATAAGGACGACTTAGAATATAATATTCTGGAAGGCACAAGTATTAATATTAAAACCAAGAATTACCTAACAAAATGGAGTATTATCCTTCAAGGGGAAAAATGATATTCAGTGAAATAGAAGACTTTCAAGCATTTCTGATGAAAAGACAAGATTTGAGTAGAAAATTCAAATACAAGACTCAAGAGAAGCATGAAAAAGTAAACAGGCAAGAAAAATATTAAGAGATTCAATAAAGTTAAACTGCTTATATTCTTAGATGGGAAGATGATTTTTGTAACTCCTAAGAATTTTATTATTAATTTTTATTTTATTATTATTTTATTATCATTAATTTTATTATAGACAGTGGGTGTGACTGTGAGTCGATTATGTTTGAATGATCTCAATAAATGAAGAGAGGAGAAAAAATGTTGTTTGAAGACATAAAGAAAGGGAGAAATAGAATTAAGAAAACTGACTCATAAATATATAAGTAAAAGCTTTTACAGTGGAAGGGGAAATAGATTATCAGCCAATGTTTGAACCTCACTTTCATCAGAATTAGTTCAAAGAGGGAAATGCACTCACATATGTTTGTGTTATATGTGTGTGTTCAATTGTAAATGGGAGATGGAAATATGGATAAAAGAAAGGGGTAAGTCAAACGAATAAAGGGATAAAGGGAGACAGTAGTCAGAAATAAAACAGACTTTTGAAGAAAAACATTAAAAGGAAAAGAAAATAGGATGAGAAAAATATATAATTAGTAATCATAATATGAAAGGGATAGGAGCCCTATAAAATGGAAATGAATAGGGCAATGGATTAGAAATATAACAATATGTTGTATATAAGAGACATACTTGAAACAGAGATACACACACAGTTTAAGAAATGGAGCAGAATCTATTATACCTTTAATGAAGTAAAAAAGGGAAGGATAATAATCATGATCTCAAAGCAAAAGCAAAAATAAACCTAATTAGAAGAAGAAAAGTACATTTTGATAAAAGGAACCATAGACAATTTTTTTTTGCTGCAAAATTCTTTGATAGAAGTCTCTTTTTCTCAAATATGCAGTCCATTACACAATTGAAAAACTAAGCCAATTTTGTAAAAAGTGAGAGCCATTGCCCAATTAATAAATTGCCAAGGGATTTGAATAGTCAATTTTCAGGAAAAATCAAAGCTATTTATTGTCATGAAAAAAAAATGCCTTTAATCTCTATCAGTTATAGAGAAAACAAAAACACCTCATACCTATCAGAAATGACAAATGATGGAAGAGATGTGAGGAAATTGGTATGCTAATACACTTTCATTGGAGTTGTAAACAGTCCAACTATCCTGGAGAATAATTTGGAATTATGCCCCAAAAAACATAAAACTATGCGTATATTTGGGCTGGACTGTCCAAGCACACTTCTCCCTAAATGGAGTGGGCCTCCAGAGCCATACCTATTAGTCTTCGTTGCCCTACTGGATACACACAGAGATGAGCCAATCGGGAGGTGCAAACAGTCTGTCTTTATTCAGTTATCATATCAGTAGGGGTAGCAGAAAGCAAGAGAGTGAGTTCCACTCAAGAGATGTCTATTTATGCTTCCTCTCTTCCCAGATTACTGTGCCCAGCCCACTAAGCACTGCCATAGGTGAAGCTATAGAAGGGAGATGTGTGGAATGATGTTGCACCAAGAGGAGATCTAGCAAGAGGACACGCCCCTCACCACCTTAAGGAACCTATGGGAAAGGGACCTCCTACCTCAGGGCCATGTCCCTGTGTCCCACCCTGTCCAAGCTGATGTGGCATACAGGCTCCGTGGCATAGCTCAGAGAGAAGAAGTCCCCCAGTCCCTTACATATATGTAGCAATAATGCTACTAGGTTTGTATCACAAAAAAAAAAATCAAAAGAAAAGCAAAATGACCAGTATGTGCAAAAAATATTTATAGCAAATATTTATTTAGTGACGATTCAAAATTGAGGGAATGTCCATCAATTGGAAAATGGCTGAATGCTATGGAAGGTTTTGGAAAAATATGGGAAGATCTATATGAATTGAAGCAAATTGAAGTGAGTGAAACTAAAAGAGCATTTACACAGAAACAACAATATTGTAATGATGATAAAGTGTGAAAGATTTAGCTACTCTGATCGATACAGTGATCCAAGACAATTCTAAAGAATTCATGAAAAATGCTTTCCATCTTCAGAGAAAGAACTGTTGAACTTTGAATGCAAATTGATTTATACCCTTTCCACTTTGTTTGCCTTTTTTGGTGATAAGGCTAATTTTGGAAACCCATTTTGCATGAATTCACAAGTAAGATTTAAAAGATATCAATTACTTTGTCACCAGCTAGGGAAAGGATCAGAGGGACGATAACAACCATGCATCATCTGAGACTAGATCTTTTTTTTTTTTTTTAATTGTAGCTTTTTATTGACAGTACATATTCATGGGTAATTTTTACAACATTGTCCCTTGCACTCACTTCTGTTCCAACTTTTCCCTCCCTCCACCCCCTCCCCTTGATGGCAAGCAGTCTTATACATCTTAAACATGTTAAGTATAGCCTAGATACAATGTATGTGTGCAGAACCGAACAGTTCTCTTGTTGCACAAGAAAAATTAGATTCAGAAGGTAAAAATAACCTGGGAAAAAAAACAAAAATGCAAACAGTTTACACTCATTTCCCAGTGTTCCTTCTCTGGGTGAAGCTCATTCTGTCCATCATTGATGAATTGGAATTGGATTAGCTCTTCTCTATGTTGAAGATATCCACTTCCATCAGAATACATCCTCATACAGTATCATTGAAGTGTATCATGATCTCCTAGCTCTGCTCATTTCACTCAGCATCAGTTGATGTAAGTCTCTCCAAGCCTCTCTGTATTCCTCCTGCTCGTCATTTCTTACAGAGCAATAATATTCCATAACCTTCATATACCACAATTTACCCAACCATTCTCCAATTGATGGACATCCATTCATTTTCCAATTTCTAGCCACTATGAAAAAGGGCTGCCAAAAACTTTTCACTTCTTTAGTATTTCCTTGTTCTACCACATGGTTAATTTTTGTGAAAGTGCCATATACTGCTGAGAAAAAGGTTTTATAAAATATTTCAATTCCCATTCAGTTTTTTCCAGAGATCGCATATCTAACTTTTTTAAAATATTCATCTCCTTCACTTCTTTTTTTGTTTACATTTTTGGCTAGATTTATCTAGTTTTTAATTGGGGAAAAGTTGAGAACCCCACTAATATAGTTTTACTGCCTAGTAACTTTTATCAAAATATAGTTTCCTTGCTTATTGCTTTTAATTATATTTTTTGCTTTTGCTTTGTCTGAGGTAATGATCACCATCCCTGCTTATTTTCTTCTTTAATTGAAACATAAACTCTGCTCCAGCCCCTTATTTTAACTGTTTCTTGACAGCAACACATTGCAGAATTCTGGTTTTTAATCTAAACTGCTATCCATTTCTATTTTGTGGGTAAGTTCATTTCATTCACATTCAGTTATGATTACTAACTGTGTATTTCCTATCCCATCCTGCTTTTTCTCCTGTTTATCCTTCTCTCTTTCCTTTTACTCTGTTCCTCTTCAAAAGTGTTTTGCTTCTAACTACTGGCTCCCCCTACCTGCTCTCCCTTCTGCATTCCTCCCTTCTTACATTCAGGTAAGCTAAGATAGATTTCTATATTCAACTGAGTGTATGTTATTTCTTCTTTGAGCCTATTCCTATGAGAGTAATTTTCAAGCATTACCACCATCCCCATTTCCTTTCCACTGTAAAAGCTCTTTTACACCTATTTTAAGTGAAATAATTTATCCCATTCTATCTTTCCCTTCTCCTTTATCTTTGTGCATCTTTTTCTCATCATTTTTTAAAAACATCATCCCATCATAGTCACACCCATGCCCTCTGCCTATATATACTCCTTTTGCCTGTTTCAATAATGAGGAAATTTTTAGGATTTATGAGTATCATCTATATAGAAATGTAAGTAGTTTAATCTTATTTAATTCCTTATGATTTATCTTGTCTATTTACCTTTTCATGCTTCTCTTAAGTCTTGTATATGAAAGTCAGATTTTTTGTTCAGCTTTCCTTTTTTCTTTTATATTCAATTTTGCTGCATGTGATTTTTAGTTTTAATCTTAGTTCCTTTGCCTTTGACTTTGTTTTATTGCTTCTGAATATCTCATGGAGTCATTAGCTTCTATTTGGGCAATTCTAATTTTTAAAGAATAATTTTCTTCAGTGAACTTTTGCATCTCTTTTTCTTTTTGGCTAATTCTACTTTTTAAAGAATCTTTCTCTTCAGTGACTTTTTATTTCTCTTTTTTCCATGTGTCTAACTCTGCATTTTAAGGCACTTGTCTCTTTATGGTATTTTGTGCTCTTTTTACTATCTGGCCTATTTTTTAAATTTTATTTTATTTTAAAAAAATACAGAATAAGAAAAAAAAGTACAAGGACTACAAAACAAAAGAGAACATTGTCATGTGCCCATCAGAACATCAGGGAAGATTCAAAATATATAACAATAAATTACCAGTTCAAGACAGTGTATATGTGTGTGTGTGTATATATAAATAAATATATATATATATGAAATTATATTCATAAGTGTCTATCTTTTCTTTACTTCCTTGTAAATTGCTAAAAAGCTACTTCCTAGGGTCTGAAACTTTTGTGTTTCATCAAGATGATGTGATCCAAGGAGAGGTTGAATCACTGCTTGCTGTGCCCATGTTAGTACACTGGATATCTTAGAATCAGCCGGAATCAGGATAAGCAAAAATCTTTATTCTTGGTCTTTTGGGGTCTCTGATCTCTCTCATACTTCTCTGTCTACACCCACAGATCGAGCCAGCACAGAGTTGAGTAGGGTCATCCTCCAAGCATATTAATAGAGAATTGTCCAATTGGTAATTAGCCTTAAGTGCTAGGTTATCTCGATTAATTGCATCTGCTCAGTTCTAGCCCTTTACAACTGTTTTCCTGTCCTATGTGACAAGAAAATGTCTGAGTGACCATAAACACTCTTCTCCACTCTGGAACTTTGAAAATTATCCCTACTCCTCCTACACATGTAGGAGGATGCATGTGTGTAGGCAAATGTCCTGTTTCTGTGCCAGCAAAGAGTACCATACAATCATCTTTAATTAATTGTCTAATTCCCTTACTATCAATGGTCTAAGAACTCCTGAAACTGCTACCTTTGATTGGTTTCCTCCAAGAACTTCTGTTGACTTGCTTAAAAGCATGGCCTGTGCTAGACTGTTGCATTTTCATCCCAGTGACATAGACCTTTTCTGCCAAACTTCTAAGTTGTCTTTTTCCCTGTTCTTTTGTTGAATTTGTTTTAAGGTGTTATTTGAATGTTATTTGGATGGGAATTTGGGAGAGCTCAGGTGAATCTAAACTTTAACTCCAATTATCTGTTGGTTTTTTTCCTCTCTCCCCTTTCTAATCTATTCTTCTGCCTGATGTATTGAATTGCGTTATATTATTTCAGTGATTTCTCCTTACTTTCCATCTAAAGTATAATTATCCTAATATCCAAGGTCCTCCAAAATTTGGCTTTATCCTTCCTTTTTAACTTACTCTATGCTTATAGTTAAAATAAGTTAATCACCTATCTCCTTTCTTGAATAGATTTCCTAAATTCTCTGTAGTTGTGTATGTTATCCTTTGGACCTAGCATAACTTCTTCCTTGTCATCATTTCTGCCCACTGAAATTTCTCCCTTCTTAACTCAAAGAGAGCCTCCTCCTCCATGATGCCTTTTTTGGTCTGTCTAGTCATTCCTCTCTTTTTAGATGATGGTCAGAGATCTCCATTTATTTCTAAATTTCTTGCTTAACTTTATTACTATCCTGTCTATTTGCTTATAAACAAAAAAATTAATAATAATGCAAGGAAAGATGTTTTATTCTCTTATTAGATTGTAAGTGCATATATCATCTTACTTAATCTGCATATCACCAGCCTAGAGCTGTGCTCAAAGTAGGCAATTTCCTTTTTGTTTTATGTTTATTTTGTTTGTTATTTTGGATTTTTCACTTACCATTATATCTCTGCTTTGCTTCTTTGATTTTTCTAATTTTTTTGTATTCAAAGATTTTTATTATAAATTTTTGATTGCCTGCCTCTTTCAGTAAACAGTTTCTTTCTCTTATTTCTATTTTCTTATTTCTATCAACAACATGAGGGCTTTGAGACATTCTCTTGATCTTTGTGTGTGAGCAGATGGCCAACCCTGCTACCTACCCAGACTCAGACTGGGCTTGCTTTTGAATCTGCAAATCCATGATTTAGATATCCTTTTACTGAAATACATAGTTGAATGGCCTTCTATGGTTGGAGTCAAAGAAGAAGCAGTATTTTGGAGGTTATCGGGAAAAGCTTATGCTTTTCTTTGGGAGCCCAGTCATAAATATGTATTGGATGAGTAATAGAATTTCAGAGACTGAAGTGACTTATTTAGTAAGTGACCTTCTACCTTTTGTTTATGGTTGTTGTTGAGTTATTTTTCAGTTGTGGGACTCTTTGTGACCCCATTTGGGGTTTCTTGGCAAAGATAGTGGAGTGATTTGCCATTTCCTTCTCCAGCTCATTTTACAGATGAGAAACTGAGGCAAACAAGATGAAGTAACTTTCCCAGGATCACACAGCTAAGAAGTTCTTGAGGCCAGATTTGAACTCATGAAGATAAGTCTTTCTAATTCCTGGTCTCATACTCTCTCCACTTGCCACCTAACTGCCTTTTGCTTAAAGACCTTCAATTAGAAGAAATATTCTATCTCTTCCAAGGCAACTCATTTCACTTTTGGATGCCTCTTATTATTAGGATTTTCTTCCAAGCCCAATTTACTTCTTGTAAATTCTACTCATTATCCACTCTGAGACCAAACAGAACCAACCTAACCCTTTTTCCCTATGACAATCCTTTGAATTCATGAAGATAGTTATTATGGTACCCTGAGCCTAACCATCTTATTCCTTCAACAGATGCTCACGTGATATAGACTTGAGACCTCTTCACCATTCTACCTTTTTCTAGACACCCATTAGTTCATCTGTATTCTTCCCAGACTATGGTGCCCAGAATGGAACACACTGCCCTTCTATTCTATGGCCATGGCAGAAGACAGGGGGAACATTACCTCTTCATTCCTAAAAGCAACCCTTCTTAATGAAGTCACAGATAATATTACGTCTGTTATTTTTGGTTGCCATAAATTGAACTTGGAGTCCAGACCAATTTCTCTCTAATCAGTGCTCCCCCATCTAATCCTCTAAATGAAAGACTTTGCATTCATTTGAGCTCATTCCATCTTATTAATGTGCAGGCTTGGACCCAGTCATTAAAAATGTTGGGGCAAACTTGTTCTATTTGAGTGAAATTTCTATTAGGATCTAAGTCTAGAGCATAGAAAGTAACTTTCCTAATGACAATCACCTTAATTAACTTTGCTTATAATGCAGTAACAGTCCTCTGTGAAGTGACTAATCATCTTTGAGGCCAGTAACTACCATCTAGTGAGTCTTCAGAAGCAAGAGACAACTGCTTCCTGATCAAAGCATTGATCAACTGTGACTTCAGTGGATACATAATGAAAAATGCTGCCCACCTCCTGACCAGGAGGTAATGGACTCAATATGAAGAATGAGGCACACATTTTTTGATGTGGCCAATATGGGAATTTGCTCAACTGCATTTACTTGATATAAGAGTTTTGTATTTCTTTTTTTTTCCCCAAGTGGAGTGTGAGGGAGGGAAAAATGCTTAATAACTTTAAAAATTAGTTAGTTAAAAAAAATGTAAAGTTGGCAGAGGAGAGTAGGAAGAGGTAACTGCATTATGAGTTGGAAATCAATAGTTTCAGTAGACAAGTTCTTCATGGATTTTACTAACATTTTGACAAAAGAAAAAAGAAGCTACACTGATACATATGAGTGTGAGATGGAGACTATTTTAAATAGTCAATGGTCAAAAAACTCCATTTTGTGTCAGTTAAACAAAAAGTTTGACTTTATATAGTTGTTCAGATTTCAAGAAGGGTTCTAGCATCACTTGAAAATTCTTTGTATCTCTTATCCAAAGAGTGCCTTTGCTTTTATAATATCATTTGTATGTGCCTGGAATGTTTTGTGGTTTTTTTTAATAGGGAAGCAAAAAAAAGTCAGTAGAGATAATAGAATTTAGTGGAAGATGCTTATATTAAAAGACAGAATAACTAGGGATTTTAATTTTATCCCAGCTAACATCTATCCTCAGACAAATAATTTGTCTCTCTTGACATTAAAGTTTCAGGCCTTTTTAAAAATTTGTTTATTTGTCTTGGTCTTGATGAAGTTAAAAGAGACCATAGACATAAACATACTAACATACTTTGGAAGTGATGGTACCATGTAAGACAAGGCATGATTATTGTTTAATTTGTATGAAGTAGGGATAAGGGGCAGAATTAGAATCCATGTCCAATTCTAGTCCTATACCCTAAGAAAAAGACACAACTGTTTTATTAATAAATTTGTACATGTCTAGTCATTTGATACAAAACCAACCCTCCCCTCCAAACAAATAAACAAAAAAAAAATAACTGAATACATCCTCAATGAAGTTCTATATTGAGATAATCTTTTATTTATTTGGATCTAGTGATTAACCAATATCCTCCCTGGTAAACTGGTCACTGACATTTTGGGGAAAAAAACAAACCATGTGAATGTTTATCTGGTCATTACTGGTTTTTTTTCCTAGATGTCAGTTTCTATTTTTCTAACATTCCTTTTCTTTTTCACTATGATGTATGAATGAATGCTTCTTGGCACACAGGCCTGATGTAATATCAGTCAACTTGCTACTTTATGGGGGCTTTAACACCTGCAAAGGCAGATTTCCTGTCGCATGTTGGTGAAGGTTATAAGTTTGAATTTGAATTGCTCTTGCTTATTTCTGTTCAGGTAAAATTTTAGCCATTTGTTGGAAATATCTCATCAGTTCAAATATTTAGAGGTTTTGGGCAACCTAAAATGGTTTAAACAGTTTTATCTACCTCCAAAATACTGTTTGTGTTGCTAAGATAAAATAGATTTTGTTCCTTGTACCATCCAGATATACCAGCTGAAGTTCTCACTTTCCCTCTCTTAAGATATAAATGTCCCTAATTTTTTACATGTTGTATCTTCCATTAGTATGTAAACTCTTTGATGACAGGACTGATTATATGTTTTTTTTTTTCTTTTTATTTTTCTTAGCTAAATAGTAGAATGCATAGAGCACTGGATCTGGATTCATGAAGACCCAAGTGTAAATCTGTCCTCATACTTTAATCACCTGTCAGTTAACCTCTGTTTGATCAGTTGTAAAATGAGGATAATAATAGCATCTACCTTTCACGGTTGTTGTGAGGATCAAATGAAGTGTGAAGCACTTCAGCACAGTGCTTGGTACATAGTATTGTCTTAGTCATTTCTAAATGTGTTTAATTCTTCATGAGCTTCTTGGAGGTTTTCTTGGCAAAGATACTGGAGTGGTTTGTCATTTTCTTCTTCATCTCATTTTACAAATGAGGAAACTGAGGCTAACAGAGTTAAATGACTTGCCCAAGATCACACAGATGGCAAATATCTGAAGCAAGATTTGAACTCAGGAAGATGAGTCTTCCTGAATCAAGGCCTGACACTCTATCATTGTATTACCTTAGATGACAAACATATAATCGGTACCAACAGGTAGCCATAAAAAGGCTTAGTCCCTTCTCCTTTTCTTCCCCATTGTATCTCTGCACTTAGGACTTAGTACATAATAAGTACTTAATAGATGTTCATTAATTAGTAGTAAACAACATTTATGGGCAGCTAGGTGAAACAGTGGATAGAACGGTGGGCTTGGTATCAGAAAAGCTCATCTTTTTTAATTCAAACCTGAACTAAAACATTGATTAATTATGTGACCCTCAGAAAGTCACTTAACCCTGTTCACCTTAGTTTCTCATGTATAAAATAAAAAGTTGGAGCAGGAATTGGTAAACCATTCCAGTACCTTTGTTAAGAAAACCCTAAATTTGGTCAACAAAGAATCAGAAATGACTGAAACAGCTGAAGAACCACTGAAAAAGCCCCACATCTGTAGTTTTAAAAAATAAAATAAATAACAACAACAACAGCATACAGTGTGTCCCAAAAGTCTTGGTGCAATTATAAAAACAAGTGCTTAAAAATGCACAAAGACTTTTGAGACATCCTTTATTAGCTCATTTGAGCTGTACAACAACCTTGTAAGGAAATTACTACAATTATTTGTCTCATTTACAGATGAGGAAACTGAGGCTCGCAGAAGTTACATGACTTGTGCACAGTTAGAAGTTTCTGAGTCAGGATTTGAATCCAGGCGTTTATGACTCCAACTGTTTCTAAATTTGGCAACCTTAAAAATCCATCCTAGAACCAAGTCCCCAAATCCATGGAAAAGTCTCTTACTTATAGTTGCCTTAGGCGGAAGGGTGTGTGTTGAGTATGCAAAACAAATATTCTTTTTTCCAATTTACAAATAGGTAAACTGAGACAGAGAATGCTGAGGCATTGCTATAAGTCAACTGGAAGCTCTGAATAGGATCTCTGTTTCCAACTTTAGCGCCCTAGTTAGTGGGTTCCTGATTTGCTTATTCAAATTAGTCCCTTTTCTCTTGGGCAGAAAAATCATTTTTAAGTCAAATTGTTAGCCAGAGAGCTATTGCAGGGGGATGGAAAATAGAGGTTGCTATCCTTCCCTTATTGTCAGGAATAGCAGAGTTCAATGTCAACTCTCAGAAGCCTATGACCTAGTTGTTTAAATTTTGGCTTAGCACAGAGAGACACATCACTCTTGGACAAAGACAGACCTTAAGCCCAGAAATAGCCTGATTCTTATTTTTAACACTCCGTCTAGCCAGACAAAAGCTGATTCCTGGTTTTTCCCAAAGAACATTCCTCAAATGAAGGATTTAAATGGAAATTTTGAACTCCCAAGTAAGGGAGATCCTCCCTTGTTCCCAGAAATGGGACATCCCTCTGCTTCCATAGTTTTACCCCAATAAAGTTGACTTGGTCAAGAGCCACGCTTATGGATCCATGGTGAATTTCCAGTGAAGGCACAGAGGGATTAACATTTTCACAGAAATTTTATTTTAATCCATACTTCATTTCACCCCAATTGGAAACGCTCCTTGGGGATTATGATGAACATTAGGGCAAAAAGGAGGCCTTCCCTTTAGATTGAATTCCAAATAGCCCACTGTGTACTTTGGCACTATATAGAGGAGGGGTTGACTATTGCTACAAGTAAATCTCTATCCATTGTTCTAGGGACTTCTTTCTGGAGACTTGCACACACAGAGCATTAGAAGAAAAAACTGAAATGATAAAGTAAAAGAGTAAGTTATAAGAATAGAGCATTTTATAAAGGACAACCTGAAACCAGTTTGAGATTGTGTATAAGAACAGTGATGAACCCAAACTAACATCTAGGAGTCACGTGCATTCCCCCAAACTTCCTATCTACAGGCACTGCTTAGAGTGTAAAAAATCAGCTGATGAGGCTCTGGACTCCCATTCTGCAACTAGATTAGAGCAGAGATTTTGTCACCACTCAAAAAGGAGCACAGAAAAATTGTAGCATTCTGTGGGTTTAATGTAGTGATAGGCATTGGGGAGAATGTCACACATCCAGACACCATTCTATATTGTGGGGAGGAGGTAGGATGGAAGAGGGAACAAAGAATAGGGCTGGAATAGATGGTAAAGATGTCTCAGATAAGGGGAAATGTGATCCCTTTGAAAGGAGGACCACTTATTATCGATGGGGATGGGGGTGATGCTGCCACATCCACGTTCCCACTTTTTACCTCTCTTGGCTTTAGCCATTTGGTTTCCAGAGAGAGTGAGAGAGCGTGAGCACCTTGGAGGCTGCTACTTCCTTAGTCCTCATCCCAGGTCATCAGAAAAGGATGAAATCAAGCTAATGCTCAGGCTCAGCATCCATACAAGACTCCCAGGGATTCTGGGGCATGCGGGGCAGGGATATAAGTAGGAGAGCAATGCCACAGATGAAGAGGAGGACGAAGGAGGTGCAGGCACAGGCGAAGGACCAGGAATAGTAGTATTCTATCCAGACGGTCTCCTCGCTGTCTATCATCCGCTTCACTGACTGCCGCATGACTTCCACAGAGACAATGATACAGAGACCTGGAAGGACAAGTGAGATGTCATGCAGAGCTTCCAGTCTGTTCCTCACCAACCTGGGGAATTTTGAGCTGGCAGGGACCTTGGAGGTTGTCTTCCTTTTAAAGATGGGGAAACTGAGTCTCAGAGAGGGAAGATGAGTCACTCAGGATCATACATTAAACCAAGAGGAGGACTTAAACCTGCTTCTGATAACCAGCTAGCTGCCTCATTGGGGAATCTATCAACTCACATGGATTTCATAACCAACCAAGATTACCATATATGTCTGTCCCAACCTGGCTCCCAAATTTCAATTTTATATTACTGATTTCAAAATCTCAAAGTGGAGGTTATACAAGCATCTTAAACTCTATATGTTTAAAACAAAACTCCTAATCTTTTCCCCCAAACCCTCCCATATACTCAACCCATGATCACAACCTCAGTGGCTTATCTGCTTTCTTTTTTACAATAATTCTACTTATCTGATCTGTTAACAAGTCTTGCCCTCTCTACCTTCACAATATCTCTTATATGTATACCTTTTCCCCACTCTCAGAGCTGCCCAGACCCTTATCACCTAAAGACTAAATTATGACAATAGCCTTCTTAATGGGTCTCCTTACTTCAAGTTTCTCCTTTCCTATACTCAGCTGCCAAATTGATCTTCATGAAGTTCAAACCTGGCATGTCTTCCTGACTCTTTCCACTGTAGCATTTAGCTGTCTGCCTGGTATAAAGTCAGTACTTAATAAATGCATGTTGACTGATAGATTATTTGTTACTCCTGAGTAGTGATATATATATATATATATATATATATATATATATATATATATCTATATATATATACATATAAGAATCCAAGTCGAACAAGGTTCTCCCTATCCTGATTTTCTCTCTGCACTAAAATAATAGGATCGTAGTTTTGGAGCTGGGGGAACCTTAAAAGGCATTTAGTTTAAATCCTCTTTTTACTGAGAAAAATGAGGCCCATAGCTGATTTTAGAATTTCTGTCATCCCCACTATTCCACTTAAATTTAAGACACTGGACAGAGATTTCCAGGGGATAAGGCAAGGTCTCTGTCTCTGTACCCCACCCTACCCTGCCCTGAGCCCTACCCAAACATCCTACCTGAAAAAGCATAGAACAGAGCTGCTGGCTTCAGAAGGTAATCCCTCTTTTTCCTGAAGGACAGAAGGATGAAAATGGTACCCATGATAGTGAAACCGATGCTGAAGATGGAGATGGCTGCTGCAGAGATGCTGTATTCTACCAAGATATCAATAAGGGCAGAGAATAGTCAGCTTGTTCTTTTTCAGTGCTATCTCCATGCTATCAAAAGTTTTGTTCCATCTAGTCTGTGCCACCAAACCCAGATGGTAAAATTTGTTTGCTCCCAGAGGATGAGGGGACCTCTCCTGGGTTAGTAGAGTGAGTGGAAGGTGGTTCCTAAACAAGATGGAGAAGTTGGCTGATTCCCTGAATTAGAAGCCACTGATTTTCTTAGAAAAGAGCAACATTAATGAGCACCCAAAGTAAGATACTATTCTATAGTATCTTTAGCTTTAAGGTAACTACGTATTATTTTTGTTTATTTGTTTTGAGATTGGATCTTCTTCATAAGTCACCCAGGCTAAAAAGTGCCCTGATCACTCATAGACTTCATTCCACTGCTGATCAAAATCAAAGCTTTGACCTACTTCATTTCAAACTTGGATCCATTGTCCTCTCCTTCTGCAGACAAGAGACCTCCTGTGGCTTATCATGTTGATGCCAGACTTAGTGGGGACACCCTAAGCTTTAGCCCCACTGTAGCTCAGAACTCTTCAGCTTAAATGATCCTTCTCCCTCAGCCTCCCTCGTATGGGTTACACATATTCTGTAACACTCAGCATTTGCTTTGTAATTGTTGCCCAGTTGTGCCCAACTCTTCATGAGCTCGTTTCGTGGCAAAGACACTGGAATGGTTTGACATTTCCTTTTCCAGCTATCCTGTATCTGTATTTTTACAGATAAGGAAACTGAGGCAAACAAAATTAAGTGGTTTGCTCAGGGTCACACAGGTAGTTTCTTGGTTCAGATTTGAACTCAGGAAGAGGAGTCTTTTTGTCTCCAGGTCTGGCACTTTATCCACTGGTCACCTATTTGCCCACACTCATTCTTAAAGAATATTTTTTTTATTATAAACTACTGCTTCAGGGAACTGAATACAGGAGAGAGACAGAAACAAAGACAGAGACAGACAGAGACACACACACACAGAGATAGAGAGAGACAGAGACAGAGACACAGAGAGAGAGAGAGTGACAGAGAGAGAGAGAGAAACAGATAGTTAGGAAGCCTGACTTATTTAAATTATTCTTTACACAAAATTGTATACACATCTTCTTCCAGACTTTTTTTTTGGGGGGTGGATTATACACACACACACACACACACACACACATATATATATATATATATATATATACATAAACATACATATACACGTGTGTGAGTTCCTTTTAGCAGGCTTAGAATTCAAAGAAATACTCTTTTATCCACAACTTTTTAGGACCTTTTGTCTTTAAGGGACACCTGACAGGGCTTCAGAGAATGAAAGAAGACACTTTGATTGTTCTGACATAAACTATCAGCTGGAAAGTCAGCCCTTTCAGACAAAGGACTTAGCGTTTTTGTCCAATACAGAGTCCATCTGGAAAACATATTCAGACCCATTTTCTCAGCATGGTCTTACCTTTTTGGGTGGTGACTTCAAAGATTTCTGAGCTCTCTCCTGGGTTAAAATGCCTAAAGTATGAACAGGTTCTGTTCTGTAAAGAAGGAAGAGAAGAATTGAGATGCTCTGGGAAGGACTTAGAACTTGAGCAGAAAAATGGGAAATGAAAAAGCAGGCTGGCCTTTATTTGAATATTGTTAGGGAGTCTAAGAAGCTAGGAATTTTCTCCTGTCCCTCAAGAGTAGCTTGTTCTTAAAAACATCTGCATCTTTTACTTGAAAATGATATATGTAATATAATCATTATGAAATATATAAGTATAATTATATATGAAACATCACATACATGCATATATGTACAAAACAGTTATCAGATCCAAATGTTTTAAGAACAATTTATTTACTGAGAGGGGATGATAAGGTATATGTCATATATATACATATATTTGATATGTACATGCATATGTGTATGCATACATTTATGTATATATACATAATTTTATAGTGTTTCAAATATATAATTTTTACATATATTTTTATATACACATATAATTTTAAGTTATTCAAAGTGGTGTACATATACCGTCTCTTAGCTTCCTTCAAGTTCCAGCTAAAATCCCACATTCTATGGGAATCTTTTCTCAGTTCCCCTCAATGCTAGTGCCTTCCCTCTGTGATTATCTTCAATTTATTCTGTATATATTTACTTTGTGCATAGCTGTTTGCACGTTGTCTGGCCCCTTAAAATGTGAACTTCTTGGTAGGGTGAAGGGTAAGTAGGAATGGTATTTTTTCCCTGTATTTGTATCCCCAGTGCTTTGCATGATGCCTAGTACACAGTAGGTGCTTAATATATATTTGATAACTTGATAGTGTTGAGTAAAATATTTGATAATCTTCAGGAAACAAATACTGAATTTGTTGATCATCAGGGCAGAACAAAGTCGGAGTTTAGACTTCCACAAATGACTTGAAAAGCCAAGGTGTAGAGAGCTCAAATGTCTTGTTATAGTACTTATAGTTATGGAGTAGGGCAGAGTCCTTTAAAAATTGTTGAAAATTGGTTGAAAATCCCTCTCCCCTCTCCCTCTTAACTTTTGAGACAAAGTTAAAGTTAGAACAAAGCTCTGATCAGGGAGTGAAGACTCTCAGGGTAGAGCCAAATATGACCATTGACCTAATTTCATACTGTTCTTAACAATTTTGATTTCAAAGGCTATCAGTGGTCACAGTGCATTAATGCCTCTCCATAGTCAAGCTAAAGCCTCGATTGGCTTGATAAGCGTCACTGAAGAGCTATAAACCAGCAGTTTAAAGCTATTTATTCTCAAAGGGTTTCCTGTTCCCCCACATTAAGATTTTGATTGACTAGGGGAAGGGAATAAGCATTTCTGTGAGTGCTTACTATGTGCTAGACATTGTAGTAAGCACTTAACAAATATTATCTCATTTAACTGTCACAATAAACTTTCAAGAAAGTTGCTGCTATTATTCCCATTTTGTAGTTGAAAAAACTGAGGCAAAACAGAGATTAAGTGACTTGGTTTGATCTGGACTCGAAATTTCTTGATCCACTGTACCCCCTAGCTGTTGTAATTGTGGTTGTTTCATTGTTTTGTTATATCAGCCTCATGTCCCTTTTTGGACTTTTCTTGGCAAAGATACTGGAGTGGTTTGCCATCTTTTTTCTCCATCTCATTTTTCAGATGAAGAAACTAAGGCAATCAGAATTAAGTGAATTGCCTAGGATCACACAGCTATTTTTTTCTTTTTATTGTTTTCTTTTTTTCCCTAGTTATATATGCACGTTAACTTTTTAAATACACATTTCTTTATGAACCATGTTGAGAGAGAAAAATAAAAACACAGGAGAGAAAAAATACAGAAAAAAGAAGTGAACATAGCATGTGTTGATTTATCTTCAGTCTCCATAGTTCTTTTCTGGATGCAGATAGCATTTTCTATCCAAAGTCTATTGGAGTGCCTTGGATCACTGAACCACTGAGAAGAATCAAGTCTTTCATGATGGATCATCGCACAATCTTGCTGTTACTGTGTGTAATGTATTTCTGGTTATTTCACTTATTTCACTCAGCATCAGTTCATGTAAATCTTTCCATGACTTCCTAAATTAATAAATTAATAGAATAATAATATTCCATTACCTTCATATACCACAGCTTATTCAGCCATTCCCTAATTGGTGAACATTTTTCATCTTTGCTACCATAAAAAGAGCTACTACAAGCATTTTTGCACATATGGGTCCTTTTCTCTCCTTTCTGATTTCTTTAGGATACAGACCCAGTAGTGCTATGTATGGTATATACAGTATGCTCAGTTTTATAGCCCTTTAGGCATAGTTCCAAATTGCTCTAAATATTAAATAGTTGGATTAGTTCATAACTCTACCAACAATGCATTAGTGTTCTAGTTTTCCCACATCTCATCCAATATTTATCATGATCTGTTCTTGTCATCTTAGCCAATCTGAGAGGTGTAAGGTGGTATCTCAGAGTTGTTTCAATTTGCATTTCTCTAATTTAGTGATATAGAGCATTTTTTTCATATGACCATAAATGACTTTAATTTTGTTATCTGAAAATTGACTGTTCATATTCTTTGACCATTTTTATCAATTGGGAATGACTTGTATTCTTATAAATTTGATACAGTGCTTTATATATTTTAGAAATGAGACCTTTATCAGAAACATTGGCTGTAAAAATTTTTTCCTCAGCTTTGTACTTCCCTTTTAATCTTGTTTCTGTTGGTTTGTTTGTGCAAAATTTAATTTTTGTAATTTAATTTAATGTAATCAAAGTTGTCCAATTTGCATTTCATAATGTTCTCTAGTTCTTTTTTGGTCATAAATTCATCCCTTCTCCAAAGATCTGATAGGTAAATTATCCTTTGTTCTCCTAAAGTGCTTATGATATCACTCTTTATGCTCAAATCATCTACCCATTTTGACCTTATTTTTGTATGGGATATGAGATATAGCTTTATGCAGAGTTTCTGAGATCATACAGTTATTAAATAACTGAAACCATATTTGAACTTGGATCTTCCAGACTTCAGCTCTAGCAGTTTTATCCACTGTGTCACCTAGCTACTCCTATCCAACTAGCTATAGTAGATTGAAAAGCTGCAGGCCATTAATTAATGGTAATTTCAGCTATTAATTTCAAGGATACTAGGTTACTCAGTGTGGTGGGCATTTTGTCATTTTTCCTGATATTTTTCCTTTTCCTTAAAAGGACAGTGCCTTCAAGTGGACCCCCAGACACCTATTCCTCCTCTTAGTTTTATATATATATATATATATATATATATATATATATATATATATATATATATATATATATATATATATATATATATATATATATATATATATATATATACGCACACACACACATATATATAGTGAATACATATATTATATATTATTACATATATAAGTATCCACTTTATACACACACACACACACACACACACACACACACACACACACACAAAGTGAAGAGTTACCTCAATATAGAGTATTTAGCTACTCTACTAATCTTTTATCTCTATGCTTATCTAGCAGTGGAGTTTAACTCTGTGTAGGATAGAAAAAAAAGATAGCTCCTCTTTCAAAACCAGTCCTTTCTCTTTCACTTGGAAGTAGGGTGGGGATGGGCTACCTATTGTTGGAAAAGGAAATCTAGTACCTTGGGTACCAACTAGAAGACCAGACTCAATCTCCAGTTATCTTCTGGTTTCATTTCAAATAAAGGAGGCTTCCTTCTTTGCTGCTTTTATAAAAATATAAGATATGAATCATTAAAATCTCTTTAGTTCATCTTGAACCCTTAGTTGGGAAAAGTCTTATCAAGTAGAGAGAAAAATCTATCTCCAGCTCTCATATTCATCTAAAAGTATTTATGCATATAAAATATATATAAATACACATACATATATTATATGCTTATGTGTACATGCATGTATGACAATATAGAACATCCTATTTATTTCTCTCATATGCTTTAACATCTCTGCCCCTATGCTTTTAACCAATAATATCTTAGAGAAATCAATTTCTGTTAAAACAAATGATAAAATAAAAAGCAAAACAATCTCTTAAAGGAAACAAGTATTGGGAAAATAGTTCATCACTCTCTTGGAAAAACACAAGTATTAGAGGAAATCAAATGTCAGTAAAGTACAGCGTTAACAGTTTTTGTTCTCAGAAATAGGGACAGATATAACTTCTCTGTATGTGTTCCATGTGGTTTCTATATACTTTGGCTACAGTCTCGTTTAAAGTTTTGTCTTCTCTCCCACTGAATACAAAGGCAAGGAAACAGCAGTAGTAACAGCAGTGGTGTGGGCTCACTTCCCTCCTGCCTCCTGTGTTCCTTGGATCTTTTCAACAGCATTACCTTTTCTTTCTCCTTTAGGAATGGGAGAGAACAAGTAGTGGATAAACAATGGATACCAGTCTACAATGTCTTGCTACCACTGCCTCTACCTCTATTTTGATAGACATTGTCTCTAAGAGTTGTGTGACAACTCTATGAAATGGAATCGTCTGTCTGTCTGTCTATCTGTCTGTCTCATCCCCATTCTTCACTTGCAAGAAGAAAGGGGAGAAATATGATCTCCAACCTCCCTTCCTGGCCTAAATTTCATTTAGTCATTGATTTTATGTTTGTGAATTGCTTTCTTCTGCCTGAGGAATGGTGTTAAAGAAATATCATGGTGCAGAGGTCACACTCTACCTACCTACCCACCTATCTACTTATCTCCCACTCCCAAAGCCTATAGGTATGGTAGTGGTAATCCAGTTACTGGTGGAGATCAATGTCCTGAGTCTGCATGAAAGGCAGAGGTGAGAGAAGAGACATGTTTGCTCTCTTAATTCTTTTCATCATTGTTGAGTCATTTCTGGTTTTGAAGGAGAAGATGGTTGATGCTAACCCTATTTCAGGTTGTGGAAGAAAGAAACCCTTCATGACAGTCTCCATCACATTCCCATTCCTAGCTTGCAATTCTAGAGATTTCAGAGAATTTCTTCTTGGATGAGAGTCAGTTCTTTCTTGCTAGACTTGAGTTAGCTTGTGCCCAATGGAAAAATTTACTCTGTATTATGCGGCATATGCTTTCTTTGATTTCCTTTTGTTTGTTTGTTTTATATATTTTTTGCTATTCAACTTGAATAAATGGGTTTCTTTGCTAATAGCCCTGTGTGTTCATTGTGGAACTGGTATTTGGTGGGAAGAGGACATAATGCTAGGCGTCTTTCTCCCTCCTTTAATGAATAACAAATAAAAATTGGCTTGAATCTAAAAACCATATCCTCTAGAAAAACAGTAATTTAAGGAAGCAGATAGATTAAAATTTGACTCTGTTACTCTTCTCTCTGGAGAAGGCAAAGTGGCCAATCTTCTGGTTCCAAACTCTTGGTTCTTCTCCCAGTAGGAGTTAAAATCTCCCTGGAGAAGGATGGGTGGATATTGGGACAAGGGGGAAGTGACTTGCCTGAGGTCTCTCACATTCCCCTCCAATCTTTAAATAATGCTTCAAAACAAATTCTGGAGCATCAGAGCCCACAGAAGGACAGGGTGAAACAATTTTCTACCCCCAAATAATTTAGAAGGTCAGCAATGAGGTAAGAGTAGAATACAGGTTGTGCCAGAGTAGAATGCATCCCTGAAAATTCACAATAGTTTGGGAGTGAGTGAATCATTTTGGATCTGTGAGCCCACAGATGGCAAGTGGGTCAGACAACTAATCAGAAGATTAAAGAGGTCTCTTTGCTGGCACTGGATGCAGGACCCACAGACCCCAATTGCAATCTTGAGTCACAGTCCCATGCTAGTACACTACAGGGAAGTACACACTACTAGCGAAGCAGGAATACTTCTCACAGTCTGAAAACATAAAAGAGTGCTTTTGGTCATGCACAGAACAGAGCATGGGCCAGAAGTTTGGTAAACACATGTTCTTGGATCATATCACCTTGGAAGAACTGAAAGCTTATAGATTTCCAGAACCAGCTGCACAAAAACTCTGAAGTTTGGGACATTGTCTCCTCCTTCCTGGCAGCAGAGCCCAACTTTAATATAAAATTAAAAGTCAAGAATTAGGTCGAAAAAATGAGGAAACAACAAAAAAAGATCCTGACCATAGAAAGTTATTATGGTGATAGGAATGATCAAAACACAAACTCAGAAGAGGAAAACAAAGTCAAAATGGGTACATCCAAAGTTTGGAAAACAAATGTGAATTGATTTCAGGTCCAAAAAGAATTCCTAGAAAAAGTTCAAAAAGGATTTTTAAAAATCAAATAAAAGAGATAAGAGAAAAATTGGGAAAAGACATTATAGTGATGCTAGAAAATAATAAAAATAGAATATACAACTTCATAAAGGAGGCACAAAAAGTACTGAAGAAAATAATATCTTAAGAAACAAAATAGATCAGATGGTAAAAGATACACACACACACACACACACACACACACACACACACACACTCCAATAAAGAGAAGAACACTTTAAAATGCAGAATTGGCCAAATGGAAAAAGATGTACAAAAATTCATTGCAGAAAAGACTCCTTAAAAGGTAAAATTGGCCAAATTTTACAAATTTTGTAAAAGGTACAAAAGCTCACTGAAGAAAATTAGTCTTAAAAATTAGAATTGAACAAGTGGAAGCTAATGACTCTATGAGACATCAAGAAACAATACAGCAAAGTTAAAAGAATAAAAAAATAAGAAATGTCTCATTATAAAAATAACTGATCTGAAAAATAGATCCAGAAGAGATAATTTAAAAATTATTGGACTATATAAAAAGCCATTTTTTTAAAGTGCCTGGACATCAAATTTCAAGATATTATCAAGAAAAACTTCCTTGATATTTTAGAACCAGAAAGTAAAATAGACTGTAATGTTTTTTCATTGGAAAAATAACCAATCTGAAAAATAGATCCAGGAGAGATAATTTAAAAATAATTGAACTACCTGAAAGCCATGATTTAAAGAAAGAAGATGGATTTCATTTCAAGGAATTATCAAGGAAAACTGAGAGAAAGAGAAAGGGGGGGTGAAATAGGGTAAATTATCTCACATAAAAGAAATGCAAAAGAGCTTTTGTAGTAGAGGGAATTATGGGAAGTCAAGGAGAAAGCATAACTCTTATTCTCCTTGCAAAGAAGAAATAACATACACACTTAGCTGGTTATAGAAATCTATCTCCTCTATAGGAAAATAGGAGAAGAAGGGAATAAGAGAAATGGAGTGCTATTAGGAGAAAAGAATTGTGGGAGGTGGTAGTCAAGGGCAAAACACTTTGGAGGAGGGACAAGTGAAAGTAGAGAAAGGATAAATAGGGGAAAATAGGAAGATAATAATAATTGTAATTGGGGCAGCTGGGTGGCGCAGTAGATAGAGCATCGGCCCTGAATTCAGGAGGACCTGAGTTCAAATCTGATCTCAGACACTTAACACTTCCTAGCTGTGTGACCCTGGGCAAGTCACTTAACCCCAATTGCTTCAGGGGAAAAAAAATGAAATGAGAAGAACCAGAAAAATATTGTACATAATAAAAGCAATATTGTATGATGATCGTCTGTGAATGACTTAGCTATTCCCAGCAATACAATCCCAAAAAGACTGATGATCTCCAGAGAAAAAACTGATGGAGTCTGAATACAGATAAAAGCATACTTTTAAAAACTTTATTTTTCTTATTTTTGTTTTTTGGTTTACGTGTTAACAAAATGATGTATATGGAAATGTTTTGCATGATTGCACATATACAATCAATATCAAATTGTTTGCCTTCTCAACAGAGGGGGGAGGGACAAAAAGAAGGATGGAAAGAATCTGGAACTCAAAATTAAAAAAAAAAACAAATCTTAAAAATGTTATACATTTAATTGGCAAAAAGATAAAGTATTGATTTTTTTAAATGAAGAGGCTAAAAATGCCTGTTTTGACTTCTTTCAACTTATACAATGATACCTTCATGTTACATGTGGAAGAACAATTCTCATTATATATGCATATATATTCATATCAGTTTCCATTCTCCTATAAGTATAGCAAAAAAACCAGATATTAATATGTAAGCATTCAACCATGTAAAAATTGTCTCAAATTATCTCAAAGAAATTGATCTAACCTTTAGAAAACTCACTAGAAAATTGACTATCCAATTATAGACAAAAAGAAAAGAAAAAAAATACTAGTTTTTCTCTAGTGGGTCTCCAAAATTGTGGGATAACCAAGAAGAGTCCTAGATTGAGAATACTTCCAATGAGTCCCTGAAAACATGTAAGGACTCCAAATACATCCTGGATGAAGTCCCTACAATACAACATATCCTTTTATATGCTTCCTCTAACTTTCACTCAAATTCACAGATTGGATCTTTAGAGTTACTTTGAGGCAAGAGGTGACATGAAAGAACTCTTTTCATGAAAGACCACTATCTTTAGTTTAACTTTTTTAGTCCTATCTGATCAAGCCTTTGCTAAACCCCAAACTTAGATTACTTCCACCATCTCTTGCCTTCACTTCTATTTACATGCTGCTAAATGGAACTGAAGAAATAAAGGAAGTTGTGGTGACTATATCCACTATACATATGTGTTACAGAATCTTAGCTTGGTCCTTCTACAACAAAGTAGTCCAATATATATTCTTAAGGGATTTGTTTTTCCACTCATGAAAGCGGCTACTTTGAAACTTTTCACACCTAAAGAAGGATAGTACCCTCTCCTCTAATGCTTTCAGTTGAAGACCCCAACTCAAGATTTCTAACTGAAAAAACTGAGGTCATTTGATAACTTCTTTTACTTTTTTCCTCTTCTTCTAACCTCATCTCATATCACCCAGATGTCTTCTCATATCATGTCCTGTTTTACACTTGTGTCCCATGAAGAGAGGGCACTTCATCCATCCAAGGAAAGCTGTTCTACATACAGACTTGATCCCATCTTTCCCATATTCTCTAGATTGTTCCCCTTTATCAATTCTACTCTCTACTCTTTCCAACTGGCTGCTTCCCTGACACCTGATGCTGATTCTCATCACTTCATTCCTAGAGTATTACAATAGCATTTTAATTGGAATCCCTACTTCAAGTCTTTCCTCATTCCCATTTGTTCTCTACTCAGCTACCAAAATGGTTTTCCTTGGCAAAATTCCCTTTCTCTAGTGAGTTCCAGTGGTTCTTCATTGCTTCTAGGATCAAAATTATCTGTTTATTTTAGACTCTTTTTTTTTTTTTTTCTTTTTGCTAAGGCAATTGGGGTTAAGTGACTTGCCCAGGGTCACACAGCTAGGAAGTGTTAAGTGTCTGAGGTCAGATTTGAACTCAGATCCTCCTGAATTCAGGGCTAGTGCTCTATCCCACTGTGCCCCTATTTTAGATTCTTTTACAAACTAATCCCTTCCTGCATTTTTTGTCTTGCATTTTGTTTCCTTTCACAGACTCTGAAATCTAGAATCAATTGTTCTTCCTCAAAATGTTCTGTCTCCCATTTTAGGGTCCTTTGCATTGACCTGCACTGCCGCCATGACTGGAACATGTTCTTTCTTTGCTCCTACCTACTGGTCTTCTTTACTTCATTCACAGCTCTCCTGAAATCCCACATTTTGTTGTAGGTACTGCTGGGCCCTCTGAGCTTACTTTCCACTTCCACTCTGCTCATCTTGTATATGCATCGTTATTTGAATGTCTGTCTTATTAGAATCTGGGATCCTTAAGATCAGGGACCCCATTTTTCCCTTTTTTTGTATTTCCCATATCTGGCACATTGTAAGTGCTTAATTAATATTCGTTGATTGAGGATTTAAAAGAACATTCTAGATTTGGCAATGTCTTGGAGCTATGATTTTATCATGGAATTGAATAAGCAAATAAATGCTGGTTCCTGGGATGGTGATTGATAGAATGCTGGCTATCAAAAGCGTTATTTTATTTTAAAGAATTACACTGCAAATTATATAAAGCAAGTTGAGAATTCTGCTTTAGGGAGAGACAAAGATGTTAGCTTACATCCTAGCTCCATACCAGGGTCTCATGCCTTTTCATGGCACAGAGGTGATGTGGAGTTTGTAGGACTATACCAGTAGAGCACTGGCCTGGTGAAGGATAACATGTTGATTGTCCAAAAACTAGATTAAATGATTGCAGAGACACTTACCACCAGAGGGTTGGTCATGAAATATTGGACATAGCTACCTAAAACAGGGATGACCACTAAGGTTTGGAAGAGGGTGATGTGCTTTGATGGAAGGAAAATTTAACCTAGTGAAACCATAGTTCTTCAGGATACCAAAGTGTTCAACCTCTATGGTTAAACTACTGTTAATGGCCTCAGATAAACCCCCATGATGTCAGACTACTAGGAATTCTTTTTTAATTTTTTTCAATTAATGTGTTTACTTTTCCCCCCTTTTTCTTGTTTTGTTTCCCTTCGTGTTTTTCCCTTTTGCTTTTTCTTTCCCAACATATAATAAAGAAATGTGTATAAAAAAGAATGTCATGTATAACCAGAAAAAAAACAATTAAAAAAAGTAAAAATAAAATATATTCATTTTTCTCTTCCCCCACACTCATGACATTCCTTGTGAAGGAAAAAAAGGCAAACAAAACTCCTGTAACAAATAATCATAGTAAAGCAGTTCCCTCATTGGCCCTGCCAAAAATGTAGGTCTTATTTTACATCATAAGTCCATCATCTCTTGATTCAGGCCAGATCTAATGATCTTGTGATGAAGAGAACCATCTACACCCAGAGAGAGAATTGTGGGGACTGAGTATGGATCACAACATAGTGTTTTCACACTTTTTGTTATTATTTGCTTGCATTTTATTTTCTTTCTCATTTTTTCCCTTTTTATTTGATTTTTCTAGTGTAGCAAGATAATTGTATAAATATGCATATATATTGGATTTAACATATATTTTACCATGTTTAACATATATTGGATTACTTGCCATCTAGGGGCAGGGTTGGGGGGGGAAGGAGAGGGAAAATTGGAGCACAAGGTTTTGCAAGGGTCAATGTTGAAAAATTATCCATACATGAGTTTTGAAAATAAAAAGCTATAATAAAAAATTAAGTCCATCATCTCTTCCAGGATGTTGGAGGCATGGTTCACAATGGGAAAAGCTGCTAGGACTCTGAGCAAATTCCTCTAGCTGAAAATATTTCTTCCCTCCTCTAATTTTCAGAGAACATTTTATCTGCACTTCTATTTGCCCCCATCATACCATACCTTGTATTTATCTAACTTGTATTATGCTTATTTGTATATACCCAGTATCTAAAATCTAAACCTCTTGGAGGCAAGGATTGTGCCATTTAAAAAATTGGGGTGATACTTGGCACAATGTCTTGTACATAGGAGGAACTTAGTAAATAATTTGTAGAGTTAAATTTAATTGAAATGTTTCCCTACTCTATCAACAAGTCAGAGATAGTGCAAGCTCCTGGGTCCATACTTATAAATTCACTCAGAAAGTTTTATCTACACCAGCCATTGGCTCCTTAAGAACTAGGCTTACATTTGCCCCTGGAAGTTTTGGTTTTGTCAGTATTGTGTTCCAAGATAATCCCTTCCAATTAATCATGATTGATGACAGGAGACACTAAGAAGGACGTGAATGAACAGAGGAGAAACATTAATTAAATACTTGTGCCAAGCTCTGGAGCTACAAATAAAGACAATTCCTGCTCTCACTTATACAACACAGAGAGTAACCGTATTTCCATTTGGAGTAGGTGGAATTGATCTTTCCGGGTAAAAGGTATTGAAAAATTGCTTATTTCCCTACATCTACTGAACTTTTTAATCAGGAAGAAACACATAAGCACATTTTCATCAGAGGTTGAGGAATGGTGGTAAGAAAATATGTATGTTTGAGAAGGGAATGCCCGATCAGGGGGAATGTGAATTGCTCTTATCTGTATTCTTATTGTCATTTGTAGAATATTTATGCTTTTTTTTTTTTTTTAAAGGCCTTGAGAAAACTGAGGAAATTTCCAACTTCTCAGGCTTAAGAATTCCATGTTTGGAACAAGTCTTGAGAAGTTAATTTCATCTTCCCCTCCCTTTTTTCCCCCTCTGCCACTCAGGTAGGATCTCTTTGAAATCCCATTCTGAAATCTTGTCCTCCCCATTAGGAAAACCTGTTCAGGTCCAGTTAAAGGAAGGATATTTCTGGATTTCAAAGGCAAGCCACAAGTGGATGATGCTATTTGCTGATGATCTAGGGCTGCTCGCATTTGGCATTGGAGAAATTCAGGGAGGTGGCTCAAGATAAGAAGGATAGGAAGCTGAAACTGAAATAGAGCATTTTTCCAAAAGAAAAGAGAAACTGGGTAACTAGGTGGAGTCCTGCTGAGGTTATTGATGAGTATAGGCTTTGCCAGGGACTGGTACTTAGGTTGAATGGAGGAAAAAATGGAGCAGGTGCTCAATGCCGCTGGCAGAATCAGTGCTAAGCTTTGACCAAGTTGGGAGGAGAGGTTCCAGAAATATAGTCCAGCTACATGGACTATATTCAAGGCACGGCTCCTGGGATAGGTCATATTCCACTGCCCTGTGGCTCAGCTCTCTAAGTACTTTTGTGTCTTCCTTGTCTGGACCATTCCCTTACTGGAAAAAAAAATCATTGGACCTTAAAAGGCAGGTTTCCCAGGGTATGGTAGATAAAAACCAAACCTTTTCTGCCTAGACTTAGTCCTCTGGAGAAGCTGCCCTGCCTGTTCATCCCCAGCCCAAGGGAGTTGGTAAAGTGAGTGATATGTTTATGGGGCCACATTTAGCAGGCAACCAAGGAGACCTGGGCATCTCTGCTATGTGACACCCACATACCCAGATGCTAGTGTCCATCAAGATTCCTCCTCGTGCCCCTGCACTATTCCTCCCGAGAGTCTGTTTTCCTGTAAAATTCCTGACCCTTAAATGTTTTCAATAGAATCAGATAAGGCAGCCATTTCTTGAAGGTTGGAGTGGAGATGAGAGGATAATGTTTGACTTTTAATTCCGAAAGTGGTGCTTTAAGAAAGCCTGGGTGTTCTATATTGACATCTTATATGGGTCTAAAGTTCTGTCTCTAGAACTTATTCCCAAACCGATGATCAATTTGTGAAACTAGATGTTGATCTTGTGCAGTCTCGGGAATGAAGATGCACCTAAAGCCACATTGGGTGTTTTGGAGGTAAATGGCAGAAGGCAGAATCTTTGAATCTTAGAAGTAGAAGGGACCTTTAGAGGTCATTTAGTACCACCCCTCATTTCGCAGTGGAGACAACTGAGACCCAGAGGGATTTAGCGATTTGTTCAAAGTTATTCAGGTGCTAGGTAAGCAGGAGTGGGGTTTGAATCCAGGTATTCAGATTTCAAATCCAGTCATATTTCTTGCCTCCCATCCTTCTGGAGTTATATCATGCAGTTCTTTGGTCATTTAACCTCTGCCTCAGTTCCTCCAATTGTAAAGTGGCACTAATAATAGCATCAAGCCTCCTCCTCACCCTTCCACCCCAGGAATGTTATGAGGATTAAATGAGATATTTGTAAAACACAACACCGTGCCTGACACATACTAGGTTCTTAATAAATACTTATTTCCTTAATTTGTGATTTTTGGTAGTAGGACATATACTTGAGTGTTATAAATTTAAAAACTAACAACTTGTTGAGTTTAAAACCCACGGTATCTTTAATTTCTTTTAGCTCTCATCTTCTATTGTTTTGTGATTCTAAAGGAAGAGTTCTTAACCTGGGATCCATGAACTTTTTTAAAAAAATATTTTGCTATCTTTTGTTTTTTGACCAATTTCCTTAATTAGTTTTAATGCAAAAAAAATTAAATAAAACATTAGCAAAGGTATTGCAGTAATATATCACAAGGATCATACTTTATGATAATGTGGAATTTATATAAAATTTTGCTATCTTTTAATATAATTGGTATCTTTTGTAATATATGTATTTTATTTTATGAATTTAATAAACCTTCCAAGAAAGGGGCTATAGATTACCAAAAGAGATTTATGACACAAAGAAAAACTAAGAACCCCTGGTTGAAGATCTAGCATAGTGTTTCAGATGCAAAGCCTCTGAGAAGCATGGAAAATCCTTGTTCTTTGCTCTTTTGGCTAGTCCTTTATCCTGCCTATCTCTCCTTTTCTTCTGGGCTAATAACCTCTGCCTTAGGAAGGCAAAAATAACTAAAGACAAATGTATTATATGTACTCCCTAAACATGGACGGCAACACCATCATCACAAACAGTGGCAATTCAAGATCTTGGAGACTGGAATAGAGAAGCGGTTGTCTAGAGGGCTGGGAAGCCCAGACACATTGACACATCACCTGTTCTTTTCCGCATGCAACTTTTTGGAGAGACAGAGTTGGAGGTGGGAAAGAAAACAAGGAAACAGGCACATTACCCCCCGGCAGGTTGATGGGTCCGCAACTCTTGTCATTGGTGTTGCTCATGTAGATCCGTTTGGTGCAGAGCCTCCAGAGACCGAAGTGGGCTACCTCGCAGGTGGCATTGTAGTGCTCCACCTTGGGGCTCAGAACTGCCCAGTAATCTGTCACCACTGCGGCCATCAACAAGCAGACGCCCACCAGGATGAAGCAGAGAATCAACCGGACTTTCAATGCCTTGACCTCAGTCATGATCACCAAAAATGGGGTCCAGCAAGCTGAAAATTCAGGGGAGCTCTTTCCCTCCTGTTCAAATGGCTTAGAGCTGGCTGAGAGGGTGGCAGCTGGCCCGGGCCAGGGTGTGGGGTGTAGGACTGGTGCCTTACTGAGTCTAAGCACTTTGAAATGTCAGTCTCAAGGAGCAAAAGCAGACCAGCCGGGAGGCTGGAGCATTTAGGCAACTGGGAGGCAAGCACAGCTGCTAAGTCCTGTCAGGGGCAGTGAGAAAGGCTTCTATTAATGCACCCATCGAGTAAATTCAGGGTAGGCTGCTGCTCAGGTTACAGCATCGTGCTTCCCAAGTTGGATCTGGAAGTCCCCGTGGCTCCCTGAGGGGAGAAAGCAGTGACTGAGCAGTGAACCCCACCCCTTCTCACCAGGCAGCCTCAAGGCACAGTCATTACCGAATAGCTGAGTGGGGTGGGGAAGGAAAGTCTTCTCAAATATTGTGTGTGAGTTAGGGAGGGATGTCAGATGGTTACTTGAGAGTCTGACTGCTAAGAAGTGGGGGAGGAAGATGATATTTGACTGAGGATGGTGGATTAAACAACTTACCCAGATGGAGCGAGGGAAGAGATGGTCTTTTTGGATTCTAAGCGTGTCTCATTGCTCTGTCCCTCTGTCACTGGGGTGAGAGGTGGTGCAGAGACATGAGAAAGAGTCACCTCATCCTGCAGAAGTGTGGAAGCAAGACAGCTTCAGAATTCTGCCTGAAGTTGTCGGGGTCTTTGGAACGAGCCAAAAGCTAGCACGCTCCTGCTTTATGGCGCATTTGGGGCCAAAATGAGGCACTTGTAACACTGAACTGCTAACAAAACCTAATCACGGTAAGGATATGCACCAGGAAAGCAGTAGCATTTAACTTTTATAGACCCGCCTTTTCTATATGGAAACCCGTCTGGTTGGCAGGGGACAGTTTGGCATTTCCCATGGTCTTCAGACATTCATCAACTCCAAGAACTTGTGCCTTTAGATGAAACTACATCAAAGCGGGCGCCAATAAGGTCCACAGGACAGCTTTGTTGCCTTTTAGGGAAAATTGGTCTCTGTTTCAGGAAAAAGAGGAAGCTCAAGTTGTCACTCCTTCTCTCTTCTTCCCTCTCATCTTCTCCACCCCCCCCATCCTCTACTTTCTCCTCTTCTCTCCCCCTCTCTCTATCTCTTCCTTTTCCTTCTCCTTCCTTGTCCCTCCTCCTCCTCCTCCTCCTCCTCCTCCTCGTCCTCCTCGTCCTCCTCCTCCTCCTCCTCTTCCTCCTCTTCCTTCTCCTCTTCCTCCTCCTCCTCTTCCTCTTCCTCCTCTTAGCACTTTACAACTACAATTCATTTGAATGTCACAACAATCCTGACAGGTGAGTGCTATTATTTGTACCCATTTCGCAGAGATGGGGGAGCTCTGGTAGACAGAGGTGCACAGCTAGAAGGTGTTAGTGGATAAATTTGAATCCAGGACTTCCTCATTGAGTTCATGGTATATTAACTGCACTACCTAGCTGTAGAGCTGTAATGGGAATTTTGCACTTGGGACAAAGTGAGCAGGTACAGGGGACGGGGGAGAAGTGCATCCTGGGGTATTCAACATTTCTACATTGCTACAGGACTGACCACTGAGTGCAAGGAGACAGAGCAGGGTGGGCTGGCAAGGACACCATCTCAGTGGGCAAAGCCAGGTTGGGAGAAGCTCACAGTACTTTCAGTACCATCTAAAATGTTACATCCTTGGAAAAGCCCTGATCACCCCAAACTAGTTACTGCCCTAACCTCAACGAGCTTACACTCTAATAGGATAAATAATGCTTAAAGTTCTAACAGAGTTGGAAAGGGGTTTGGCGGTGTCATGGTAGCCAGATAAGGCAAAGACTCAGGAACTGGAATTCAGGGTCTTAGGTACAGAGTCCAAGTTCTGGCAGGAGGACAAAAAGGGCTAGAGTGCAGATGGCATGGTTTGGAAACAGCTAAATAGATGCTGCTACTGGGATAATAATATTTCAGGTGTATCTGATTCCAGGCCCAGCACTCTACCCTCTGTACTATGTAGGTATCCCATTGTTATTATTAGCACTGCTATCCTTCTCTGATACTGGGAACCACTTTCTCTACACCAAATTCTAATCGATGCAGATTTTTACTTTTGAGTTTGTGTTCAATCTGAATTTTTCTCTGAAGCATTGCTTGTATGTCTTTGAGAGTCATTCTCTTATTCATTCATATTTTGAGCATCTTTGTCATCATAACAGCTCATTATAATGAGGCTCTTTTTTTGCTAACCCATTCTTCCAGCTTACTTTCTGACTTCAGATTTCATGTTGGGACGGGACTCTGTCACACTTCTGGAGGGAAAGTCTGAGCTGGTCCCGCTGCTGCTTTCTGGGAGCACTGAGTCATTCCAGAATTTCAGGGCCAGGATGGGACTACAAGATTTTTAGTGTTCACAAAGTGATCTGATTTTGGACAAAAATCTGGTTACTGTCCCACCTTGATCTGAGATCTGTAAGTTCTTGACCTGGGTTTTGCTCTAAGAAAGAGTAGACTCCTGTTGTGATTATACTCTTGTCAGCTAGCTGGAAAGCTCTGTTGGTTCAGAATGGCAGAATCGTGGGCTCCCCTTTGGATTATGCATGTTCCATCATTCATCTGCTTTGTTGCTGTTGTTCAGTTGTGTCCAGTTGTGATCTCATTTGGAGTTTTTTGGGTAAATATTCCAGAATGGTTTGACATTCCCCCCTTTAGCTCATTTTACAGATGAGGAAACTGAGGCAAACAGGTTTAAGAGACTTGTTCAAGGTCACACACCTGGTGTCAGAAATCAGATTTTAACACATGAAGATAGGTCTTCCTGACACACACTTTATTCACTGTGTCACCTAGCTGCTCAAAACAATAAATACAAATTAAAAAGCAGTTTAAAAAATGAGAATGATTGAAGGTAGGGAATTGGTTAAAATATATGTCCGTGTGCAGTTTTATCTATTACACAATGAAGGCCTAGATAAATTTATGTTGCTTGCTTGTCTACAGTGTCAATTCTTGGAAATCTTGGTGCATTTCATCTTTAGGCTAGTCAACCAAAACAGCCTCACCATTCAGGCAGTCTTCAAGAAGAGCCTCCTTTTAGGGTTCTGTGCTGATAGAACAGAAAAATTAGTGAATCATTACTGTATCTCATTAACCTACCCTCTATAGCAATAATTATAATAGATGGTTATAAAGCTAATATATTGTTCTTTCCATTCTTCCCAGCAGAAGATTCTATTCTTTAAATAATCAGGAGACAGAAGTGAAAAAAAATAGCTAATTTGTCTGTTAATTCTGATGTCTTCTTAGGAGTTGAACCTAAGTAGCCACCAATGAAGGCACAAAAGACTGGAAAATAGAAATGAGGAAAAGAAGCTGACTATGGTTTTCAGGATGCAACCAATTCCATGTTTCTTTAGCTTGTTGCCACAGTCCTTCCATAAGGAATTAAGTCCCAAAATATAATGACTTGACTCTAATAACCACTTGATATTGAATAACTGTGCAGTTCCTAAAAGTGTGACTGTGCATGTGTTGAAGAATCAACAGTTATTAGCCATCAGTTCATCTGCATCCAACGCAATAGGTTAATGAGTCATAAGAACATCTATTTTTATTCTAGATTTCATTCATACTTAGTAATATGTTCCAAAGTCTAGTTTGGACAAGTTCCATGGTGTGAGTTTAAAAAGCCAACAATACTCTTTGGTTTAGAATATGCTTTGGTATGCTTTGACCTAACGCATGACTAATTAGAATAGTTTTAATTTCTCTAGGCCATTCTGATGTTAGATACCCTCATTCAATTTGGCCAAGACCTGTGAGCATTGACCTCTCCCCCATTTATTCCCACCTTATAATCTTATAGAGCAGCTGACTATTATTCTTGGGAGAGCCACTGAGTGGTCTTTCTTGTATAGCACAGTTCATGGCTTCTTAAACTTTTTCCACTTGCAACCTCTTTTTACCTAAGAACTTTTTAAGTTTATCTGGGTATGTAGACAAACAAAATAAATATACAAATTAAAATTTGCTCATAATAAATCATATTTTTGCCATACTCTCACATTCAGTTACAAGACTCCATATGGGGGTACAACCCACAGTTTAAGAAATTATAGTATAGTGGCAGTATTGGGGATACATCCTGGAGTGTTTCACTATGTAATTTTCTTCAGAGAGACACCAAACTGGGTAATGGTTCTAAGTGTGCTGATCAAGTTCACATAGGTGAGCTGTTTCCAAAGGGCGAAAGTTGGAGTTTCAGTGTTTTAGGATGGAATTTATGGAGTATTCTGTCAACATAGCCAAAATCCTAATGTAATCAGTTCTATGACGGTACTCAGGGAATGCCATCTATGTTGATATCTATAAATGGACTATTAGGATTATTATTGCATATGATAGTGGGGTTAAGGATGATCAATAATTTCCCTTTCTTTTCCTTGAAAATCAATTACTAACTCTCTCACTGGTAAATTGCTTTGTCTCATGCTTACATTATTGTGATTTGCAGGTCATTCTGTTAATATGCTATTGAGACATTCCACCACTATCAGGGTACCTTTTGAAATGGTCCTTCTGGTGATCTTTAAAAACATTCATTAGGAATGAGGGGCATCCTTCCTCTATTTCAACAATGTCCCAAGAAGAAAATCAGGAGAGTGGAAATTACCTGGTAAAGAGAGAAGTAAATGGGAAAATTTTACCCTTAAATCATTATAATAGCAATGTTTTTCTATTTCACTGCTATAACTTTTCTCTATCTATGGTGATTTTTGAAGTATCTGTGTTTAAAAGCATAGTTTTTGGTATTTAGGTTCATATACTGCATGGATGGGAGAAGCCGTGTAGGTCTGGTTAGTCCTATGTAAAGATTGGTTTTATTATTGGGCAGTTGTTGAAGTTAGAGATTCCTTACCTTAGTACCAGGTCCTCTGTGGGAGTAAGACTCCTCATATACCCCTTTAGGAGCTCCTTCATCTTTTCAATAAAACCTGTTGATTAGGGATGATAGTGTTTATCTAGAATTCATTTAATACCAGATTCTGTCACCCATTGCTAGACCTCTTGACTTCTAAAGTGGGAACCCATGTCTGGCTATATCTCAAGCAGAAAACTGTAATAAATAGCTCATTTTATTAAACATTGCTTTGTGGTTAGCTTGAGCTATTGAATGGGAGTCTAGTATTCCCAAGGAGTGTCAAATAGTTGAAATATATTACCTATAGGATTTCATGGAGGAAGGAAAAGGAGGGAGTTCCCTACATAATCAATATGCCAGACTTGAGTGTGACTTTCCCTGAATGTGATTTTCTCCTGAGGTCTTTTTACTGATGGTCACAGTTTTAAATATGCAGTTGTGGTATGCCATATCCTTTAGTTGCTTCCTGTTGTAACAGATAGTATGCATTGGTATGCTCAAGCATAAGAACATTCTATCCACAGGTTTTCACTCTGCTAATGTACCCAGTGGGCCTATCTGGGAAGTGAGTTATTGCTATCATTTTAGCCAATTCATCTGCTTACTTGGGAGCCACATTGACAACATCCCCTCTAGGGGTATTTATTTTGAACTTATGTCTACTTAATTGGCTTTAGCTCACAGTTCTTGCCACATTTGAGCACTGCTTAATAAATATTTGGAATTGATATTCTACTGATATTCTTTCAATAAGCAGCTCCTCAGGGTTAGGAAACTCCCCTTATAAAATGCCTCCTAATTAATGGAGTTATTATTGAATTATTACCTTGGTTCCACATTGGGCTTCTAGTACTTGAAGTCAGAAAACTGAGAAGATTTGATTTTCTCTATAAGTGAAAGATAGTCTCATTTGTTGAACTACATGCTAAGGTTATTTTTATAGAACCATCTTTAAAACACATTTATTTCTCTGTTGATTACATAGGGTTTAGAAAAAGGCATTTGTAGAATAGGAATAACCAGGCATGGGGTTTCCAATATGATTTTCCTATCAATTTGCTGGTGTAATTTAGACACACTTATTATATATATTTTAGTTCTTCCTTGCAAGTACAACTTTCTCTTAAACAGCGTGGTTTGTAGGCCACCTATAATTTCTAACTCATCCTCTGATAGACAATTGGGTTCATAATATGTTTGGTGGATCTATCACTTAATACATAATCATAATGTTACATAAATTATTTTCAAGAATAGGGGAAACAGCAACTTACCAAATTTATTCCATGAAACAAATATATTCATTATATGTAAACCAAGGTGGGATAAAGCAGAGAAAGAAAACTATAGGTTACTTCTCTAATGAATATTGATACAAAAACATTGAATTAAATATTAGCATGAAGTTTACATAAACATATTAAAAATTATATATCATGATTAGATTGGCTTTATACCAGAAAACCAAAGTTGATTAAATATTAACAAAGCTCTAAACAGAACATTTTATATTGTTAACAAAAAATCATATAATTATATTGATAGATTCACAAATGATAAATGTTGGAGGAGCTGTGGCAAAAAAATAAATAAATAAATAAAACCCAACATCACTAGTAGAGCTATAAATTGCTCAAGCCATTCTGGAAACCAATTTGTGTCCCTAAAAAGGTATTAAATTGTGTATACCCTTTTATTCAGAAATACTACTAATATACTCCAGAGATCAAATTAATCAGAAAAGGGCCCATAAATATATAGCAGTTCTTTTTGTAGTATTAATAAACTGGAAACTAAGAGAGTAGCTACCTATTAGATAATATCTAAGCAAACTATAATATATGATTGAAAAGGAAGAAATAAATTTTTTTTGACATGACCAATGTGGACATTTGTATTGTTTGACTATGTATGTTTGTCATGAAGGCTTTATTTTTCTATTCCTCTTACTGGTCAATTAGGGGAAGTAGATGGAGAAAAAGAAAAATATTTGTTAATAGAAAAATAATTAAATTAAATTTGGAAAAAGTCACGTGATCACATCAATAGAATCATAAGTTTTTTTGACATTAAACATCATTATGCTAACATTTTAAAAAATGGAATTAAATAGACCTTTTTTTAATGTGGTAAATAATACTCATTATTGATCAATAGATCAATTGGATCTATATCCAAGCACTAATGTGAGAATTCTCTAGTAGAGAATTGTTAATGGCCTTTCTAATTAGCAAGGATAAAGCAAGGATGTACTTTACTTCCCATTATTAATTTGATATAGTTTTAGAAATATTAGCTATTGCAATAACTAAAGAAAAAAATTGAGGGACTAAGAAGAGGCAAACATGAAACAAAATTATCACTTCTGCAGATGAAAAGTGAATGAGATTAATAAATAATTTTAGTTAAGTAATAGGATATAAAATAAATGCACAAAAAAAAATCATCAGCCAAAATATTGGAAATTGAGGGGATGTCCATAAATTGAGGAATGATTGCACAAACTGTGGTATTTGAATGTAATAGAATAATATTGCAATAAGAAATGATCAGGCAGATTTCAGAAAAGCCTGGAAAGACTAATTTGAACTGATGGAAACAAAATGAGCAGAAACAGGAGGCATTACATACAGTAATGGCAACATTGTATGATGATCAACCTTGAATGACTTAGCTATTTGCAGCAATACAATGAACTAAGACAATTAGTTAAAAAAAAAAAAAAAAAAAAAAACTCATGGTGGAAAATGCTATCCACATCCAGAGAAAGAACTCACAGGGACTGAATGTAAATGGAATCATACTATTTTACCTTTTGGGGGGATGGTTTTTCCCTTTTGGACTATTTCTTCCTTGATAACTATAACTAAAATAGAAATATATTTTACATGATTTTACATATGTAACATATCAAATTGCTTATCATTTTAGGGAGAAGGAAGATGAAGGAGGGAAGGAGAAAAATTGGGAACTGAAAATTTTGTACAAATGAATGTTAAAAATTGTCTTTACATATAATTGAAAAAATACTAATGAAAATCATCAGCCAATATCTATGTTACTTAAAACTCAACAGAGAAAGGAAAAGAAATTCCATTCAAAATAACTAAAGAAAAACTTCTCTGTCATGTGTCCAACAAAATGGAAGACTAGACATTCTTTCAAGTCTTTGCTAACTCTCGAAAATTGCTATAGCACACATTGTGTGTGGGGCAGAAGAGAGTAGGACAATGTTCACCCTGAGAAGTAAAGAACAGGGAGCACCAACACACCTGCTTATGAGATTGTGCCAGATCTGAAGGAAAGGGACTGACATCTAATCTTGTTTTCCCAAAAGACTCTTAGGATAGGGGCTGAGACAAATTAAAGGTGAATTCCCTAACCTTGGAGAAGGCTGAGATAGCTCTGAACTTCAGCCCTCAAGGTATGTCATCAAAGAGGAAAGAGTCTGTGATAGGGGAAAACAAGGGGAAAAATACTAAACTCACCAAACATCTTAGAAGGAAAAAAAAGGAGTTAACCTAGAACACAAGCAGATAAATAAACAAGGAAGCTATTAAAACAGGAGAAAATTAGCTACTAATGTATCTAAGTGATTTTTCTAAACAAATATTTGAAAGTCAAATAAAACGGAACTCACACCAGATGACATAGAGGATTCTGTGGATTCTCAAAAGAACATGAAACCATAGCAGGATGTTGCTTCCCTAATGACAAAGAATTGAAAAGAGTAAACGAGAAATCAGTAAATATAAAGATCATGAATGAAAGAATAAAAGTTTAGAAGAGAACAAGTTAAAAATCAATTTTTTTAGAAAAAAAGAGAAAATTAAAAAAAAATAATAACCAACCCTAACATAAGTCAATGAGGAGGAGAGAAGGGATGGATTTTAATTAACTGAGAGAAAAAAAGAGGGGAAAATTAGACAACTAAATAAAAAGAAGAAAAAAGTAATCAATAAGGAAAATTCTAAAACTGGGAAAAAGAATGAAAAATGACCCCATTGAAAGTGTAGAGGGACAGCTAGGTGTCGAAGTGTATAGAGCACCAGCCCTGAAGTCAGGAGGACCTGAGTTCAAATTTGACCTCAGACACTTAACCACTTCCTAGCTGTGTGACCTGGGCAAGTCACTTAACCCCAATTGCCTCAGCCAAAAAAAAAAAAAAAAAAAAGAAAAAAGAAAAGAAAAAGAAAGAAAAAAAGTGTAGAAAAGAGAGCATGATGGAGAGTATGTGGTAAGTGGGTTGCCTTAAGGTAGATCAAGCAAAAAAATAAATGAAGTGACAAATAAATTAATTAAAAAGGGGAAGAAAAAAAACATTATCATGAACAAAAATATACATAAAATGCTGGGAGTCCACCTATCAAGACACAGCAGAAGTTATGTGAATTAAACTATAAAACAATCTTTAGAGAAATAAAGACAAGTATTTATAGAAATACTCATTGGTAATTATAGTTATGCCATGCCAACACAAGGAAAGTGACAATGCTTACCTCTCACAGGTTTAATTTAATTTACAGATTCATGCTATACCATTCAAACTGCCAGGGGCTATTTTATGGGACTGCAAAACAATAATAACAAAATTCGCCTGGAAGAATAAAAGATTGGGAATCTTAAGTGAAATAATAAAACAAACTGAGATGAAAGGGGGCCTAGCAGTACTAGATCCCACAGTATGCTTTAAAGTAGTAATCATCAAAACAGTTTGGTGACAGTTCAAAAAAGAGAAAAGCTTATCACTAAAATAAATGAAATTTTAGAAAGAAAAGTTAATTTCAATAAAAGTCTCCTAAGATATATATATATATATATATATATATATATATATATGAACAAATATATAAGAACATTCATTTCTCAATAAAGTCAAATTAAATGAAAAGGAAGTTCTCAAGAGAAGAGAAACAAGCTATCAACATTCACATAAAAAATTCTCCAAATCATGAGTAATAAGAAAAATATAACTTAAAGCAACTCTGATGTTTTACCTCCTTTCAAAAAGGAAAATGATTATAATTATAGAATCTGGGAGAAGACAGATACACTAATGCATTCTTTGTGGAGTTGTAAAGTGGCTTGATCATTCTGAAAAGCTATTTGGAACTATGCTTTCTCCCTCCCTCCAAATTACTAAACTGCATGGCCTCTGACCCAATGATATGACTAGTAGGTTTAAATGCCAAAGAAATAAAAGGCAGAAGGAAAAGAGCAACATGGTGTGTACAAAAAGACCAATGGCCTTTTTTTTTTTTTTTTTTTTTTTTTTTTTTTTTTTTTTTTTTTGCTAGCAGATAACTAGAAATAGATTTTGCCCATCAATTAAGGAAATAATTGAATAAATTATAGTATATGAATTAATGGAATATCGTTGTGCTGCAAGAAATAATGGGAAAAAAACCCCAAACTCAAAGCCCCTTGAATCAAATATACTTAAGCAAAAGAACTTTCCACATTGTCCATGATAAAAAAGAATGTCTTATTCCTCTTGATTCCATCAGTAAGTCATTTGTATACTTCCTCATCAGCCTTCTGGAATTGCGGTTGGTCATTACATTGACCAAAGTTGAATCTTTCAGAGTTGTTTTTCTTTAAAATGTTGTTATTATATAAATCGTTCTCCTGGTTATGAGCACTTTACTCTGCCTCAGTTCTGCCCTTCAGACTCGGGGGATGCCAGAAGACCAGGTGGTGAGCCACCACACCCTGCCCCGTTGAACAGAAGTGTTTCCATATGGAGACTGGGAAAGGGAAGGGATTACATTTATAGAAACTAAGTGTTACCTTCTCCTTGTTGCATATCCTTGCTATATTAGGGCTAAGTAAACCTCCTTTTGTTAACTGTTCAATGACCTCATGCTTCATTTCATCAAACCTGAATTAATTGGTCTGTTTTAGTATTGGAATAATCAGTAATTGAGCTGAGATGAGAGGAGCCTTGTAACTCGCATCATGGTTGAGTTGGGAGGAGGGTGCTGAAGATACATAGGAGAGGTGATTAGATAATTAAATGTGGCGTGATCTCACCTTTCTGGTTGTGTAAGGGAAGTCTTTTCAATAGAACAAGGAACAGCCTTCCTCAGGTGGAATGACTAGTTGTGGGTGATGGAAGAATCTGTCAAGAAAGCACCAAGTCCAGTATTTTCTTGGTTGTTGATCATCCTGCAGAAGTTATACTGCCAACATAAGAAGACTGAAAGTGAACTGGCCCCTTTCACATTTAGCAACTTCAGGCAGAGGTTTTAGTTCTTAATAATTGTATAATGAAAGCATAGGGGAAAGTAATGGAACTGGGGCCACCCAAGTGAAAGGAACTCTTCTGCTGGGAATGTCATAGCTAGGAAACCACAGAAAGGTCTTAAATACAGAGATTCCAGTGCATCACATTAATGTTGGAGCCATGAGACAAGAGAATGTGAATGGAAATGAGAAGACTTAGGAACTTCCACTAGTGGCTAAAAAAAAATAAGGCTCCAAATTTATTTTACTATTGTTTTATGAAGAAGGGTGATTTCCTTCACTGAGGGAATAGAAGGTGGGTCCTTGTGAGCAAGGTATCGGGCAGATTTCTTGAGATGTTCAAACAGAAACCTGGAGAATTACTGAAACAGTGGCTAATGAGACTATGATCTAATGGAAGAAATGTTGAGGTTCTATAGCCGAGTTTCATAGGCTTAGGGAGCTTTTTGAGGATTTTTTGCTGTAGTCAACTAAATCAATTACAGTCTCCAGATAAGAACTCCTTTTGTCTCTTTTTAGGTGACTGAGATGAGGAATTATTTTCACCTGCACCAATAAATATGAATTCCCATTGCAACCAGGTGTGTGATAGGGATGTGCAAAGAAGAAAGTGAGGTTCCTAAAGGAAAAAAGTTTGTTAGTTTGAATATATGTGGTCCTGACCCATCATCTGCCACACACTATGATCAGCCTGGCTTGAGGTCACTTAGGCTCCAGTTTCTGGGTAGAGTTTCACCAAAAAGGCTTCAGACTTTAGCAAGGGAGTTCTGTTACTATCTAGGTGTAAGGTGATGAACTGGTGAACATTGAACAAATTGTCCAGGTAGCTATGGCTTAGGTAAGTATTGCTGGCTGTGTGAATGGGTGTCTTGGGAATGAGAATGGGTAGAAGAATCACAGAATCCAAGCTCCTGCTAAATGGCTATTTATTTGATGATGATTCCTTCTTCTGGAGGGAACTTAGGGTGTGACTCTTGAAACAAGGAGTTGATAAGAAAGCAATTGATAGCCAGTTTAGGAAGATGCTAATAAAATTGTACAAGGAAATTCAGCACAAGGGCACCTGGGACTCTTCAGTTCTATGCAAAGGCATCTTCTAGAGCCCCTGTCTTATTTGGAGCTTTCTGGGGAAGCTACAGAGCACAGACTTTTGGAGGGAAGATGCATGAGTGGGCCATTTTTGCAAATTCTGTTCAGATTATTTTGGGAAGAGCCAAATGGAAATCCTTGGAGTTGTCCAAACCATCCAATAGAGTTAATATCCAGCAATATTAAGTCCCCAGGGAAGGGAAAAAATGTATCTTTTCTACTGATAGAGATAAAGTGTATTTGTTATACCAGCTCCCCTCACAACAACACTGTATTGCTGATCAGGAAGTTAAATGGCCCCTGGCAGCTTACAATGAACTTCAGGATTCATCATTTCCATCATGACAGCTATTTCTGACCTTGTCATTATCATACACCACATAGCCCAGGCCCGGAGTGAATTGTCTGAGTTTATGTGACCTCACCAATGTTTTTTTTTTCTTTATTCCTGAGGCTGAGACAAATAAAAAGCAGTTCATTTTCACCTAGAAAGGAATCCAGCTTATTTCCAATATCCTTCCACAGTTCTATGTGAATTATTCTTCATTCTACCATATTATGATGAAAAGTGAATTGAAAGAGGCCTTTCTCCTGAAGGCACTGGTGTACAACAATGGTGTCAAACTCAAATAGAAACTGGGACCACTAACCCCACATATATGGATACATTGACTCAGAAAGTCACATATTAGCATTATCCATATTTTATTGCATTTTTATTTATTTTGTTAAATACAACCCAATTACATTCTCATCTGGCTCTTGTGGCATTTGGGAGTGTTATGGTTTTAAGCTGTGTGTTTGAAATCATTATGTTGTTGACTAGGCCAGATCCTGAGGGCAGAGTAGCAGAAGCCTTAGATCAGATGGGCCCATTTAAGTATTAAGGAGTAGAAAATCAATCCTAAGAAAATTCAGGATATAGCTACTCAATCAAGTTTTGGGGAATACAGTGGGTGGGGAAAACCTAGAGGATTCTAGGCATATTCTGGAATAAACTATTAATATTCCCTTTCCTATAATATAACAAGAAAACCCATTGATTTAATGTGCTCTTCAGATATTAGGGTACTCATCTCACTCCTGCCCAACTCTTGGACCCTAATGGCCCTTCAAGACCCATGTTTCTTGGATATCTCTGTCCATAAGGAAGCGGCTGAGAAGAATCTTAAGGAGAACACAAAGAAATATCCAGAATAGGCCACTGTGAAGCAACCAGAGCTCCAAATTCCCCAGAGCAACCATTCATTATATTGCTTTTCAAAAGTAGTTGCATGACTCTCACTTAGCCCTAGTTGCAGACAAACGTATGCTCTTTTAAAGGGACCTTTTGTCCAGAGTTGCCTATTAGGAATTGGCTGATGAAAAATGGTCTAATTAGATAAGTAAGGCATAGGAGGCTTTTATTACTAAATGGCAATAGTCCATTAAAAATAATTCTTGTCTTGGTTCCTTCATGATCAGGTGGAGACTATGATAAAGACTGTGACCTCCATTCCAAACTCTGGATATCTTGACTTTTCTCCTGGCCCCAGTGGACCCCCACTTATGTTCCTGTTTCCTGAAATACACCATTTTGCTTGATTTACTGATGTCTCCATCCACTCTAAGAAAGGCTAATAGAACTGGACTTCTATAGCCACTAATCTAGTTAACAGGTGATACCCTGGGGAATAAGGGGAACTTCTAGAGGGTTGAGCTCCAGGCTGCATGGTGGGATGTGACAGAGCCTTTGGAAATAGGCAGAGCAAATGAATCCTTTCCAGCTGGACAAGATGCAGGGGCAAGGAGCACTAAAAAGAAAGGTCTTGGAGGATTTATTACCTCAAAGTGAGTGGAATGAGCCAGTGGTTAGCTTCAAGCTGAGAGGTGACAATGACCAGCAGACTTTGGGGCTGGTAAGAAGCTCTCACTCTGGCTCTCCAGTAGCTAAAGTCATTTTTCTAGTCAGTCATTTACTTTCTGAATTTCCCTTTAATCTTCATGGAAACATGAGAGAGAGAAACACTGACTTTGTCCCTTCTTGGTCACTAACTGAAGTAGCTGATTTCCTTTCATTTCTATGCTATTTAACCTATTATTTACAAATACTAAATGGCCATTATCAAGATTGAGGGACAAGGAGATTAAATCCAATTGAAGGAAGAAGGGTGTCTATCTACCCATCTATCTATCTAGCTATCAATCATTTTTTTCTTCATACTTTCTAGTGTGCTTGAATTCAAACCTTTTCTTTGAGGCTTATTAGTGTCAAGCCTGGACATTTTACTGAATTCATATTTTGCCTCAGACACTTAATCAGCTGTATAACTCTGGGCAAGTCATTTAACCCTTAACCCTGCTTGTCTCGGTTTCCTCGTCTGTAAAATGAGTTGTAGAAAGAAATGGCAAACCACTTCAATATCTTTGTCCAAAAAAATGCCAAATGGGGTCATGAAAAGTCAGGTACAACTGGAACGACTAAACAATGACAACTTGTGTATTGAAGTCATTTCATCTCCCTGGATTTCAGTTTCCTCATTTATAAAATAAATGAACTCGTTGGTGTCTGAAGTCCCTTCCATGATTGTATTCTAGAATCATGAGATCCCATAGGATTGCAATCTATAAGCTGGGGGCTGTGGACAAAGTAGCTATTTTAACTGAAAGAAGCCTTCCAGCCTTGGAATACTGAAACCAATAGCCTGATCTATTCTGCATCTATCCTGATATATATCTTGCCAGTGGACTCAGATGACTCTGGGGAAGAAAATGAGGCTGGTAAGTTTGCATAGCCCTTCCTCACTTAGATACAAATAATATTTTGGAGAAGCTGCAGCTAATTTTTTTTGTCACTAGAGGGCTCATGGTCTCACTCACACACTCCTAAAATGAATAGATGTAACAGAAGTGGTACCCTGGTTACAATGTTAAACTTGGGAGTGAGGGTGGTCTGGGGATAATCCTGTCTCAGACACTTAATAGCTGCAAATTCCTGCACAAGTCACTTAACCTATCTCAGCCACAGTTTCCTCATTAGTAAAATGAGCACAACAATTGCATCTATCTCACAGGGTTGTTGTGAGGATCAGATGAAATACTATGTAAAGTGTTTTGGAAACCTTAATGTGTTATATAAATGTTAACAATGATAATTCTGTCATTTGACAATAGGATATGGAGCCTTATAGAAGAAAACTTTTATTCCCAAAGCTACAACCTCAGCATCTTTGATTTCATTGATAAAAATCCAATATCTAAGATAGATAGATAACTAACTGAAATACATAAGAACAGTCATTCCCCAACAGATAGTCAAAGGACATGAAAAGGAAGTGTTCAAAAGAAGAGAAGTAAGATCTCAACAAACAAAAATATTCACAGAGGACTGTATATCCTAGGGATAAAACTAAATGCACAAATCTTTAGGATGGAGATTCTTTATCCATCTGACCATCTTGAAAGTCTCTAACTTAGAGCCACTATCTTGATCTTATTCTCCCCCAAAATAAAGCAAATCTGCAAAAGTGTACCACTGACCAAGAAGATTCTACTGGATTTAATGGTGGGCAATTATTTTAAAAATTTTAACTCTACTCTGAGTCTACTCTGAGTGACTTGGATAGAAATCAATGAATGATTTTCTACAATCCTTTAGCATTTCCTGTAATTTTTCAGTCATAATTTATTCTTTGTGACCTCATTTGGAGATTTTTTGTTTTTGTTTTTGTTTTGTTTTTTGCAGAGATACTGATTGAAATGGTTTGTTATTTCCTTCTCTGGTTCATTTTACAAATGAGGAAACTGAAGCAGAATTAAGAGGGTTGCCCAGTATCACACAGGTAAGAAGAGTTGGGGTTCATATTTGAACTCAGGATAGTGAGTCTTCCTGACTCCAAGCTTAGCACTCTACCCACTGCTCCATCTAGTTTCCCCTATCTATTAACATAGATCTATACCTAGTCTCCTTCTCCTACCTCCTGACAACCTAGTTCCTAGTCAGCCTTCCCTGTCTATACTTTCCTGAACATTATTTATAATACAAACACACAGGGTCTTTCATTGTGTATATTTTCTAGTCTCTTTGCTTTCATTCTTGTCTCTTAAAAATCCCAGCTTCCTACAAGAAAATATTAGTTCAAGTGCAGCCTCCTACCTGAGCCCTTTCTTCATCCACAAGTCAGAAAGAGACCTTCCTTGCTCCTTTTGACTTTAAATTTGCTTGGAATGTATCTTACATTTACTTACTTGTGTATCTCTAGCTTAACTTCAGTAGAATATTAGTTCCTCTACAGCAAGAATTGTTTTGTTCTGATTTTTCCATTCCTGATTCTTTTCATCCTGCTGAGCACATCTGTACTTAATAAACAGATGCTTATTGAGTGAATAATAGCTAGTATTTATGGAGCACTTTAAGATTTTCCGGTACTTTACATGTATTATCTTGTTTGATACTCACAATAACCCTTTGATGTGGGTGCTATTATTGTCCCCATTTTACAAATGGGAAAAATGAAACTGAGAGAAGTTAGGAATTAAAAACAAACAAAAAACATTTATTAACCAGCTACTATATGTGCCAGGTACTCTACTAAGCATTTCACAAATGTCGTCTTACAATAACCCTGAAATGTAAGTGCTATTACTAACCTAATTTTATTGTTTTTGTTGTTGTTCAGTCATTTCTGACCCTTTTGGGGGTTTTATTGGCAAAGATATTAGAGCACTTTGCTATTTCCTTCTCCAGCTCATTTTTCAGATGAGAAAACGGAGACAAACAAGATTAAGTGACTTTGCCCAGAGTCACACAGATTGTGTCTGAGGCCAAAAACTGAACTCAGGATGTTGGGTCTTCTTCACTTCAAGCCTGGCACTTTATCCACTGAAACACCTGGACTCCCATATTACAGATAACAAAATAGATGCAGAGTCACACAGCTGGATTTGTCTCAGGCCAGATCTGATAATTAGTCTTTGACTTTATTCACTGTTCCACCTCCCCACCTTAGTGAACCAGTCCAGTCCTCACCCTCTCCCTTTCCTGTCCCAATTGCCCCGTTTTTCCCAGAGAAGTAAGGATTCCTTCTTGTTGTAGGGTTTACCTTACCAACAATCACAAAGACCTGATTTTTTTTTGTCTCCACACCAGAAAGAAAACATTTGAAAAATGTTTTTTATTATTATTTTTAAAAAGACAAAACCAACAACTGGGA